>NW_017728918.1:48151601-48160408 GCF_001723895.1 Crocodylus porosus | reverse complement strand
GAAATGGGCGGATGAGAACCTGATGGTGTTCAACACCAAAAAATGCAAAGTTCTCCACCTTGGGAGGAAAAACCTGCACCATGCTTATAGGCTCAGTAGTGCTACGCTGGTTAGCACTACAGATGAAAGGGACTTGGGGGTCACGGTTGAACACGAGATAAACATGAGCCTTCAGTGTGATGCTGCGGCTAGTAAAGCGAGCAAAACGCTGGCTTTCATCCATAGAGGCTTCACAAGCAGATCCCGGGACATCATTCTCCCACTCTACTTGGCCTTGGTGAGGCTGCAGCTGGAGTACTGTGTCCAGTTTTGGGCTCCACAATTCAAAAGGGATGTGGAGAAGCTTGAGAGGGTGCAGAGGAGAGCCACGTGCATGATCAGAGGTCAGGAAAACAGATCTTAGGATGAGAGGCTCAGAGCAATGGGGCTATTCAGCCTGGAAAAGCACAGGCTCAGGGGTGATCTGGTGGCCACCTGTAAGTTTATCAAGGGTGCTCATCAGGATCTGGGGTAATGCCTGTTCACCAGAGTCCCCCCAAGGGAAGACAAGATCAAATGGTCAGAAACTCCACTGTGACCAATTCAGACTGGACATAAGAAAGAACTTCTTCACTGTCCGAGCCCCCAAGGTTTGGAATAGACTGCTGCCGGAGGCAGTTCAAGCACCCACTTTGAATGCCTTCAAGACACATTTGGTAGGTCTTGCTTGACCAATCTCATTTCCTTTTATGATCAGGTGACTTATCACCTAGACAAGGGGAAGAGATCAATGTTGTATACCTCAACTTTAAAAAAACCTTCCATCTGGTATCCCACAATCACCTCTTGGCTAAACTGGCTAACTGTAGCTGTGACGTCACCACAACCCGCTGGCTGGGGAACTGGCTCCACAATAGGACCCAGAGGGTGGTGGTCGACGGGAGACAATTGTCTTGGTGTGCAAGATGCTTATCTTGCTGGGATCCTATGATCCCTGCTGACTTCCAGCCCCTGGGGCAAGGGGCTGGATTCAATGATCCTCCGGGGTCCCTTCCAGCCCAAATGTCTATGAAATCTATGAAATCTCCTGAAACTGGAGCCTGGCTGTGCAGATCCACACTCCAGTTAGTGGCCAGGATCCCTGTTGCAGAGTTGGTACAGATGCAGCCCACAGGACCACAGGTAAGGCTTGTGGTGCTAGCCCCAGCCTTCCCTAACTCTTTCTGGGGCAACTAGCTGTGCACCAGAACATGTGTGCATGGGCATTCCCCAAGTTTTTACAAGTAGCAGCAGCACAACTGTATGCCACTGATATTTGTCCCTGGGGAAACACACACATGCACTCGTCTGGACACAACCACAGAGTTTAAATGTAGTACTTATATGGAACTAGCTATTCCATATTGTCCTTACTAATCCAGAGATGTAAACCTTAGCTGAAGCCTTTTGTATATCAACATGCAAAAGAGAAGCCAAAATAAAGGGTATAATCTGATAGAATTTTGTGCTGACTTTATAGTGGAAAAAAATCTGTCAGCTTGTGGGCTTAAATACACACACACACACACACACACACACACACACACACACACACACACACACACACACACACACACACACACACACACACACACACACACACACACACACACACACACCCCCTTAAAGGGGAATCTCTGGACCAAACAAACTGTATATTTAAAAATGGAAAAGTTAGAGAAGAACCACCTTCAGAGAAGCCTGGTTATATTGTTACAAAGACATATTAATAATAGTCCTACACAAATACAATTTAGAGATTAAATACAAATGATTAATGAAAACATAAAAGAGAAAAGAGCCACTGAAATATTTATTCTTGTACAGCTTACAGTCTGAAATGAAAATCTTCCAGTGGAAGTGAACTGATAATTTATATCCTTAAGGAAAACCTATATACAATAACCAGGGTTACTGCATTTTTAACCATACATTGGCCTAGTAGCTTCTTGTTTTGGAAGAAGGGAAATAGCCTAGCTATAAAATGAAAGGCAAAGAAACAGTTTCTAAAATGTTAGAAGCTATAAGAAATGCTGCAATGCAAGATGATGCTTCTCATATTTTATATATAAAACAAGTGACACTACATCCATCATAATGCTTTTGCCTTTATGAATCCAAATTGCCCTTGCACAGGGTTTTGATTTTAGGATCACCCAGGCATGTGCACAACTGCTGAATGGAAGAGATCATGACCCTCTCATCTATTAGGCCTGTAGCCCAGCAGTTAGGCCATTTGCAGTAGGAGTCCCAGGTTCCTAAGTCCCCTTCATTCAGAGAAAGTTTGACCTTGCAATTTCTATTTAACTGTAAAATGCTCTTTGTTATCTATCTGTAGGCAGGCTAAAGGCATTCTTCAGTCCTCCTTTCAAGCCGTCTTACTAAGCAACCAAGAGTAAAACATGTGGAACCAGGAAGAATATGGCTCAGCTAGACAAGCATTGTCCTAGGATGGAGAGTCCTTTGGGTTCTGGCCGAAAACTTATCCTTCCTAGAACAGAAGCCACTATCATTTGTCCATCAAATATTACATGTTAGGTGCTAAAAAGTCATTGGGGGAAGGGGCCGGAGCCAGGGCCAGATCCCTCTATCGCAGTAGGTGTAATTTTCCTCCACGTGATGTTTTAGGAACTTACACAAAGTTATGTATATACTTGGATGATTATTTCACCCCAGACCTTTACACTCTTCTGTGGGCACACCTACATGAGACGTTTACTGTGGAGTTACCTAATTAGCTCCACATCAAATGTCTCCACATCTACACATGTGGTCCTATTGGGCTGCAGGAAAATAACACACTTTGCAGCAGAATAGTACTACCCTGTTGCAGAATTTTTACTCCACAGCACCTTACACATGTAAGCACTGATGTGGTTGGCTGGGGCACAAGGGTGGTTTGTTGTGGGGGATACCTGGTGGCTAGCTCTGTACTGAAACACCCTTGTGCCCCAGCCAGTCCCTCTGCAGCACACTGAGCAAGGTTGAAGCAGCTTCAGGCTGGCTGGCTGACCCCCTGGACTCCCTGCCTGCCAGGGATGCTCTGGCCCACGTCAGCATGCTGCAGTCCCAGGAGCATGTATAAATGCTGCACCCAAAAGCAACAAACTCTGGCACAGTAAATGCTGGAGTTTATTCCTCCACATTAATTGTACAGGCAGACATGTCCCGTGAGTGCTTACATGGGAAATACAAAGCAAGTATAATTATGCAAGTGCAAACAGAATCTGAATCAGGAATAATTATCACTGAGGTGTGTAAAGGTGAAACAGGATTTCAATCAGTCTCTGTTGGTAACTTTTGATAAATTATTACATTATATCTGGATTCAAATATGAAAGTTATTGACATAGGCAGATTACATGTCTTATTTTCGCATGCTCTATTTGATAGTAAATCTGTTGTGCTTGACAAATATCAACACTGTTAATGAAGGTATGTTAAAAAATAAAATAGAGACAATTAGATACAAGAATTTCATTTAATATTGTAAGAGGGTTGCAAGCAGAGTTGTCAGAGTGGCATGGGCTGTGAGGGGTTTTGCCTTCCTTGGTAGAGAGGGACTTGGCCTTCTTCGTTGGATCTCTCAAGTGTATTTTAACAAACCTTACAGCAGCAGGATACTAACCACCATTGTGCCCCTGCTTTATCTCTGGCAGATTAGGTTGTGTGGAAGGGTGGGTTGTGTAATTTTAGTAATAGGTTAGAAAAGGATTTGTATGGGATGGTTTGAATGAACTTGCCTCAGGCAGGGGCTTGCACTAGACAACCACCAGAGGTCCCTTCCTGCCCTACATTTATTTCTAGGATTCTGTGACAGCATCGTGCACTGGAATACTAAAGTATCCAACCATTAACTAATAGAAATGACACTGCCCCCTTGTAATTGTGTTTCTTGAAGAAAATAAAAAATTGACAAGAGGAAAGTAGCCTGGGACTACTGCAGTCATTACAAAACCCTTGTCATTGGATGAGGTCCAGTAACAAACAAGGTCAGGCTAGCGTACCATCTGCTTATGGAAAATCATACTGATGCTTTAATTGTATTTTACAACTACATTTTTTTTTCCAATTGTTTAAAGCAGCAGCAAATTGTCACTGGAAAAAGAATAATTGAACTTTTAGTGTTAAACACAATGACACACAAAGGAAGCAGAACCAGCAGTGCTCAAGTATCCTCTGCTCTTTGCTCCACAATGCAAATTTAAATTGCTTTCACAACTATATTACAACACACATTAGTTATGTACACTTGAAATGTAAGGACTTATCATCCAAATGCTCTCATCTGGAAGTAGACATTCTGGAAGCAGTTACTGTGTTCATATTGGACTCTGTAGTGCGCGGTTCCCTTGAGGAATAGGACTATTGTGGTTTGGAGCCTAAAGGATTAAAGCTCTATCCACACTGTACTTCAAGTAGTTGAGGCTAAACTGAATGTAATAGAACTATGTCTGTGTCAGTGACACTGGCAAGTTTAAAAAGCATAACCCTCTTTCATTATGCTAAAGAATATAATGTAGTGGTAAATAGGCTTTGGTATAAGGCACCCCTCTCCCTCCCTCTTCACCTGCTTAATTATTTTCCTTGGTTGATCATTAAAATTAAGGTATACAATTTACATTTCACGAAGTATGGTTTCAGATACTATTCTGCCCTCTGAGAAAGATCCTATTGGCTTCACTGGAAGTTGCATTGGGTCAATTATAGCAGAACTGAACATTTTTTAAGGAACATGCCCCTATTTGGGCTATTAAGGCAGTTCCATGTTCAGGGTCTCATGCACTAAAAATTCAGCAATGCCTAGGTTATAAACATTACGAGAAATTTTTAAATTAAACATAAGACAAATATATAGACATATGTTTAAAAGTATGCCTATGTTATTGGTCTATCTAGTTATCTTGTATGGACCCTTTTACCACCTTACATTTTCCCTGCTAAGAAGCAGGCAGTATCTGGCCCTTAACTGAACACATATAAAGGACAATTCTTTCTCTCCTTTGTGGACCATTGAAAGCCTTGGAAAAAACTGTACTCCTTATGTCTCTCTATTGTTCATTTTCCACTGGAGCATGATGGAAGGGTAAGTAGGAGGTGGCCCCATACACCAGTTAAAAGTGCCAGCTACATCTAGGACGGAAGAAAGAATAGACATCATCTCCTAAATGCATTAGCAGCTGGTGTGCAGTTTAGCTATGCCTGGAAGCTCCAACTTCCATTCTGAAGTTTCTAATGTGTATTGTATTTTGTATCTCTGGAGTGGTGTTAAAGTACCTCCCACAATGGCTCTTGGGGTTTTGCAGAAACTGTAGCTGAAATCCTGAACTGAGATTTGACTGCGGCGGAGCCAGAATTTCATAAGTTGTCCTTAGCTTAGTTTTGTACAAGCACCACCATGAGCCTGTTCTGAAGATAATGAAGATAATGACTCTGTTCTTTTTCATATTGATCCTGCAAGAGTCCAATCCAGCAAAACACTTGCATGTGTGTGTGTTTTTTAAGGCTGTGAAATCAATGGAAAATATTTAAGTGCTTGTAGTTAAAAATATGCTTAGGTTTCTTGAGGTAACACAGCTCAAATCAGGAAAAAAAACTCTACTACAGTCAATGAAGTTACATTTGTCAGGACTGAAGTATAAGCCCTATATATTTGTAAGGACATAACTGCTAGGCTACATTACCTTGAAGACTCTCTCCTCTAAAAGGTAATACACAAGACAAAAAACATCCAACTTGATTGTGAAAGCTCAAGTTAAGTTTATGAATCTGACAGACAGAAATAATACCTTGTTTACCTGTGCAAGGAGCAAACTTGATCTAGCAGTAAAAGACGCATGCAAATAAAGCCCCTCCATACCATTTTTACAAAGTCATTTTCAAGGCAGCTCTTAAAGTTGATTATTGATCCAAGTACTGTGTGTTAGGTCAGGAGTACTCAACCTTCTGGCCCAGTAGACTGAATGAGTGGCATACTGCCAGTCCATGGGCCAGATCCACCTTGGAGTCAGTGCAAGGGTTATTCTGTGGGTGTGCCCATGTGCTGACCTGACCCCACTTCCCACAGGACCAGAAATTTGGGGGCAGGAGAGCAGTGGCAGCATTAGTTGTGGTGGCTCTGAGAGTGCCTCAGGGTAGATTCCACAGCACTGCAAATTAGATTCATCCTACAGGTTGGAGGATGAACACCACTGTATTAGTTCACATCTTCCAGGCCAGCTACACTTCCAGTTATCAGAGTGGACAGTCTGTTGGAACAAAGCAGCAGACATAGTACAGTAACTGCAAACAGATTCAAGAACTTTATATGTCTTCTATACAGTCTTAACAGTAAATGAAAAAGATACTCACTTCCAATTTTGTCTAGATAATTAATGGAAAGGCAGACATGTTTGCTTCCATTAACTAAATAAGACTCTTAAACATAAAGCAAGGCTCCACTTTTAGAGTATTCAGTTGCTATGCATCTTTTAAATTAAATTTAAAACAGTAGTGAAGGGAAAGTTTCTTAATTTTCTGCATGAATGTTGATTTAAATGCCATTTACATAGGCTTTCAAATTATGTTAAAATATATGGCCCTGGATTTAAAATCCAAGTATTCAATATTCTGATGACTTTGGATTTAGAATCTATTTTCCAGAAGAAAGTTTATGTAGAGAAGACAGAAATCATTATCTGAAGCCTTAGTTTGTTATGGAGATTGAGGTGTTTACTTAACTTTAGTTTTTTATTTTATTTTATTACTTTGCTGGTGGCATTGTATATTTATCCATTCATCTCCAAGTACTGGTCCTCTTAGATCTCTTTGCTTACCTTTCATATGCCTCAAAACTGTGATCTTGCCATGTAGCTCTTCTCCTCTTTGGGGAGTTTGTGCTGGTTATATTCTTCTGTGTCAAAGTAGAGCCTTTACAGCCTTGTTTTCCAGGAAACCACAAGTCATGCTTTTTTCCCCCCTTAATCAGTACTGCACCTCACATACTTGTGTTTTATGTCAACTGACTGTAGTTACTAGGAACTTATTTGCTATCACTAATACTGCTGAACAAATTTCAGCTCTAGAAAGCATGGATCCCAGGCTAATCAAGAAAATGGCTAAAGAATTTATTGAACCACTTCAGTTCTGATTCAAAGCTCATTAAAGATTCTTATTGACTTTCATGGGATTTGGATCAGACCCTAAGTTGACAGGGAGCTCTTTCATTAACTTTAATGACCTTCGAGTGGGCCCTTGGAGAAATTTGGAATGTCACAGGCCTAACAAAAACTGACATTCAAAATAAGAAAAAGACAATAACCTAGTAATGTCTAGGACTTTCTTTGTTCTCATTTTCACAGGTATTGTCAGGAAGGAAGTTAAAAGCAAAACAGTATCTTTGCTGCTGATCTGTTAAGAAGAAGGCTGGGATAGAGAGAGGGAGCAGAAAGTGCAAATTAGAAGTCTTGACAAAAGGGCAAGGAGGAATAACTATGCTGTAGCAGTTTAATTTAGTTGCAGTAGAAGCCTGGCCTCAAGGAAATGGTTCACTAGACTCAGGACATCAGTGGTCCCAGAAACGTAGACATCAATAGCAAAAGAATTTAAGGCTATTACCATTGGGTTTAAGATATACTCAAATTCCTGAGTCTTGCTTAAAGGAAGGAAAGGCTGCGAGTTCCTGAAGAAAGAAATTCTTCCAGATATTACAGACAACAATGGTGGCTTCATTGTTGATAGGCAAACTATGAAATAACTAGCACAAGTAGTTCCTATGAAAGAGATATTAATCGCAAAGTCAAGCTTTCAACAGTAAAAAGCAAAAATTAAGGTTGCCAGTACAATGTCATTTAACCCCATTTGGTACACCCAGATAAGTGCACACATTGCCTCCTGTAGTGACATTTTCAGACACTGCAAGAGACACACTGGGAACAAAAACACATTCCCTGTGCTACATATTTCAGTGCAGGGGCAAAATTTCATACTGGGACATCCAGGTATCAAAAAATACTCCAGGGGAAAAAAGCAGGGTAGCCCTGCCACTGCCAGCAGTGCCTGCAGCACAGCCACAGCCCTGCTGCCTGCTACTGATGGCACCATGGGGGCTGGGTGTTGGGGCAGGCATGAGGCAGCCACTGCTCCCCTCCATAAAGCATATGGCAGGACCCAATCTGACCTAGCCCAGCCCAGTACAGCCCACTAGGCTGGCTTTGCACTGGACTGGAATGTGCAGCTCCTGTGCAGCTGCATGCTAGATGTGCAGCCCTGCCCAGGTCAGGCTGGCAGGGCATGTTTTCCATGAGGCTCAGGCAGTGGTGCACAGCCATGGCCATGGTGCATCACTGCCTAAGCCTCATGGAAAACATGCCCCACTGGCCTGACCTGACCTGATGCAGGCTGAGCCTAGCGTGTGGCTGCACAGGAACCATATGTCCCAGAGCCACATGTCCCAGTCTGGTGCCAAGCTGCACTAGCAAGCCATGCCAGGCCAGCTCCCACCATGTGCTTCCTCCCCACATGCACTGCAGGTCTGGCAGCACTGCTGCCAGAGGCAGGACCTAGGCTAGCATGACACGCAGTCTCCATGAGTGACACCATCCCCTGGGTGACCACACCAGTGGCAGGGATGACTCACAACTTTTTGGGACCCCCTGGGGTTCCCTGATCCATTGATGCTGCGGCTAATAAAGCGACCAAAACGCTGGCTTGCATCCATAGATGCTTCTCAAGCAAATCCTGGGATGTCATTCTCCCCTTGTACTTGGCCTTGGTGAGGCCACAGCTTTCATAGATTTCATAGATTTCAT
>NW_017728918.1:48129102-48151590 GCF_001723895.1 Crocodylus porosus | reverse complement strand
TTTGCTTTTGAAGGTGTTCAATGTAGGTGCTTGAACTACCTCCAATGGAAGGCTGTTCCAGACCTTGGGGGTTCAGACAGTAAAGAAATTCTTCCTTATGTCCAGCCTGAAATGGTCTTGTTTATGACTATTCGACCTCATCATCCCTTGGGGTGCTCTGGTGAACAAACGTTCCCCCAGATACGAAACATTCCCCCAAAGCAACAGGAGGAGGTTCTGGAGGTGGGGGTGGAGGTGGAGGGGATGTAGCCTGGCACATTTGAGTGCCTTAGAAGCTCCTGTCTATTTGTGTTACCCAAATGCCGTGGGCCCTAAGGCCCATCTGACTAACTGACCCCTATGGTGTGGGGCCAATGAATGAATAACACAACAAAATGCTTGGTACAACTAAGGCAAAAACAGGGTGAGGGTGTTATGTGGGTCAAAGGTCAAAACATGAAGTGTGCCTGATGGGGGTACTGAGCAGAGCCCCCTGGGCTGTGCCCACTGGTCCTCAAAGGCATCCAAGGAGCCAGTGGATCCTGCCCACTAGTGCTGTGCCATGAAATGTGCACAGACAAGGGAGAGGAAAGTGGCCCTACAATCTCCAGGCACCTTTGCAGCCAGAGCCTATTTCCTGGTCAAGTACAGGGGTCACTTGGCCAGGGCCAGGAGGAGGTTGACCAGGATGTCCCAGAACTTGGTGGGGTCATGGATGGAGTGCCCAAAAATAAAGAGGTGGGGGGTGAAGTTCAACCAGAACCTCAGGAGGAGGTTTCAGAGGTGGAGGGTCTGTATCCTGGTGCACCTGAGTGCCTCAAAAGCTTCTGAGAGCAAGAAGCCCTGAGCTGCTGGCCAGGGCAGGTTTTTATACTGCTGTGGCCAGCACAGGTGTTGGCCCCAGCTTCTAGTTCCCCTTAGCTGTAGATCCGGGAGGGGCTGGGCAGGGTTATTTTGTTCCAAGTGGTACAATTTGCCCCACACCAAAGTATGTGTCCAGGCACGTGCACTGAGGGAAAAACCCCTGGCTCAAATTTGTGCTGATCCTATTTGACCTGCTCCAAGAACACGTGTCTGCATATGCAGATGTGCCCATTGTGTCATAATGAATGCATCCATGCATGTGTGGTTTGTGGCACCTCAAAGATGTTTGACGTGCTGCAAATTGCACGTAGCACACGTGCACCCATTTTTTTGACGCAAGATCCTGCTGTAAAAAAACAAAAAACGCTGCTAAAAAAAAATTTTGTGGCATATGTGGCAGCAGTGTGTGCTGCCAGAAACAGAAGCTGGCTTACCAGAGCAACACTCTGGCTGATGGCCAGGCTCTGTGTGGCTAGGTTGGTGCTGCTGCTTCCCTAGGAGGCCCTTCGTACCGCAAGTAAAGCTACTTGGGCCAGCCTACCTTATCTCACCTGGTTCAATTTGCTGTGCACCGAAGAGTGCATTCAAGTTCATGCCTTGGGACAAGAAGCAGCAGCATTAATATGTGTTGCTGCTATTTGTGCCACAGGCAACGCACTCATCTGGATGTGTCCACTGGGTGCATACAAATGTTCCACTTCAACCAATGGAATCACATTTCCGCTAGTTGAAATGCTCTGTGAACAAGCATTCACAGAACTTCAGCCATTTAAAAAATGGAAGATGTCATGGAAATCTCTACTATATCAGACAAGATCAAAATGTAAACTGATTTGAGTTCAAGTGTTTGAAGGAACACTTGTACCTGACCCTAATTTATTGAGAATGCAGGAATACCCTACTTTCATGCCTGCTACTCTCTAGGGAGATGCTCTGTGACTTGGCTTGTGCTTTACTGCTGCAATCCATGTGACAGAGAGCCCCTCCTGCTGAAAGCCCAGCCCCTTTCCAAAGCCCAGAAGCTATGGAGCTCTCAGCTTCCCCATTCAGCACTGGTGAGGGAAAGGCCTGACACAGGAACACTTCGTAGGGACATCCACCAGCATCAGACCTTGGCTGGTGCCTGTTCCCAACCCCCCACCTTTCTTCAAGTCAACTTAACTCCATCCACCCAGACACAGCCATGTCCCTCCCTCTGCACAGACGTGGTCTAGCCTGGCCCAGCCTGCACCTGTGGCCCCTGTTGACTCTGGATTTAGGACCCAGATGCCTTCTTATGGGGGAGAGGCAGTGGGAAACCCACCTAGGGAAGACCCACTCTCAAACTGACTATGACCTTTCCATTTGATTTCATAGACATGAGGGCTGGAAGGGACCTCAGAAGATCTTGGAGTCCAGCCCTCTGCCCCAGGGGCAGGAAGTCAGCAGGGGTCATAGGATCCCAGCATGATAAACATCCAAATTTCTCTTGAACATTTTTCAAATTAAGCTATGACTTCTTTTTTTTTTTGGCTGGGTGGCAGGGGAGAAGGAAACCCAAATCCTGGTACTTAACAAGGACTGAAGCAGGCAGTGAGTGATCTCCGTCCTGTCAGGATATTCCCTCACTCTGTTTGAACCAAATTTTGTTTTACTGGCTTTTTCCTGGTTAAACAACAGAGTTCCTTGCAACAGTTGCTGGACAGTCACTTGACCCCAGTTGTCTTTTCCTGCATAGTGCAGGGGGGCTGGACCCGACGATCTACAACAGGGTGGGCAAAATGCGGCCCGGGGGCCAGATGCGGCCCACCAGGCCATTCTGTCTGGCCTGCAGGGCCCCTAAAGATTTCTCCCTTTCCTCCTCCCACTTTCCCCACTGTCCTGGGGGCTAGGGAAGTCTCAGAGTGGTTCTTGCTTTTTCCAGTTGGGCTGTTGAAAGTGGGGGAGAAGAGAAAGAGGGGTGGGGCTGAGCTCAGCTAGGACAGCAACAGCAGCAGCAGTAATGTGGAAGAGGGATTCCCTCTCCCTGGTTGTTCCATGGGCACTAGGCAGGGTGGATCTATCTTTCCCACTGCTGCTCTTGTGTCACATTCCCAGTTGAACCCAGTCCTTGCTGAGCCTGGATAGACAAGGCAGAAGCAGCTCTAAAGCTTCACCCACCCCCAGGACAGCAGAGAAAGCAGCAGCAGGTGGGGGAAGAGGTGGGGAGGGGATGTGACTCAACCATAGAGGGGAAGGGGGGAGATTCTCACCTGCTTTGAGGACTTTAAAAAGTCCCAAGAGGCTCCCCTGGCCTGGTGTGCCTCCACCCATGGGCAGGAGGGAAGGGAAAGGAAGAAACTAGGTGGGTGCAGCCACCCTTGCAGCATAGGTTGCTGCTCCTATACCCACTCCCCACCTTGCCAAATCCTGGATTTGCCTCCTAATCTAGGAAAGTGTTGCCCCTGGGCAAGGGATCCCTCTCTCATCTGTAGACAAAGCCCACAAAGGAAGGAATGGGAACCCTGCCTGCAAACCCTACTGAGGATACAGCACTGGGATACTATGGCTGGCCACTAAGAGCTCCTTGCCTCTCTTTTCACCTAGGGTCAGACCTTTCTGTTCCCCTTTCCCTGTTGCTTCACTGCTGCTCTCAAAGTAGAGCCCCCATGCATGCATGAATGCAACGCATGGACAGACCCTACAGAATTTCCCATCACAGTCTCCAAGCAGTGGAGCCTGATAAAAGCCCGATCTTGTGTAACCAGGGTTGCCTGACAACACTTTCCTTTCAGAGCAGATGAAGACAAGTCTACAACGAGTCTCTATATTCATGTGCAAAGCAACAGGCAGATGAGGAAAGTCCAGGTGTATCATCTCACTGGCTCCTGCGATTTGCTAACTGACAAGTTTCCCTTTCAGAAACAGGTGAAACATATCTATTTTCTCCACTCTATACCCAGGTAGCCCGACTCTGTTGCCACATGCCTGAGTGTTTGGGATAATGTGGCTTCCTCCTTTGCCAAGCACATTCCTTCTCCTAGATCCTTCCCAATCCCTGGCACCTGCTCCCACCTCAGGGCCTGCCTCAGCCCCTCAGTCCCAATTCTTCATCTCTTCCATCTTTTTGCAACATAGATTCCCTGTTTCAGATGTGCCTGCCCCCAGAATGCTTTTTTTTCTTCAGTGCATGCATACCCTCTTTTGTTCACTCCTGAGGCCTGGCAGTGTCCCTCTGTCCCCTGTGTTTTTGCCATGCTTCAGTCATGTTTTGTTCTGGTGGAAGTGTAACTCTCTATATACACCCATTGAATGGGGGAGATGTCTCTAAGGTGTCTGATCTTGGTTGTTTTTTGGTTCTAGTTCAAGACTTGATCCTGAAGAATACTAAAACCTCAGAGGAGGCCACTCTGAACAGCCTCAGTTACTACCTCACCAACGGAGAGTGGAAATTCATAAACCTCAGGGTCCTACATCACAACAGTTCTGCAGATGGGATGTACTTTAGTATGGTCACCTATCAGGTAATGGATTTAATGAAGTGATTCCTGCTGGGGTCTTTTAATTAACAGGTCTTTTAGTCAAAGGCCTTTCAAAAGGCCTTCAATATGGTCTCCCATGACCCTCTTATAAAAAAATTGGGGGATTGTGGGCTCGCAGAGTTCATGGTCCAGTAAGTTGGTAACTGTCTAAGGGGTTGAACCCAGAGTGTGTTAGTGGATTGGTCTGTATCATCTTGGCGGGAGGTGACCAGCATTGTCCCACAGGGTTCATTCCTTGACCCCATGCTAATCAACATCTTTATCAATGATTTAGATGAGGAGGTGGAAAGCCTGTTGGCCAAGTTTGCAGATAAAACTAAGATATAGGGAAAAGCAGTGTTGCTAGGGGATAGGATGCAGATCCAAGCAGACCTGGACAAGCTGGAAAGGTGGGTGGAGCGGAACTGGATGCAGTTCAGTAAGGATAAATGCAGAGTGCTTTATCTGGGGAGAAGTAATCAGAGACACGAATATAGGTTAGGAGGAGACGTCCTGGCCAGAACAATGGTTGAAAGGGACCTCAGACTTATGGTTGATCACAGGATGAACATGAACTGCCAGTGTAACACTTTATCAACAGAGCTAATAGCATACTGGGATGTATCACGAGCAGGGCTAAGGAAGTGATACTCCCTCTCTACTCAGCACTGGTGAGAGCCCAGCTGGAGTACTGGGTCCAGTACTGGGCACAGCACTTCAAAAAAGATGTGGAAGATCTTAAAAAGTCCAGAGAAGGGCCACAAGAATGATTAAGGGCCTGGAGGACAAACCTTATGAGGAAAGACTGAGGGATCTAGGACTGTTCAGCCTGGGGAACAGAAAACTGAGGGGGCATTTGGTGACCTGCATAAGTATGTAAGGATGAATATTGGGAGCTGGGAGAAAAACTGTTCACTAGGGTTCCCCAGGACTGGACAAGGAGAAATGGCCATAAACCATTAGAGGATGGTTTCAGGTTGGATGTAAGGAAGAACTTCTTTATGGTAAGGGTGACCAGAATCTGTAACAGACTTCCCAAGGAGGTGGTGCAGTGTCCAACCTTGGAAGTCTTCAAGAGGAGACTGGACAGACACCTTGCTGGGATCATTTGATCTCAATAGTATTCCTGCCCAGAGCAAGGTGGGGGAGTTGGACCTGATGATCTTTCATGGTCCCTTCCAGACCTTAATTTCTATGATTATAGGCTCAGATCGGGAATGAAAAGTTGGGGAAAATTGACTACTTAACACAAAAGCAAATTCTTTCCTTAACCAACTTAAAACTCAATGAACCTCCTCTGACAGACAGTGTGGGTGCTGAGGGTCTGCATGAGTACTGTGATCCCTGGTGTGATGGCAGGGCTGCCATGTTAGAGTAATTTTTCACTGGGAATCAAAAGTGTAATGTGACTGCTTTCCAGGATACATCCCCATTAAGGCCGTGTTAAAAGAAGCAATATGTGACTGCCACCAAGGGGAATGATTACATCAGCTCGCACTGTAAAATGAGTATATGGAGCATATGGCCCTGCCAGCTACATCCCACGGGCACTTGCCCTGAGTCTAGTTCCAAGTGTTTGTGGAAATGAAACTAAGAAATCATTTGGAAAATACACTGTAGTGAGTCCCTGATGGAGCTTGTGAGGTGATGTAGTTAGGTGGTAGCAACATGACATGTAACCCTGCCCCATTAGAAACTAGGATCCAGAAATAGATGTATATTTCTAGCCCACTCACCAAATCAAGAAGACATCACTGAGATGTCTAACCGGGCTGGTTTGCCTTTCTCTGAAGCATATTACATAGTCACTGGTGCAGACAGGAAGCTCTGGGTAAGACAGACCACTGGTTTGCTCTACAGTGAAAATTCTGATTTCCCCACGTCTATGGCAGGAATGGTCCTGGTCTCAGATTCTAAGCAGGATTTGGCCTACCTAGTATCTCAGTAGGAAATGACCTGGCTGTCATAGCTAGATTCTGCCTTAGCAGGCAGTTGAACAAGGTGATATCTTGAGGTCTTTTCCAGCTTTATTTTTCTATTTCCTACCACTCAGAAACTCACCACTGAAATCCATCTGGGTCTGGGCATCTCCAGAGTCTGAGAGTTTGGGATTCAGGGCTTTTGGTTTATGTCCCTTTTTTCCCTTATGAATGGGTGTGGAGGGATTTAGAAGGACAGGTGGTAGGTACAGAAGTTGGAGTTGGGTAACAGGTGGAGTTTTCAAGTTTTGGGGTGTCTTTTGAAGGAGCCTACTGTTGTTTCTTACTTGTGGGTCATTAGCATTTAGTATAAGTCATCCTGATCCATTCTGGATAGGGCAGGATATACTTTGTTATTGGTATTGAGAAAACAGTATGTCAACAATGGGGTGATAGACGAAAGACACCACGGAGAGAAGAAAATGAGACCATGGGTAGGGAGGTATAAAATGGAGTGGATGGAACAAGGGAAAAGAAGAGAGGATAAAGAGAGCAGAGGCATTCATAGAGGATGATATCATATGAGAGGTATGATGGTATCATATCATATCATGTCATATATCCTGCAGATACAGGTGTGTCCTGATAGTGGTAGATTATTTATCATGTAGGAGGGCTATGTTCACAGCAGGTACAAACCGGTATGGCACTAATGCAGTTCTTTTGTTTAAACTAACTGAAGAGCTGGGGTGATTAGCATGTGAGAGGGCTATTCCTTCCTAAGTCAAATCAGACCTGAATGTGGAAGAGCCTGTATATGCCTGGGATGCTTTCAACATTGCTGAAATATACAAATAATCCACCATAACTCAGAACTATTTGCCTTGGTTTCATTGTGTTGTATGTTTGACCTTCCTGGCAGATTGTCGTGCAGAGGAGACCTATTTTACATATTTTAAATATGATCCTCCCAACCTGCACCCTCTTCTTGCTGTATATAGCTATTTCCTTTACACCAGCCTCTTTTGATTTCAAAATTAACTTCAAGATTACCCTTATCCCGGAGGTCTGTGTTTTCTCTTGGATCCTGAATGACATTCTGCCTGCTGCCTCTGACAGTCCACCAGTAATAGGTTCCTGTCTTCATTAGAACTATAATTACAGTAAAACCCAGTGAAGGGCTTATAGACACTATAAAATAATTACTGTGCTGAGAGAAACACAACAGACACAATTGGACACATGCTTTTCCACTACCAAGTGATTAACAAGCTCCATGATGGGGGGTGGGGGAGTGAGTGTGTGTGCACATTTGGCCTTATTTTTCAGAGGTGGCTTCTGATTTTGGTCGCCTCTGGTTTTGGATGCCCAACTTCAGGAACCTTGGGTCTGGTTTTCAGTTTTGCTGAGCGCACACAGCTTCCCGTTGTCTTTGACCAAAGCAGACCCACAGGTGTCCAAAAACACCTCCCAAGTGAACACTTCAAAATTTTAATCCAGGGAATCTTGTGCTCAAGCATGGGAGTTGACATCAGGCTCATCTCTTTGCTTTGGCTTTTGCAGCTATGTTTTTCTCAGGTATATTCTTCTCCATGGTCATTTGTCTGTTGGAGAATTGCTTGTTGATGACCCTGAAGGAAAGAAAGCCCCTAAGATCTTTACTGAATGCAAGGAAGCTGATGCTGAGATTCTTTAAGAAGGAGAAGAAAACATCTGGGAACCTTGCAACTCATCACTGTGGGTAACTAATCACCAACAATTAAATACTTTATAGAAAAGAAAGTGATCTATATACATAACGTGACAGGTCAAATGTCTCCCTGAGTCCACAAGCACATTGCCTAATGTGGTTAAGGTGCAGTACTGTCTCTAGCCAATGGCAAACAAGGGAATGATGCAGCATCACATCCAGATGCTTTTGGCAACTTGGCCTGAATGACCGAGTACCCTTTTACAGCTGGATTGACTGGAAGCACACCTCTGGAGCTGCAACAAGACTCCTTAACTTCTCTGCCTCAGTGACAGGGCAGGGAGCAGAAAGAAGAGCATCAGATCAGACAAGGGCATACAGGGCAGGAAACTGAAAGCCGAGCAGCAGAATGGGTATGGGAAAGAGATCAGAGTAGCATTTGGGAAGCATGCAGGGTTTTTCGTGGTACATCTGCCAAAAAGGTTGGCTCCCATTCATGTAAAGAACTGGGCAAGGAACAAAACTAATAAGAATGATAGCCACAGGCATAGCTCCCAAAAAGTATTAACATAGGTCTATTTAGTGATGCCACCCTTATGGTGAAAAGTCCCCTTTGTCCTACAGAGAGATATGTATATTTGGTGGTTACTTCTTCTTGTCTTCTTCATATGAGGTACCTCCAGGACAAGGGGAGAGCTGGGACTCTAACTTGAGTGGAAAGGAATAGAAAGAGACTGTTTTGTTTCTGAAGGAGCTCTGCTTAGAACTACAAATCATCCAACAATTACCTTCCTCTCAAGTCAATGACCAAGCTGAGTTGGAATGGGAGCAGACACTGATCTTCCTGGAGAAAGTATTTTCCTGCATTCAGCTGATCGCCTCTGTTCTGTTTTTTGTGTTTATTATCATAAAATGGAGCTATTAGCTATGAAGCTGCCTGTGACAATCTGGGAGCTAAAAGAAGGAGAGAGAGGAATTATATTGCCTTGCAAGTCATTCATTTTTTCTGTCAGTCGGGCTTTTTAAATTCAGTGCTACTAACTTCACTAATTAGTAATGAATGTAGAAAGGGGCAATAGTTATTCTCAAGTGAGTTATTGACTCTGGCAACTCATAGAAATTCATAGAAAATGGATGGGAGGGACCTTGAAAGGTCAGCTAGTCTATCCCTTACCCCAGTACAGAATCAGCTGTTGATGAGTAATAATGGGCTACATTTGTGGCTAGATAGGTGCCTAACCTACTCTTTAACTCCATTAATGGAGAGTCTAAAACCTTCCTAGATAATCATTGTCTTTTAATTGCTGTGTGTTGCTATTTGAGCCTTCTGATTGCATGAGACATAATAAAATATGGGACTGTTTTCCTAGTCCTTTTGTGCTGATTACTTCACTTACACAAAGAAGCTCAGGGTTTCAATGGGGTTTGGGGTTTTTTTTGTTTTTTGATCAACATTTACTTAGAGGTGCAATCTCCCAGAGGTCACCAGGATCCTCAAGGTCAGATGCAGTAGGTCTTGGTTTCTTGTATCTTTAGTTATACAACTCAAAGGTCCTTCAACTATGGTCAACAGAATGCACTCTTCTTGCTGAAGGCAAAATGGTTGAAAGGTTGCAAGATGAAGGTTTGAGGTTGTTATGAGTTGTTAAAAAGAAATGAAAGTTCTTTCACATATTAAATAATTTGAAAAAACTAAACCTGGAGACCTTTGGTATAGCATATAGACTTATCGTTCCTCCAAAACAGCCAGCTTTTCTATTTGTCTCTGCAAGGGACTGCAAATCAGGGAATAAGATAGCATATGATTTGTTTAGAAGTAAAGATTCCTGTATCCTTAGGAGAGTTCGCAGACACTATGGAGATGGGTCATGGTCTAGATATCTATCTAGAAATCTAGCTACATAAATGGCTATTATAAATCTCTACTACTCCTTCCAAAATTAGTTGCATGGTGCATGTCCACCATTTTCCAATTTAGAATAGGATACCAATGCTTCCTGACTCAGAGAGGATTCCTCATGGAAAGGATTGAAGCATAAGGAGGGGGCATGAAAGGATCAAACCAACTCAGTTTGAGTTTAAAGACAAAGAGGTCTCACTTTAGAGCCAATCGCCCACAAATCTTCTCCCATCACCTTTGACAGTGTTCCCAACACCTCGGAGGGGAGTCTCACCCAGTACAACAACAGTAACAAGCACCTAAATCAGGTACATTTAACAACTGATAAAATAAGACACCATTTTAAATAGAAGCACCTTCTATATCAGATTGTTAATCTGATGAGCTGTGTTCTCTCCCTCACATATTTGCAGGGATATTTGAGGTAGGGGAAAGGTGTGGGGACTTCTGTTATCTTGAAATTTATTTTTTTTAAGAGCAAAAGATTCACCAGACCTTGAAGAAGCCACATGCTCTTTATATGGAAATAATACAAGAGGACTTTCAGAAATGAAGAGGGATCCAGCAGAAACAGCTTTCTGCATTTTCTTTGCCTGTTTCCAACAGTAAAGAAATCACTAGGAGCTCCTTACAATCCCTGTTTTAAATAGGGATGAAAAAGCTAAAGGTGACCACCTGGTCTAATGGATGAGGCCTTTGGATCAGGAGATTGGAGATTTAAGTCCTTCTGTGGTTGTTTTTTTCCCCAAATAAAATCAATTTCCTCCTAAATTTATCAGACTGTTTGGGAATCAAAGCACTACAGAAGATGCAGGGAGATCCAAAGTGTTCTTATGACTGAGTTTGTAAGGATGCTTGACTGGAATGAGAATCATTAAAGAAAACAGATTTAGGTGCACTCTGCCATCTCCCAGGATAGGTACAGCTGTGTGCAACAAAGTAATACCTAAGGAAGCAAAAACCTTTAGGAGAAAACTGTCCAATGTCCATCCAATAGAGATGGTTCCCAGGGCTCTCGGCCTGTGCTAGGACCTAGGAGCAAGTATCTCATTTTGGGATACTTGGTGCATTTCAGAGTCCCAAACCCAGAATTTCCTCCTTTCCAGGAAAGCTAAGACTGCCCATGAACTCACTAAAGATCCTCGCTTAGGATTATTTCCTCCTTTTTCCACATTATGAATCTGTTTACACCCACTTCCAAGTACTTGTGGAGAGAACATAAGGAGATTTTTAATGTAATGTATTTGCTGAAGATGAGTAGCTCTGAAAATGAACTACCTCCAAGTTGGCCTGACTGCAAGCAGCAGCCCCTTGACCTTCCAATGGTTGCATCTAATAATTATGGGGAAAAAGACCAGGGCACAGAGTTGTTTAATCAGCTTAGAACTTTCCTCCTAATGCCCAATATAATTGAATTTAAACATAATCAGAAAGCTCCTCTCTGGATCAAGCATAGCCAACCACGAAGGGAATTGAACCCTCAGTCTTCTGATCCGAAGTCAGATGCCTTATCCATTAGGCCACATGGTCACATACTCAGTGATATTTGATGATATACTTGAGAAAATACATCTTTGTGGTTGGACTGAATCCTTAGACTATTATAATGCAAAGACATGGGGCTAGCTAGGAGGTCCCAAAGGTACAGCCCTTCTCCAGACTCCAAAAGGGATAGTTTCCTGCTCCCCCACCCCGGGACCTTGTTAGCTGGTGTCACCTTTTTCTGATGGTATGGAACAGTATGGTACATGCCCCATCTTCCCCAGGCTGTGTTTTTATCCATTGGCCTTGTTGTGTTAGATATCCTTTCTGCTTCTAAAGGCTCAGAAAACTGTACGTTAGACCCAGGCTTTTTAAAAATCAGTTAACTCTTGCTGCCCATCCCAAACCATATATACATATATATATATATATGGAAATTTACAAAAAGTAAACCTTGAAATACCATTTTCTAAGCCAACAGTCCCCAAAGAGCCTAACACCCCTCCCCTCACACTGCACCTTTCCTCCCCCATGCCTTGGACCCTACCTGAATGACTGGGCAATGTCTTGGGATGGTGGGGTCTCAGATCCTGGTGTGGCTAGATGCCTACAATTTTTGGGCAGGAGGGGGCTGGCCTTGAATATTGACCCCACTCCTACGACCCTAAAACAGGCGGGGTTCCAGCCCCTCCATCCTGATTTGGCTTGTCCCACTGCCCTCTAACATGAAGTGTGAGGATCCTTCCTCCACTAGGACCTGACACTTCCCCCCACCCCACGATCTGCACTGACAGGACCCAGCCCAGCTCCACCCTTGCCTCTTTATTTCTGGTTCCCCCAAATTTCCCCCCATTCCCTGCCTCCCCAGTCCACCACCATCAACCCTACCTGGACCACAAGGCTATGTCTATGCGGGGAGGGAGAGATGGGGTCTCAGGTCCCAATGGGGCCAGATGTCCACAGCTTTTGGACAGGGGTCTTGCAGATCAACTCTGCCTTCCAACTAGAGGGATTCTGCTCCTACCAGGATCTGACCTTGCCCCCACATCCCCCACATAGACCCATCCCATCCCCATCCCCATCCCTGCAGTCTCTGGAGACCCCTATCACCTCTCTCTCCCCAACTGGACATAACCTACTCTGTTCCCTGTTCCCAGCCCTCCCAATTCTCTCCCTGCCATGTGAACCACTGGGTTGTGGTCACCCCTGACTGCCAGACTACACAGAGACACACCCTCCCCTTCCCACAAGGGGACTGAAGACCCTGGGCCCAATCTCCTACATGGACACTGACTGACCTGACCCCGCCTCAGTCCCACCCCCTATTCCTGGATACTACCTGGAGGGCTGGAGACATGAAGGCTAAAGATCTCTGGATCTGACAGTTGGTACCATAGGACTAAGGATCCCTTGAGTTTCTGCAGAAGAAACTGGTAAGCTTGAGAAACAGCAAATTGCTCTCTGCTATCTGACAGCCTAACAGTACAGGGAGGGATGGGGTGTTGTGGAGATGGTGCAGGTTCCCTTGGGGCACTGGCCAATTGACCCTGACGTGTGTTGTGGGACTCTGTCACATATATCTAGAAAGATAGAAGAGCCTGCATCGCATGCTAGGATACATGCTGTGGGTCTCATTGGCTGGGTGCTATAGAATTGCAGGCTACTTGTGGAGCATTCAGTCAGGCCTTTGTACATATGTACGTGAGGTTTTGTACTTCAGCCAGTTGATATGAACAGTTGCACACACCCACTGGGCATATTTACACATGCATTTGATCTGAGATTAGTTTACTTGCAAGTAAACTACTTGCAAGTGAATGCTTCTAGGCAGGCATCTACACATGCAAAGACATGGCAGCAGATTTGCTAGTTTTAGCACCAAACTGCTGCCACTTCCTGGAGCTCTGCAATGGTCCCTTGCTGCCTGTGGCATGCACAATAGTGGGTGCCACTACACAGAGCCATCTGCCTCACTGTGCCAGGCCAAAAACCACACTTCAGGAGTCTCCCTCGGGGAGCCTACAGACAGCTGTCTTGCTTCCTAGAGAATATCCACAAGCCTAAGGTAATGCTGCCACCACCTGGGCACTGGTCTCTGTTAGGGCTCTGTATAGCCTGGGGCACACAGACCCTGCAAATCTTGGGGGTGCTTTGCCCACAGTAATATTTCTGGGTGCTTCTTTCAGCCTGAAGAATTCCAAGATAGCATCAGGTGGAACGGAGGGAAAATAAAAACAAACAACTCAGCTGGCCAAGCTGGGAGTGGAAAGCCTCTCTCTTTCCTCTTCTGTAACACAGCAAGGCAAGCTGTAACCCAACATCTTTATTGATCAGGGAGTAAGGGGAGAGGGGAGGGGGTAAAATAAGGAAGTCAGAATACACTTTGAGCAAACAAAAGCAACTAGAGTCTTATAGATTCTGGGTATGATGAACCTTTTAAGATGTAACTGGCCTAGACATAATTCCTAAGTCCTGGCTAGTTTCCATGCTTTACAGAAAATCACTAGGCAGTAGCCTGGGGCATTTGCTTGCAGCATTCAAAATGCCTGCCAGAAGGAGGCAAGCATTCCCCACTTCTCCCACCTCACACCAGGAATTTTATCTGTCCAGGTCACAACTGACCAGCCTGAACCAAGAAGAAAGCAAAGAGAGAGAGGGGTCACCTAGGCTGACCCAAATGAGGGGCAGAGAGAGGAGGAGGGGATTTCTTCATACTGCCACCACAGGGAGCTCCAGACATGGAGCTGCCTTCAGGCGTGGAGCTGCCTGCAGCTGCCAATAGCTGGCAGCCCTCTTCAAAAGACAGCCCAGCTCTCTGCTCCCTGGCTAGCCACTGCCTTGACCAGGAGCAGTGTGCACAGCACAGGGGCAGCACACACTAGCTCTCTCCTTGCCAACTCTGCCTCCCTGTGCCATGGCTGCTCCAGTCCCTGCCCCTGGTAGTGACATCCAGGACACTGGGTTTCTTCCGCCCATTGCACTGGCCCTGCTGACCAACCACTGGCTGGCCCACAGACATCTGGTCCCTCCTGGCACCTCACATACAGTGAATTCCTGCCTGGACACAGCACACAATGCCAGGGCCACTGTGAAGATGCCACCTGGACCTTGTCCAGCTTGCTGGATCCTGGCAAGGATGCCAATGATGTGCTGTTGGATGCCACTCCTGGAGCCACCTTCAACCTCCTCCAGCCCCACTGCCTCTAGGCCCACTGGGCCCACCAGAACTGGTGGCTGCACATGGTCCAGCACACCTCGGATGACAAGCAGTGGCAGGAGGCATTCTGGATAACTTGCAGTTCATAGGCTCATCTCTGAGGAGTGGTTTGTAAATCTTCTTTGAGGATCAGGCTTTAGAGATTGGAGACAGGTGATGTTCTGCTCTTGCCTTTGATAAATTTTTGATGTGCACTCATTCTGGTGCATGGTTGTTGCTTGGTGTCTTCTAAGTATTTTCCTTGGTGCCCTGATGAAGATATATATTGTCTTGTGAAGATATCTCCATACCTCAGATATTGCTGGCATGTTTTACTTATCTAGTCAAGGCATGCCCTGGATCCATTTGGTGTGTTTTGGGGGCTGTAGGAAGTTGATTTCTGGTGATGAGGATAGCGAGGTTCAGTGCTGTTTGAAGTTACAAACCACTTTTCATAGACGAGCCTATGAACTGCACTTCATCAACCTCCTCAGTATAGAAACTCATGGACTCAATATAGACATTGGAATTCTGACACACTACAACCTGCCGGACATCTGACTCCCCAGGTACCTCTCCACTTTTACCTGCTACAACCCCCTCCCTCCCTCCACCCCCCAGCCTGTCCCTTACCCGCTGATGCCTCCATTTCCAATTTCACTCACTGGCTTTCTTGCCTGCATTGCATGCCAGCCTCTGACTTCTTTACTATTTCTTCCATCCAGGAACTGCACACATACCAACTGCAGGTGCTTCCTCAGCCTGATGAAGGGTTTTTCACCCCAAAAGCTGGCATCCCAGTGAGCTAAGCTGAGCTCACCTGGAGCCTCACAACTCCACTGCAACCAGCAAGCATTAAGAAATACACATGACATGAGTTTTGCTCATCAACAGCTTGAGATGCAGTTTCCTAGAAACCCCTGCATCTATCACCTTGAAACTTGGCAGGTTTCATGGCCTCAGCAGGGGCCATCATGCCTACTGTTTTCACCCCCCATTTGCCTTCATAATTGCAAGTGGGTGATCTCCTGTATCACTTCCCCATTGACTGGGTAGGGCATTGAATGGATAGGGCATTGTGTACCCCAGGTGGCACAGAGCCCTAATAAAGACCAGACCCTGGGTGGTGGCAGTGGCTACCCCAGTCTTGCAGATGTGCTCCAGGAAAGAGGTTGGACAGATGTAGGCACCCCAGGGGAGACATCTGAAGCTCAGTTTCGGTTGGGCACGGTGAGTTGTGTGGCTCAGCAAAGGACTGCCCCCTACTGGCCCACCATAGCCTCCCTGAGCTCATGGTGGAAGCTGTAGCTGGGGAGCTTGGCAGGATGGGCTGCTGGAAGCCTGAGAGGCCCTCCCCCAGTGACATGTCACCATGGGTGCAAGGCCAGGGTGAGGATGATGCCATCAGGGCTCCTGCAGTGGCTTTCCAAGCCTCTGCACAGATATAGCTGTGCTGCAGGGCCTGGGCAGCTGCCTAAAGTGCCCACCACAGGGTTATGGCATGGGACTGGGATCTGCATGATGAGGAAATGCCCTGCAGCACCTACAGGCTCTTATGGGAGCGGGCTGCAGGCAACTGAAGCTGGCCCTGGTGGCCATGAGCTGCCTGCATCTGGGCTTGGGTGCTGGCAGGCCTGGCAGAAGTCTGCTGCACTCTACAGGCCTGGATAGCATCAGTCTGGCAGCCATGTGTCACTGAAGTACTTGGCAGTGGTGCAGGCAGGCTGGCACAGCTGGCTTGAGGCTTGCCTCAGGCTGCCAGCATGTGCTCCAGGGCTCAAAATGCCTGCAGGCCATAGAGATGGTCCAGCCCTAGGGAAGAAGAGGCTCCCAGCCTGAAGCTCTGGGGCTAGCCTCATCCTGGCTTCCTAGTGACAGGGTTGACCAGGAGAAAATTGACACCTACCCATGTGTTACTGAACAGTAACTACTCATGAGTAAATTTGCTACTTGCATTTTCTGGTAGCAAATTTATTCATGAGTCGCATTGTTTACTAAACAGTAAGCATGTGCATGTGTAGACATGCACACTTACTGCACAGTAAACTATGCTAATACATAGTAAAGCATCTGGTGTAGTCACTCCCCACTATGATGCAATCTTTACATGATTCCAGAGGCTGTTGGAGGGAGGTGGGGGGCACAGAATACTCCTTCTTCATAAAACACAGAGGGTAGAGACTGCTAAACAAAGGTTACTTGTATAACTGTAAGTCTGGTTTTTCCCAACTTTTGAGGGCTTAATTTGCAAGCCTAAATAAAATAATTTCATTTAGGGTTTACTTTATGCCATGTAAGCCATCAGTCCTTTTGTATGATCTCTCAAAATTAAGCTGACAAGTTCTGCTAATAAATCTCTAATTTAATTTTGGAATTATGAAAACTGCAAAAGGAATAATTTGACCAACTTCCACAAGATCTCCCCAAAAAGCACCAATGCCTTGAAATTAGTAGTATCTCTGGTCAGTCTTTAGGAGGAGTAAGTAGGTAGGGTTTATACCTTTTTTCCCACTGACATTTTTGCTTACAGCCAGGTATTTTATTTTTTACACCTGCTACAGTTTGAGAGGAGAGAGCCAATGGCAGTTACTACAGGGCAAGGAAAGTCTCTGTCTCTTTTTGGCCAATTCAGCCGCTCTAAGGAGAAAACTATCAGCTGCTAGTGTTGGACGACGAAACCTAATCTCATTAGGTGCATATACACAAGATAGTTATTGGGAGTAGCCTGATTAGATCCGAAGTGAAATCTCAGCATTTACATGTATAGCCTTATTAGGTTGCAGTAATCTAATAAGTGCCTCTGTGGGATAATGCTTGTCAACACTGGTACTATCCTGTGACAGCATTATTTAATGCACCACAATGCACATGTAAATGCTGACAGAGCTGGCTAGGACACAAGGGTGCTTCAGTTCGAGGGTTGCCAGCTGGCAAGCCCCATACTGAAGCAAGCTCATGCCCCAGACAGCCCCTCCACAGTATGTTGAGCTGGATTGGAGGAGCCCTAGGCTGGCAGGCATACTGCTGGGTTCCCTTGACAGCCAGGGCTGCTCTGACCCAGCTCAATATACTGCAGTACACATGTAAACGTGGCACCCAGGAACAATAAACTGAGTTTATCAATTATTAATATGTGGGTATGTGTATGTAGTTATATGAAGCCCAAAAGGTAGCTAAAGATAGTGATTAATTTAGAACACAGTGTCCACGTCTATTCGAGATGGTGACTGCACAGTTGTTACTATACAGTCATTTAGTACTTGCATGTCCAAGTATTAAATGACTGCAGTAACCATAGCTACTGTATAGTAGCATCCTTGCAGGCTTCCTAGTGACAGTGACTCTGCAGTAGCTCATTACTACCATGTAGCAGCTGGTTAGTACTGTGCAGTAGTATCTCATCACAGCTTGTACCATGCAATGCTACTGTGCCATAGTAACCAGCTACCGTGCAGTAGTAAGAAGCTTGTAAGCATCTTGTAAATGCAACTGCAGAACTAAACCTCTTTTTGGTTTCATGTGTAATTTTTTTTTCTTATGTCATTTTTATGTCATCCTGTTCCCTGTTCCTTTGCATCTTTGCACAGCCCTTCCTTTGCGTGAATATGCTTCTTTGTTTTCTAACGTTCCATCTCTCTCCTGCAACTTCATATTTCTTTGTGGGTTTTTTTTATTTATCTATTTTTTATTTGTTTTGCCTCTGTTCATGACTGTGTCCTCCTCACTTCCAAATCTCATATTAAGTTCTTTCATTTTTTTTCTTCCAATAAATGCTTTCTATTGTAATTTAAGTCCCTTCTTAAATAAAATCCTGGACTGTCTTGTCTATTCTTGGTGCCATAATAATTTTTAATTCTCATTATTTTCCTTGCCTCCTCCAATTTTGCCCTTTTTATGCTTCTCAGTAGTTCAATAGTTCTTGTGACTATTACACTGGTCTCATGCATGCAGTACATTGGTTAGCAAGGTTTTAGCTGATCCTTCCCCTGGCATTTATTTCTCCAGATTGAGGAATTTAAAACAGATTCCCTGCTGAGTGCTATCTTAATCAGAAAGGTAGCACTCCAGGACTCTCTTCCCTAACAAGTCCCTCTGCACAGTATGTCTCTTTGAGCCTTTAATGTTTTACCACAATTTTACAAAAATTTAAATGTTGGAGACTTGTAAGTAAAAATGTTGGAAGTTTGAGTTTTTTATTATTTAGGGGCACTGTACAGTATTACTTCTCTAGAGGCTTATTTTAAATATTAAGATTCAGCTGCATAATTATAAGTTCCCCTAAAATTTAAGGCTCTTGTTTAGGCCCAATGCTGGAAAAACACATTCTGAGCAGTGTAAGAATTGCTGAAGGTTTAAGAAAGGAAAAACATTTTGTACTTTTTTTGAAGTAGATAATATCCATCTGGCATTACCTAAATAATTAGTCCATCTAACTTACTTGTGTTTATTCTGACATTTAATATATGCTTGGTGAGTAAGTAATATAAGACATAATGAATAGCACAGAATATTATGAAAAACAGATTGTGATGAGCATGATAAAAAGGGACAAAGCATCTAAATAAAAATTGAGGCTGGAGTTTTCTTTATTTAAAGAGAATAGAAGATTGGTCACTGATTTCTGAAAGCAAGAAGAACTCTATTTTCATTGCTTTTATTTGTATAGAATTTAGAATGGTGCATAATATGATTTATTATTATTTTATTAAAGATTAAATTATAAATCTGCTTATCTTCCATAGGCAAAAGTATCTAAACATGAATATTTTCAGAATTTGCAAAACTTGAACTTTAATATAGAAATAGTTTTAGTGGAGTCTAAGTCAGATCTCAAAACAATAATACACTCTCATTACAATTTTTTTCTCTTTCCATAAATTCAATCAGCATGCCTGAAAATTGGACAATACAGTCAATTCCTGACATCATTGTTACCAACTGCTATTAGAATATAGCCCACCCAGTCTTTATGGGCACTTGTACACATGACAGTCATCATGATGTGCACATCATGACAAGGTCATTTGTGTGGCTTAAAGGTGTCACAAATTACACGTGTGCCAGTTTTGGGAGTTTCAGAAGAATTTGTATCATTGGCAACTAAACTCCTTCCAGATGTAGTTTAGTTCGCAATATTGCAAATTGCAATGATGCAGCTGTCAGCTTGTGCCCCAAACATGGGAAAGGCAGGCAGGCTCTGCAGAAAAAGAGGATCCCTGAAGGCAGAAGCGGTGAAGGGCCCGATCCTTTCTTTTTTCAGCGGAGCCTGTCTGCCTCTCTGGTGGCCAGGTGAGCTGTGGGTGGGCTGAGAGGTCCCTGAGCTGTGGGAGCAATGCGGGGGACCCTGGTCCTTCCCTCATGGTGGCAGTGCTTCATAGGGCTGCCCAGGTGGGCTGCTAGTGGGCCGGATGCTGCCCCAGCTCAGAGGCAGCACCCAGCCTGATCCAACTGTTCCCTGAGCCCACCCACCAGAACTCAGTCAAGCTCTATTCCCTGGGCAGGCTTGGGGAACAGCCAAATCAGGCCAGGTGATGGAAAAATTGAAACCAAAGCGTGATGGAAAAACTGAAGTGGTGGGTTTCAATTAAAAACCCACCATTTCAATTTAGAGGTCATACAATAAAACCCTGAGGACTACACCCCCGTCACATGTAGAAGTGCCCTCTGTCCCCTCCTTGTAAAATTGTTCTATTGTTTACTCAGTATGCAAAAAAAACACAAAGGAAAGGTGGTCAAAATGTACAGGAACTCGGTATAACTGTATCCTAGGAATCCTGAATAATATATAGATTTTTAAAATTGCTATTATTAGAATTGAAATGCTTTAATTCACAACAGATTATAAAATGTGTTGTTTATATGGTAGTGTTATAATGGGAAGCTGACTTTAACCTTAAATCTTACAGCTACTAAAAGTCCAAAATACTGTCTCACACTAGCTATACATTATCTAGGGATTCAGGAAATATTTTAGGAGATAAAAGAATTATGGCAAATAACAATGCCATATTATTCTTCATCCTTAGTAGCACAGTGTGAAAAACAAATAGTTGTTTGTATCCATAAAGAAAACCTGCCTAAATAGGCAGTACAGTCATTCAGGCGTCAGACCTACACTTAGTTATATACTTTGTATCAATGAAATGTAATTTAATAGCATGGTTTGTTTAATGCTTTGAAAACATGTAAACGATGCTTGAAAAAGAAGAAAAGAATCAGCAGTTGGTAAGACCTCTGCCTGAAATGTTATTTGTTAAGAAGTGGTAATGAGGACAAAGCTTGAGTCTGTATGGGAAAATGGCGTACACATGCTGGGTTTCAAAGACTGAATTTCAGTGATGTAGTTACTTCAAATCCTTTCTTTTGTATTTGGTTGTTTAGTCTCCTAATTTACAAATAATTCATATTACTCAGTAATTACAATTTGTGCCAAATATAATTACACCCAATTCAATAACCTGCTGTGATCAATAACCTCCTAGCCTGCACTTCTCTAAGTACATATTCCTTAAAACTCCTATAAAAGGAACAAAAATTAATGAATAAAAGAGAAATGACCAAAATCTATACTATATAAAATATCAAACCCACATTATGTTTTGTGTGAATTACATGAAATAGGAAGTGTTCCTCTTTTATCACTATAATTTTATTCTTACTTAAATTGTTTGGATATGTAAAAATGATAAAAATGGGGCTTCAGATATGTGCAGGCCTTCAAATGTAACTGAGTGCAGCACAGTCTACTATATAATTTAAGTGTAGCAGTACAATATAATCCACTACCCAAAATTCTAATCCTTCTCCGTTCCATCAAACAATGCCAAATTACCATCATGACCATAGTCATAATGATCAAAAAGGATGTTTCCTAAAGTTTGAAAGGCAAGGATTTTTTTGTGATATCTTTTATTGGACTGACAGTATAATTGGGAGAGCTGTTGGACAAGCTTTGGGGTATAGCGAGTCCTCTTGAGGTCTGAAAGAGAAGTAGTGGTGGTGGTGGATGTTGTTGTTTTGTCATGGTGGCATTTCCAGTTTTAAAATTTCAGGTTAAATATATGAGGAGTGTTGTTATGACAAATATATAGTTTTGGTTATCTGGTTTGCTTTTAAAGGCTTAGGGGCAAGATTCACAACGTATCTCCATGTGTTATTACTGCACATGACTAAACTATGGAGTTTCTTACTCTGGAGTTTATTATTCCTGGGAGCACTGTTTGAACATGTGCCAAGGAGTAGTTGACTCCAGAGGAATAAGCTTCATAGTTTATTAGTGTGGAGTGCGTACAGTCAGGTTGGAGCAGTCCCAGCTGACAGCAGACCCAAGGGGTCAACCTGCCAGCCCAGGGCTGCTTCCCTGAGCTCAGCCTGCTGTGGAGGGGCTGGCTGGGACACAAAGGAAGTTCAGTCTAGGGGCTAGCCAGCAGTCAATCCCCACACTGAAGCCCCCTTGTGCCCCAGCCAGCCGCTCTAGTGTCTACATATTCACTGCTGCAGTTTTTTATTTCACAGCAGGATAGTACTTATATCTACAAGTACTATCTTGCTGCAGAGTAAATTAGTTTATTCCAGCCTAATAGGGGTGCATATGTAGATGCTGAAATGTTTACTATGCAGCTAATTAGTCAACTGTGCAGTAAATGTCTCATGTAGATGCTCCCAGGATATACCAGCTGCCTTTATAGATCTGAGTTTAGGTGCCCATGTTCCAAAACACAGTTCAAAATGACCCTTCCCTAGGCCTGTGCGAGTTGACAGCAATCTGATCTGGCTTTGGATCCAGCTGCTTTGGATGGCTGTGATCCAATCTGGAGCTCCGGACCTGGTTTCTGCCTTCATAGTTTCATAGTAGCTAGAGTCGGAAGGGACCTAGGTAGATCATCTAGTCCGACCCCCTGCCTGAGCAGGAAAAAGCACCGGGGTCAGATGACCCCTGCAAGGTGCTCATCTAACTTCCTTTTAAAAATCCCCAGGCT
>NW_017728918.1:48125871-48129091 GCF_001723895.1 Crocodylus porosus | reverse complement strand
TCATATCTGTTCTCCAGATGGACAGGAGGAACTGGTGCCGCAACATGGTTAATAGCCCTGGCACGGGAGACCGTCTGCCACTCAGCAGTGGAGGGCTCATCCCGGGCTGCCCTCTCCTCTGTCGTACCACCCTGCAGAGAAAGAAAATACCTTGATCCGGCCAAAATGACTCCGAAGCTTCAGAGTTGCCTCAGAGATCTGGCCATAGGGTATAACGGGGAATCAATGAAATATCTATAACTTTGTTGTTTGTTGTCCAATTTGGATGAAACTTGCAGGAATGGTAGCCTCTGCTGAGAGCATGAGACCTGCCAAGTTTCAAGAAGATCAGTGTAGGGGTTTGGGGGGAACCATCCCCCAAATTCTTGAAAGCCAAAGTCCTGTCATGGCTGTGTGTTACAACACGGGGGGCTGCAGGGCTGGTAGCTCTTACTGAGGCCACAAAGCCTGCCAAGTTTCAAGGAGCTAGGTGGAGGGGTTTGGGGGGAATTGCACCTCAAGCTGCGGACAAGCAAAACTGGTGTCATGGGTGACACTGAGTGTGTTACGGCACGGTAGGGTGACAGCTGCAGGGATGGTGGCCCCTGCTGTGACTCCTGCCAGCTGTTGAGGAGATCGGTGTAGGGGGAGTCTGGGGCCCTGTACCCCTGGATGCTGACAGGCAAAACTCCTGCCAAAACTCCTGGCACAGTTGATTGTCTGTATTGAGTCTTTTCGCTCCTTAGCCTGGTTTTGTAGGTGCTAATTGATACCCGTTACGTCGTTATGTAGTAGCTAGGTCCTGTGTATTAAGCTAGTCCCTGAGTAATCATGACTGTTTGATTGGTAAATGGGAACACAGCAGCTTGGCAGCCAGGCCTGCAGCAGTGTCTCCCCTGCCCCAAGACAGACAGTCAGTCTCACAGCACCCATGGCACCAGTTTTGCTTGTCTGCAGCTTGAGGGGCAGTTCATCCCAAACCCCCACACCAATTTGCTTGAAACTTGGCAGGCTTTGTGGCCTCAGTGAGTGCTACTATCCCTGCAGTTTTTACCTCCCTGTGTTGTAACACATAGACGTGACAGGAGTTTTGCTTTCAATAGTTTGGGGTACAGTTGCCCCCAAACCCCTGCACTAATATTCTTGAAACTTGTCAGATTTTTTAGATTTAGTAAGAGCTACCACCCCTGCAGTTCTTATCCCACTATAATGTAACGCCTAGAGTTGACATGAGTTTTGCCTTCACAAATTTGGGGTGGCATTTCCTCCAAATCCCTTCACCAATTGTCTTGAAACTTAGCAAGCTTTATGCTCATTGTAGAGTCTACCATCCCTGAGAATACCATCCAAATCAGACAAAAAACAACAACGTTATAGTTACTTTATTATTTCCCCATTATACCCTATGGCAAGATCTCCAAGGCAGCTCCGTGGTGGCTCTGAAGCTCTTTGGGAGCTCCGAACCACTTCGGGAAGCTGAACAAAGCCAGCGCTTTGACCCAGATGTGCTTCTTTGGACTCCAAAGTGTCCAAAGCCTCACACAGCCCTACCCTTTACCAGCAACCAAGAAAAGAAGTACATACATCCATTTTAGATAAATCATTTCCAATGCATCTACACTCAGAAGCAAATCAAATAGAGCATCGCAGTACTTAACTCCTAATGGAGTTCTGTCATGATTCAGGGTGTACCTAAGAAGCACCTAAAGAAGTTTAAATCCCTCAGTTTATAAGTAGGACCCAAAAGACAGCATTGAATTAGGCTGAGAAATATGGACAGTGGGTACATCTACATGTGCATTATTGTGCCTTTTCTACTGCACATTAAATTTAGTACCTCCAATGTGAGGTGCTACGTTAATGCACATTAGGCTGCACTAATGCAGAGTGTCACATTTCCATACTTTTTAATGATGTTTAATGCACAGTAGACTGTTTTACTGTACATTAGTTTAATGTCATCATTTTTATGTGATTCTTTAATGCTCAGTAAAATAATCTACTGTGCATTAAAGTGGACATGTAGATGCACCCACTGCTACCCACCTTTTGGCATTAGCATAGGGCCAGGTACTTGCCCAAGAAGTAGAAACCTATGTCCTAAGCCCATGTTACTCAAAGGGGATTTTAAGGCACATCTCTGATTTTTCAGGAGAATGCCTTAGACCCCAACCATAAAATAGGCTGAGGGTGTTCTTCATCTCTCCTGTCTGAAGCTGGGCCACTGGTCTGATTTTTCAGGAGAATGCCCTAGACCCCAACCATAAAATAGGCTGAGGGTGTTCTTCATCTCTCCTGTCTGAAGCTGGGCCACTGGTGATACCAAGACTACAAAAGTTCTGGGATCAGAAGAAAAACAAATATGATAAAATCAGGTCTTCCTCTATGACTAGTTGCTATTGCTGGGATGGGGAAATGCCATAACTCTTTTTCTACCTACAAAAGCAGGATCCCAATTGTTTTCTCTTTAGACTTTTGAGACATTTAACATTAGACAATCACTGGTTTAAAATAAAACACATAGGCCTGTAACATATGTTACACTTAAGATGTGATTAATGGGTTATTCACATTTTAGGTAGTGACTTGGCCACACATACAATCAATTAATGGCAGGATAAAATGAGGAGTAAGTCAAAGGGTGTATCTACATGCTCCCCTGACTGTGCAGTTGGTACTACACAGCCCCGGTAGTGCACGGATTGTTTTCAACCCTACTGCACAGTAGCAACGAGCTACTGCACAAGTTCATTGCTAGTGTGCAGTAACAGTAGCATCACAATTAGTGCCCACTGACACTATGTCACAGTAGTAATGAGCTACACTTCCATAGCTTGTCACTACAGCAACATAACATCTTGCATAGACACACCTACTGTAATTACACAAAATACATGTAATAATTTTGTACCTGGTTCCTATCATACATTTAATTGAATGTCTGGCCAGCACCCAACCTCTGGAACACACATGAACCATACAAGACTGATCAGTGTCATCTGATTGGAGTTTCCAGCTGCAGGAATGCACCATGCCCTTCCTCAGCTAACAGCCAAAGTTGCTACTTGGTGGTGCTGGGGGAGCCTTGTTCAGGCTCACCCATAACAGCAATATGATGCAACAGGATCTGATGTAAGATACCACAATCATGCCTCCTGGCATGCACATATGGCATGGCAGGAAGCATGATTGTTGACATCCCACATCAGATTCAATGGCACCTTTTCTTAACATCTGTGAC
>NW_017728918.1:48104989-48125771 GCF_001723895.1 Crocodylus porosus | reverse complement strand
CTCTTGGAAATATTCTTTTTATCTTGTGAACTTCTTTAGATTTTATCTCAATACTTTTCATTGTTATTCAGTAATCATATTTGTAAATAATTTACGTTTTGCCTAAAGTCAGATAATCCTGTCATTATTTAGTCTTAGTCACAGAAAAATAGATCTTTTGCCACACTGAGAGAAAAACAACCCAATGCATGAATGTAAGAAGAAAAACTTAAGGAACCATAATTGTGAAATGCATGTTTTAGTTCTGACAGATACATGGGATTATAGTTATTTTCACCCTTGCTGAATCAAACAGAAACACGCTGAATATGCACGTAAGAAAGGGGGGAAATGCCAACAGATTTTGTTTTAAGGAAATAGAACCTTTTGCCATTTCTTCATTTTGTTCTCCAAAAGTGACTCAAACCCATACATATAAAGGCTTTTAAAATTTTTTTTATCATATCTTACTTTAAATTAAATTCTATGCGCTAAAATATGACTGTGAAAAACACATACTCCAGATAATGTTTGCCTGTGCCTCTTTATCATCATATCATCTTATTTTATTGACAGCCTTTGTTCTGTTTTTCACTCCCTTTAGCAATGTATGGCTAACACCTAGGGTTACGTATAGATGTTACGTTTAGTCCACTTAAATAGGTGGACCTAAGTTCACCTCAGTAGGCAAATTTATTTTGATTGGGAATGAGTAAACCCACTCCAGCAAATGTTTGCATGGGTTTGGAACACAGCCCTGGGTCTGGGAAAGCCCAGCCACTCACTCCGGCCTTGGGGCTGTGCTCTTTCTGTCCCGCTGACTGAGATATTTGTAGCTACTTGGCTCCCACATGGTGGACAGTCAACTGCACCCACAGACCTGCCAACAACCCCTGCTAACAACCCCCAAGCCCCATGGATACACTAGGGCCTCTGATCCCACCTGCCCCTCCCAACACACTGAGTTACTTACACCAGGTTCCCTTCCCACCTCCTGGCATCAGCAAATGCCTGTACATGACATCCCTGGTCTATAATCATACAGCTTAAAGTAGTCAATGTGATCATAAACTGATGCAGTGAACATTTGTATATACTATAGGAGAATAAAGTATGTGTGATTCCTCCTTGTAATTCAATACACATGTTGGCTATTTGCCCCTGCAGAAGGGTAAACAGGAATAAAAATTCTTAATTTCTTGCTGAGCACTGTTCAATTGTAACTAAGGTCGCAGGGTAGAGAGAAAGGGTGAGAATTATCCAGTCACCCAATGTTGAGCAATTGCCATGAAGAGGAATGAAGAGGGTTGATGAAGCCATAGCTGTCTGCCACCACTTTAGCTAAAAATAAACTACCCAAGGAAAAGAACTGAAGGAGCTTATTCCTTCTGTCTCAGAGCTGTAGGGGAGAAAGTCATGGAACTGTAACCATCTGTGTCCTAATATGTTCTGTGAACTTTTTGTGATGCAATGCCACCCCTTACTTCAGAGAAGACTGTAACTTTACAATTTAGCTGCAAATTTGCTGCTAGTTGCATTTTTCATTGATTTGTATAGGGGTGATGTCCCTGAGAGCCTAATTTGTTGTGCAGAACTAATGGCGGTGTGATACAGAAGAAACAAAGAAGCCAGCTTGACTCTAAGATCCCAGTCTGAGTTCATAGGGCTGGCAGCCATGAAAGACATTTCATTATTTGTAAACTCTTCACATGTGCTATAGATTCTCAGAAATAAATTAAACTTAGAATCCAACAGTGTTACTTTTCAGAAATGAATCACACTTTAATAGCTTTCCATTGGGGGGAGAGTTTCAAATATTTGTGGAAGAGTCATTTTTATTCTCGGAATATTTCATGTTGATTAGGTGTGAAAACTCACCTTAGACTAGCTGTATTACTTTAACAATATGATCTCACTCAAGCACTATCAAATAAAGAGAAAATATTCTTGTTAATTTGATTGTTTCAATAAACTGGCTGTTGGGTTTATCTGATATTTATACCACGTTTCTAATCCTGAAAACATACACTGAGAAATCTCATATACATAAGAACTATTAATGTCCTAACAGTTTGAATGGGAATATGTTATAGCAGTACCATTGTTTTAATATACTCTGTTAAAAAGAATGGAAAGCTAAATATTAACAGAACTCACTGAGTTAGCTTAAAAAGCAAATGTTTCCAAGAGCCATGCTTATAGTTGAAGTTATTGCAGTTGCACTGGCATAAGCATGCCGGGATTATAGAACCATAGATTTATAGAAAATTAGGGTTGGAAGGAACCTCAGCAACTCATCTAGTCCAACCCACTGCTCAAAGCAAAACCGTCTCCAACTAGTTCATTCCAGCCAGGATTTTGTCAAACCCGACCTTTAAAACCTCCAAGGACAGAGATTCCACCACCTCTCTAGGTAACGTGTTCCAGTGCTTTAGCACCCTCCTAGTGAGAAAGGTTTTTTTTCCTAATAGCTAACCTAAACCTCCATTGCTACAATTTGAAACTGTTGATCCTTGTTCTGTCATCTATCACCATCCTCTATGCAACCACCCTTCAGGTAGTTAAAGATTGCTATCAAATCCCTTCTCAGTCCTCTCTTCTCCAAATTAAATAAAACCAGTTCCCTCAGCATCTCCTCATAAGTCATGTGCCCCAGCCCCCAAACTTTTTGTTGCTCTCCACTTGTCTCTCTAACTTGTCCATATCCTTTCTATAATGAGGGCCCAAAACTGGACACATTACTCCAGATGTGGCCTCACCAGTGCAAAATAGAGCAGAATAATTACTTCTCTCTATGTGCTGGCAATGCTCCTATTAATGCAGCCCAGTCTGCTATTAGCCTTCTTGTCAACCAGGGTATACTGCTGGCTCATATTCAGCTTATTGTCCATTGTTATCCCCAGGTCTTTTTCTGTAGAGCTGATCCTTAGCCAGTCAGTCCCTAGGCTGTAGCAGTGCATGGGATTCTTTTGTCCTAAGTGCAAGACCTTGCATTTGTGCTTGTTGAACCTCATGAGATTTCTTTTGGTCTAATCTTCCAATTTGTTCAGGTCTCTCTCAATCTTAGCTCTACCTGCCAATGTATCTACTACACCCTCCAGCTCGGTGTCATCCGTGGACTTCCTCAGGGTCCATCCCATCTTCCAGATCATTAATGAATATAATGAACAAAACCAGCCCCAGAAACAACCCCTGGAACACTCCACTTGATACTGGATGCCATTTAGACATTGAGAAGTACATCATGTCCACTGCTTTCCCCACATCCACAAAGTCAGTCATCTCATCATACAACGCTATCAGGTATGACTTGCCCTTGGCAAATCCATGCTGACTGTTCCCAATCACCTTCTTCTTCTGCAAGTGCTTGTGATTCTTTGAGGACCTGCTCCATGATTTTTCCAGGGACTGAGGTGAGTTTGACCACTCTGTAGTTCCCTGGATCTTCCTTTTTCCCTTTCTTAAATATAGGCACTATATTTATGCTTTTCCAGTTATCCAGGACCTCACCCTAATCACCATGAGTTTTCAAAGATAATGGCCAGCAGCTCTGCAATCACATCAGCAAACTCCCTCAGCACCCTTGGATGCATTGTATCTGGCCCCAACAACTTTTACATTTCCAGCTTTTGTAAACAGTCCCTAACTTGTTGGTTGCTTACCTCATCCCCAAATTGTGCTGCCTGGTGCAGTAATCTAGGAGCTGACCTTGCCTGTGAAGACTGAGGTAAAAAAGGCATTGAGTACTTCAGCCTTTTCCTCACCATCTATTACTATGTTTCCTCCCCCGTTCCAGTAAAGGACCCACATTTTCCCTAACCTTCTTCTTGTTGCTGGCATACTTGTAGAAACCCTTCATGTTACCCTTCATGTCCCTTGCTAGCTGCAACACCAATTGTGCTTTGGCCTTCCTGACTTAATCCCTGCATGCCCGAGCAATATTCTTATACACCTCCCTACTTGTTTGTTTAAGTTTCCACTTCTTGTAAACTTTCTTTTTGTGTTTAAGCTCACGAAAGTGTTCTCTGCTAAGCCAACCTGGTTGCTTGCTATGTTTTCTATTCTTTCTGCACATCAGGGTGGTTTGTTCCTGTGCTCTGAATAAGGTTTCTTTCAAAGACAATCAGCTGTCCTGGACTGCCTTTCCCCTCAGACTGACCTCCCAGGGGATCCTGCCCATTCATTTCCTGATGGTGTCAAAGTCTGCTTTTCTGGAGTCCAGGGTCCATACTCTTTCTTTCTTCTGCCAGGATCCTGAACTCAATCATCTCATGGTCACTGCTGCTTAACTTGCCATCCACTTCTACAACCCCCACCAATTTTTCCCGCAGTAGGTCAAGAAGAGTATGGCTCCTAATTGTTCCATTCAACACTTGCACCAGGAAGTTGGCTCCAATGTTCTCCATGAATGGGTACAAACTGTTCAGGAAGGAGAGGCAGGGGAGAAGAGAACTTAGTAGACCAAGTGAATAGTTAGAGAAATATATCTTAGCAAGGTTTCGGGTTGAAAAACCCTTTGTCAGGCTGAGGAAGTGCTGCCTTCAGTTCTGAGAGCTGGGCATTAAATGGTTTTTAGAAATTAAAAAAGGAAATAGGTGCTAATAAAGTAAGGAGGGTGACATTCACTCTTTTGGCACCTGGAGCTTGGGGAAACCCAAGAGCAGGAGGTTCACTTTGAGGAACACTAGCTGCTTCACCAAACCAGGATCCAAGGATCCTGCAATGCTGAACATCCTCTCACTTGGAACACTAGTCAGTGGACAGGACAGGTGTTCCCAGACAGCCTTGGCCAGATCCAGCCACATTGTGCTGCAGCTTGCCCAGTAGACCTAGGAGTTGCACAGCAGTGGATCTATGTCCTCAGCAAGATAGGCATCCACCAGGGCCTGAGTGCTACCTGCCTGATGGTGGGATCTGGTGCCTCTGGACCCCACTATGGAAGCCATGCCCTTGGCCCACATTGGCAGAGGCTGTGGTGGAGGAGGAGACTGGCTGATGGAGCACCTCCATCCACTGATCCAGGCTTTGGCTGCTGCATATGCTCCCCTTCACCCTTGGGTCACACATGGCAGCCAGCTCATGGACTGTACTAGACCACAAGGCATCAAGCCATTTCCTGATGCCCTCCTTGAGCTGCCTCACCAGTGCCTGCACATCTGGTGACAGCAGCTTGCTCCAGGGAGGAACATTGATCCCCTGGAACTTTTCCATTTAGTTCTGAAGTTCCCTCACTACAGGGATCACCTGGCTAAGGAGGACATTGCAAACACTAACTGTCTTGGTGGCCTCAAGGAAGGGATTGAGGACCACCAAGATCTGGGAGATAGTATCCCACTGACCCCAATCTCCCTGAGCAAGGCCATCTCCTGGATGGCACTTTGCTGCTCCACCAGCCTCTTGATCATAAGGTATGTGGAGTTCCACTGAGTTTCCACACCCTGTATGATTTTTTGCTGCAGAGTGTTCAGCTGTGTCTGTTTGCTATGCAGCATCTTGCGCCCCTGGATGCTCCAGGGGAAGTAGCCAGCCACTTTCCTGCATTTGGAAATGAGCTTGCTGGTGGTGTTGGTGCTGTCACTGGCAGCCCTGTCCCCCTCCAAGGTATCCCTGACATTGAGTTGGAACTTGTGTGCCACACAGTGGATACCAACAAAGATGGCATCACACACCACCTTGACTGTACATCTCTTCCCTCAAGTACTCCCTGCATGCCTCATACAGGGAGGGCACCACCATCCTGCTGAAGGTGGTGCCTGCGGACACTTGGTAGGATGGGGCCCTGGCCGCACTTGGTAGGACGAAACTTGGCCGCTCAACTAAGGAGAAGGGCTGGCTGTGTTTATGTAATGTATGTATGTATTTATGTAATAATAAAACATGTAAATATATATATGTGTTTCTGTATGAATCCTATATTATTATATGCAATATAAGCTGTGCTTCCCCCCACAGTGAATGGAATGCACACTGTGAGAGAAAGCACAGATTTCTTTTCTGGGGGAAAAGAATCAAAATAGACTAACAAGAACAAAAAGTGGATTTGGGGGGAGGAATAAATTGAAATAAATGAATAAATAAAATAATAAAATAAAAGGGTATAGAATGTAAAAGGTATTGATGAATCCCGCTTCCTGGGGTAGCAAGTAGGAAATGAATTATAGCTTTTTGTTGTCTGATGGAAAACACAGCTCAGTAACTGACCCCAAAGCAGAAAGAAACTCAGTTCAAACAATGCTACACAATCAATATCAGAGTAATCCTTTCCCCCTCTTCCCCCTCCCTCTCTTTACTTTCTGTTTTCCTGCAAGCAATCCCAGCTTCAAAACATTTCAACTGCCCTCGTTTCATTTTGAGGCTGTTTTAAAGCTTTTCATTTCATTTCAATTTTGCTGTTTCAAGCTCAAAATGAGTCAAAACAGCATTGAAATGAAACAGCCAGTGAAATTAAACACAGCCCTACTACTGAGGCTTCTTACTGTTTGACTTTGTGCATTGCCAAAGGAGACCATGCTAACAACATAGGTGAGAAACTACTACTTCCAGCTGGAAAAGGATATGTGCTTGGTGATAATAGGACCAAACAAACATGTGATCCCGCTTTCAAAAAAACAAGTTTTATGCCATATTATGAAGATGGCCACTGATGTAAAAAAGCAGCTCTTAACAAGAGTTCAGCAGGGCTTATATTATTCCATTTATATAGATGATTCTACCAATATATCAAATGCTGCACAGCTGCTGGTGTATATTTGTTTTGTCACAGCAACAGAATTAAAGGAGGAATTTCTGTTTTGCCATCCTCTCCCCATATAAGCAACTGGTGAAGAGCTTTTTAAACTGTTAAATAATTTTGTCCAAGACACAGGCCTTGATTGGTGACATTGTTGATAGTGGGCATCTACTACAGACCACCTCACTGGTAATTTGCGCGCCTGCTGCCTTTCTTGGATGTGGTAGCTGTTTCTCAGGTCAGTTTATGGAGGCTGTAAAGTTAAGGGATGTGGTTGTCATGGGTGACCTAAACTACCCAGACATCTGCTGGGAGAAGCAGTCATCCAGGTCTGACCACTCACATAGGTTCCTAGCAAGGATACTGGACCTCCACCTAACCCAGGAAGGGCACAGTCCCACCCGGTGAAATGCCTTGCTGGACTTGATCCTTGCCACAGGCAACAACCTGGTGAGGGGTCTGAAGGTACATAACCACCTGGTTGACAGTGATCATTGCCTGCTGGAATTTACTATCCAGCACAGGGTGGTGAAAGCAAGCAGTAAGGCAAAAGTCCTTGACTTCAGGAGACCCTGCTTCAATGAGCTAAGAAGATTAGTTGGCAAGGCACTTGGGTCTCAGAGCTTCAATGAGATGGGAGTCCAAGACGGGTGGTTGTTCCTCAAGAAGATGATCCTCCAAGTTCAAAGAGAGTCAGTCCCAATGCGTACCAAGGTGGGGAAGGAGTGCTAAAAAGCCCCCATGGCTCAGCAAAGGCATCCAGGAATACCTGAAGGGAAAAAAAGGAGGCATACAAACAGTGGAAGCAAGGGGATATCACCAAGGAAGATTGCACCTCCATTGCTCAGGATGGCAGGGAGGTTGTTAGCAAGGCCAAGGCAGAGATGGAGCTAGGGCTAGTGACCAGAATTAGAGATAACAAAAAGTCCTTTTCCAAATACATAGGGAGTAAGAAGAAGGCACTGGGTAATGTGCAGCCCCTACAGGAAATGCTTGGCAACCTGCTAATTGCAGCAAACGAAAAAGCTGACCTCTTAACAAATTCTTTGCCTCCATATTCCTGAACAGGGACCTGGACATTTCCCCCACTAGGATTACAGATGGAGCCAGGGGAGGCATTGCCATGCCTAGGGTCAGGGACGCCCTAGTTAGGGAACTTTTGGAGGGGCTGGATATGTTTAAATCAGCAGGTCCAGATGCTCTTCACCTGATGCTGAGGGAATTGGCGAGGGTCATAGCGGGGTCCCTGGCACAGCTTTATGTTATCAACACTGGAGAACATTGTTCAACAGTGCAGTGCTCTGTCAGGTGACAGCATCTAGGACATAATTGTTCAGCACCTAAGGGGTCTGCAGGAGCAATTTCATGAATACTTTCCAGAAGTGGGCAAAACCAAATATAATCAGTGAGTTAGGAACCCATTCATCTTTAAGACGATCCCCACAGATATGATGTCTTCAGAAGAAGAGGAAAGCCTGTCAAGCAACCAGGAAAGACAGTACACATTTTCATAAATGCCAAATGTTCATAAATGTTTATTGGTGGGATCTAAGTTTCCTGAGTTAACACACTAGGTTCTCATAGTGTTCATTCTTTTTTCTTCCACCTACCTGTGTGAGCCAGGCTTCTTGGCATTAACTGCAATCAAAACAAAGTGTAAGTCCTGGCTTTCTGTCAAAGATGATTTACATCTCTTTTCTACACTTGAACCTTGAATTCCACTACTTTGTGCAACAAGGAAACAAACACACCCTTTCCCATTTATAAAGTACAGCTGATGGCTTGTATACTGAATTGATCTATCATTGTTTGGTGTCATGTTTCCTTAAAAGTTTAAGTGAAGTTTTAAACTGCTTCCATTTATACTGCCCTTGAACTTAAAATGAATTCTTCTGAAACTCAAACTAATCTTTATTGATTAAATCCCATCAACTTTTTAATTCATTTTTTGAGCATATTGGCCTACTGTTTTCAAATTTTTGTGTTGTTTTAGCAAACTACAGGGGCATTCATTTTTTTTCCATAGCTAATGCTCTATAGAAAATAAGGGCCAGAGAATGGAACTACAAGGAAAGGGCCTACAAATGCTTAAGTTAAGTTTCTGCAGAAGGCAAATAAAAATCTATAGAACAGGTAACCTGCTTTCCATTTATGCTCTTGTTGCTATTGTAATTCTCTTATAATGTATGAACACCCAACCAATTCACTGATAATTGTGTGAAGGATCTGATTATTTTAGCTTGGGAAAAAATCAACTAAAAATCAGTTAGTCAACTAAAAATCAGTACTTTCAGAAAATCAGGTTCTTCAAATTAGTGAGCTTTTTTGAAATGTTGGCCTTAAACTTTTTGAGCTTCAAATTCAAAATGGCATAATACTGGACAAGGAACACACATTCATAATCTTGTATGAAGGCAGGAAGATTTTAGGCTCCTTAGGTGAAAGCACTAGCTGCAAAGCATTAGTATTATTTATGCTACAAAGATTGAAGTCTTACGTTCTACAAACTTTTTTACACGTAGACAAATACTTTCATTTGTAAAGACCAGTCTAATGAATCAGCATATGAGTTTGGACTTACATTTACCTTTTGAATTAACTCACATTTTTTAGATGTCAGTTTGAGTATCGTTGTGCTGTCATAATAGCAACTGAATAAATATCCAATAAATTATTTTTCAGATTTGATTGTGGATATTTATAATCAGTAAGAAGCAAATAGAACTCTGGTTATGGGGGACATGAGTAATTAAGATTTGGATCCAGTGGGAAAGGAAACAGATTTCAGAATATTATAATAGTCTGTCAGCACCAAAAATTAATGATATGCAAAATCATCCCAAAACCCTAAATAAATGGGTTGAGGGGGGTGGTGGGGAAGAAAGGAAATCACTCAATAGTCTTTTTATTTAACCTCCCAAGATTGTAATTATTACTTTTAATCTATGTTACTGCTAAAATTAAATGGTACTCTATTTTTTCATGTTTATCAATCAATAAATTTGTAACCATTGAAATTTAGCATGTTATCCCTCATTGACTATTATTTTAAATAGTTCTACTGTATGTATATACATGATAACTCTGGATTTTAGTTTAGGATTTGGGAACTTAAAAACCATGTCTCATTGTGCTCTAGCAGTGGATAATATAAAATTGGGTCATCTAGAAAAACAGCAGGCTCTTAATATACTGATTTGCATTAAGAACAATTAAGAATAATCAGGTACTAAAGACAAAGAAAGATTAAGAACACTGCCAGTAACAAAGTTCTCATTTTTATTACAAATTCACCAGATAACTTCTGTTAGTATACAAAATAAGCGTTAATAAGAAATTAACCAAAATAAACCTTTTTTAAAGCCAGTTTTAAAATAAGTTTTAATCTATAGTAATGGACAGGAACTAAACCACAAACAGGCAATGAAAGCCAGCAAAATAAATCCATATCAGCATGCTGCAGGCACCCATAAATTGATGGCATTAACTATAACAATTGTTAAACAATTGTTAAAAGTGTAGAATGAAATTCTGAAATATAACTTGGCTTTCATGAATTTTATAGTGTCGTGAAACAATGATATCACTATAGCTTAAAACCTTTGCAATAGCAGGGATTTATTTCAGTGGAGAATGGAGATGACCTTGATATTTTCTACAGGATTATGTGACAGTTAAACTGTTTTTACTGTCTACATATGTAGTCTTATGGAAAGTGACAAAAGTAGAAAACATGAGGCAGCTAAATAATAATCAGGCTTATTTATAGGAGACATCATAGCCTTTCCCATCAATAGGTTTTAGATAGATGTAGAACGTTGCCAGGTTTCCTTGAACTGTTTCTCTAAAACACATAAAAACAGATTTTTCACTGTAGCAAAGCTATGTAACTGGAACGTGACTGTCTCCGAGCTTGATTCTCCATTCCATTTTTTAGTCATTTTCCCCAAGTGCAAAATGGGCCTGTAGTACTGGCAAACTTAGAATGGTAGCATTTTTCATTCATGTCTCTCACAAGTAAATGAGTATGCCCCAGGCATAGCAGTGGAGAGTCAGGCCTTCTGGATTTGTTTGTAACGGAGACATTTACAGATAATTTGCACAGTGCTATTCAAAACAGTTGAAGCTAAACAGCAGTAAGACACTTATTCTGGAGCACAGAATTTGGGAATAGCTACTGGCCGTGTATACATGTTCATTAATGCACCTTTGCTACTGCGCATTAAGTTTAGTACCTCTAATATGAAGTACTAGATAAAGGTGCAGTAACTGCACTAATGTGCAGTAGCAAAGGCAAACTTTTGTTTGTCATGCTTAATGCACACTAGACTAATTCTACTGCTCATTGGCGCATTAGCATGGCTTTTGCTGTGATGTGTGAAGGCACAGTAGAACAGTCCACTGAGCATTAAGCCACCTTATGTAGATGTGCCCACTGTGTACTAAATATATAACCTACCTTAACTCATGTGAACTTTCAAAAATAGGCAAGCCTTAAAGTTTCCACAGCTGGAGACATTTTCACCACAGATTTCTTTTTCAGCAGCTTTCACTGGGGCAATGCTAAAATGGTTCTAGCCACTCACATCTCGTCCAGATTAGGGAAACACCACTTTCTACAATGGTTTATCTTAACAGGAAGTATTAGACCTGGTGGGAAACTGTGGGCAAACTTCCTAAGTCCAGGCACAAGGACAGTTCATCTGCTGTCTTGAATGTATTGTGTGTTTCTACAGTCTCTGATCTAGCTGATATGCCCATGTTTAACTTCATACATGTAAGGAGTCCTCTCAGTCAGTGGGAATCTCATTCATACTTCAGTCCATATACTCCTGTTTATGGCACCAGGATATTCACCTTCCTTTTCCTGTCTCTTGATATTCATGATATTCCTGTGTGCAAGGATTTGTTCCCACTACAAGCAAAGATTAACTTGTTGTTTTTATACTTCTTATAATATACTATAGGAAGCAGCTGAATACAAATAGCTATAATCATGCTACCTTCTGGATTTTTGGTTGAGAAAACACATTTCATATAAGTTACTATTTTCAGGTACTTGTAACTTTCTCAGAAAAAAAATAACTCTAGGCTTTTGTTTAGTAATAGGAAAACAATCTTTTTGGAACAAACACTTTTGGGGAAATTCTCTTTGGCCTTTTCATTTTTTAGAATATGAATAGAAAAAATCTAACACCCTTTATAGGCCTGGAGAGCAAGCAAGAGGGAGCCAGAAATTTTCATGGTCCTAGGATTTGAAAATGGGGGTGCAGGTACTGTGGTACATCATCACATATAACACAACAGATATTTTTTTCTCTAGTTTAAGAGAAACTAAGACCTTTACTAATATGCTAGGGGCATAATTTGATTTTATTCAATTTCTGATCAAAGCAAAAACCAGTATAACTATTGATATGAGCACTAATTTCCTAGATTAAAAAAAAATGCATCTACACAAAAAATAATCAAAATAGTCAAAAGATACTGTGCCATTAGTCCTGTAGTCATTACAATTAACTGTACCTCTCTTATTCAGCTTTATAAAACAAAATTCAGCTTTCTTCAGCACCATGACAATACCTGTCAGTCATTTCTTCACCTGAGTTAATATTACTACACCTCAGTTAAGTTTTTTAGCTAGAGCTAAAAGCAGCTTGCAGGGCTGCGATATAGGAGAAAGACATTACTAGGAATGGATAACAGACAGCAAAATTATCTAGGAAGGGATAACAGACAGCAGAAAGAGATAATTAAAACAGAGAGAGGATTATTAACACCTGTGGAGTGGAGCGGGATTAGCAGGGATCAGGTGGATGATAATGACTTTGTCAATGTTGGCTGAATAGAAATGTTGCTGCCTCGCCCAGGCAGTTGGTTTTAAAGTGTTAGTAGTGCAGGATGGAAAGTGGGGTGCAACTGGCCTTTATAGCAAATGGGTTAACTCCCTTCAGTAAAGGCAGACCTGTAGATTCTTCTGGGCTTTCTGAATTGCCCACCTCTCCCCTTTGTCTTAAAATATCTAGGTACCTGTGCCTAAATTACTTTTCAGAAGTGCATAAATCTCCATATTAAACATATCAGGATCCTAGACCCAATTATACTGAATTGCCTTCCTGGAAATGGGCCCAAAGTCTAAAGCATTGCAATGCCTAAAAGAGTATCTCTTCAACCAATCAATTTGAATCTGGTTTAGAAACTGAAACCAGTTGAGTGGTTTTTAAAGCTGTACTCTGCATGAAGGGCTCACTGCGTTCAACTCTAATTAATGATATGCTCTGCCACAGCTATCCATATTTGCATATGCTATGCTTGGACCTCTTTACGGTGATGTAAATGAATTTTCATTTATTTAATGTATTATGCATTTAAATAAACATGTTGATCTTACATGGTATAGATGTAAGAACTTTCAGGTAAATTCAACTTTCATGTGACTGGTTAAATTCAGCCATTAATTTGTCCTTTTTGAGATGCAAAAAAGATGTGTAATATGAATGTGGTTATGATCTTAAGTGCATAAGAATTAAGAAACTCAAATGGTTACTATGGCAACTATAACTTACTCATCTTTCACACAAATAAGGTGTGAAATGTAACATAATTTGTAGTGGTACCACAGAATATTTTTGCACAAACCAGCTGGTAACATTGCATAACAGGGTGTAGTGGCCACTTTGGGCAGAGTATAACTCTGATATTTCCCTGTTTCTGGTTCTAGCTCTATCTCAGTAGAATTCTTAAATTCTTAAAGCAGCAATTCCTACAACTAAAGAGAGTGATAGTTTTCAATCGGAAATGCCAGGAAGGGATTATGTATGCAGAACTACCCCAAGGAGTCATAATCAGATTCTAAGATTATACACTCTATTAGAAACTCCTCCACCCTCCCCCAAGCTCCCCCTTTCCCCCACACCTGCTCTTTGTGTCATATGTGGTTGTTCCTCTTATATGAAAAATGTGAAAGGACAGTAGTGGATCTACGAACAAAGCAAGAGATGCATATCATCCCCACTTTGGCTATGCCACACATAGGCAGTGTGGTCAGAGCTCACTCTCTGGTCAACATGGATTCCTGTCAGTGCCATACATGAGCAGTGAGCTCTGAGCTCACCAGAGCAGGTCATATTTTATATGACTCTGGAATGCTGCTGCTATTTGCTCTTTTATTCCCTCCCCTTCCCTGGTAAATTCAGAAACGGGAAAGGATGGGACAAGTAGTGGCAGTAGCACTCTCCCTCTAGTCTCCAGAGTTGTGCAAAAGAGAATGATGTGTGACACAGCCAAAGAAGGGTATAATCATGCTGTCCCATTCCCTCTGGATCTACCTCTGTAAAAGGATATAATCAATATAAGCTCTGTATTGGATTTAATGGAGTGAGTGGTTTCCTTGCATGTAATCCTATGTGGGCAGGATCAATTCCTTCTGTTGCTTCTTAATCCTCCCTCCTTTATATACATTTGGATGGATAGCAGTAGCTACTTGGAAGACACTGCCAGCAAGGAGATGAGTGGTTTGAAAAGTCAATGTGCATCTATAGAAATCTTGTGAGTAAAAAGCATCCAGACCCAGGATAATACCAAAGAAAGAAATTGGGCCCCTGGAGCCTAAAAAGACTTTCAAGTTTATAAACATGAGCATCTGAAGGCTGAAGTCTAAGGTGTGAGGTAGTATTGGCCTAAATCAGCAAAATGTTCATGGACTTGGGGTAATATTTGCAATTCATTACACTTAAGGATATGTACATTTCATAAGTTTGGTATTTAAGGAAAATATTGTCACAGCTTTTCTGATTATTGTAGCAGTATTGCAATGAGATCTGTAGCAGTCTCTGCAGTAAAGTTGTTTGTAAACAAGAAATATATTGCTTTTGCAATTTAGTAATTCTCAATTAGGGTGCTAGGGCACCTGGTGTGCCTGAAGATCCTTTCAAGTATGCTGAGGTTTGCCACGCAATATCAGCACTTTTAGGTTTACAAATACAATCCATAATATAATCCCAGAGGTTTCATATAGAAATCCATAGTTGTGGTCTTTCTGAGGTCTTTGCAACTGAAAAATGGTCCTATTATTTCTCTTCCGGGAAAAAAAATGAATGAAAACTAAAAGCTAGTATTTTCCAAGGAGTATTTCAGGCCTATCCAGGGGTGCTTTGAGTCTATCTAGAGGTACCTTGAGTCTAAAAAGGATGAGAATAGCTGGTCTAATAACATTTGCATATGTATTAATCAAATCCTCCATAGCTATCTTTAAAAATAGCAAGGAGTCTAATGTTTTCCCCTGGTTACATAGTGAAACCCATGTTCACTGATGTCCTGATTATCATACAAAATTCATATTTTGAAGGTACATGTTAGTTTAAAATGCCTCAAGTAGTTCTTACACTGTTTAGCAAGGAATTCTAACAACTCCATTTGTCTATTTGAATATCTCATTACTAATGCAAATTGATGATTTAAATCTTTTGATCTTATCTGATACTGTAACAAAGGAAGTATCTATGTTTAAATATAATATCAAAACTGTCAGACATGTCAGACCTGGCAGAGTTTAGAACTGCTTTAATACAGGGATAAATCTCAGTAATGTACAATTAAACCATAACATGTTTGTTTTTTACTTTAAATGTGCCCTGCAGCTAATGATAGGAACATCTTATGGAAAAATGGAAAAAGAAATGTGTAAGTGGTTACCTGCAACATCCAACATCAGGAGAGTCATTGCCATTAAGCAGTGTAATGGTCTCCTGCTTAACATTTGTAACTGGTCAGAAACACTGAACTATTTCCTCAAGTGGGATTATGTATGTTAGTACTTAGAAAGACACTGGGTGAATCTACACAAGATGTTTACTGCAGAGTTGTCTAATTACCACTGCAATAGACATCTCAGTGTCTACACGGGAAGTAGTATTAGGGCGGAGTAAACTAATTAACTCTGCCATAGTAAACATAAGTACTACCCTACAGCAGAGTTTTTTAGTGTATACTAACACCAAAAATCTATCAATGACAGAAATACCCAATTACCTGTGGGTGCACATTTCTCACAAGATAACCACTTTCTCTCCAGTCTTTCAGTTCTAATCCTCATAGGGAATTTACAAAACACCTTTTGCAGATAAGCCTATGAACTTCACTTAATCAATCTACTGAATAGAAAAAATCATGAACTACATTTAGACATTGGATTTATGGTGCCTTATAACCTGCCCAGCATCTGATACCCCAGATAGCCTCTCTACAATTTGCCAGCTACATTCCATCACTAGACCACTATTTCCTTCACCCCCCGCAACCTGTCTCTCATCTATTGTCTCTCACCCCCTCTGATCCTCACAGCCATGTATTTGCATATTCACTGACCTGAATTCTTGCATACTGGGTTCTATCCCATCCAGGAGACCACAATACAACTGCAGGTACCCTCTCTGCCTGATCAAGGGTGTTTGTAACCAAAAGCTTGCAAAGATTTTTTCCAAACATTTTAGTTGGTCTAATAAAAGATATCAGATTTACCCAAAGAACCTTGTCTGCCTTAGTGCATAGCAACACATGTATAGATACTGATGGGGCTGGCTGGGCCATGAGGATGCTTCAGTGTGGGGGCTTCCTGCTGACTATCCCCACACTGATACTCCCTCATGCCACAGCCAGCCCCTCTGCAGCACAATGAGCCAGATCAGAGCAGCCTTGGGCTGGCAGCCTGACCCCTCCCAGGTCTCCTGCCAGCCAGATCTACTCCAACCCAGCTCAATGTGCTGCAGTCCCTGGCACACATTCAAATACAAAGCCCAGGAGCAATAATCTCTTGATGCCATATATGCTGGAGTTTATTGCTGCACATTATTGCATGTGTAGGTGTGCCCAGTGTATTGTGAACAAATTCTTATTTGGTCAAACCATGCTGCTTAACCCTGTCATCTGAAATGCAAAATACTTCCTAAACAGTCTTTCACAGAACACTGTGGAGTACAGTGTAACAGGGAGCCAGTGATCCTGTTACGGAGCTACCTGAGAGAAGCATTAATTGCCAATGAAGGACGCCTAGACTGGCAAGAGAGCCAAGGCAGAAACTTGTGAATTGTCAATTAAGGGTTCACAGACCAGCAGTGGGGCAAGTCAGGAGTTGTTAAATGCTACCTAGAGACTTTGTCCAATAAGATCAGAGGCTGATTAGAGACTTCCCTCAGAAAGGGAACCGGGGCAGTGGCTGAGAGCCAGCCAGAGCAACGGAACAGTTTTCCTGTGTGGAGGCACAGGCATAAAGGAGAAAGTGGGGAAGTTTGCTCTCATGGGTGGCAGATGGTAGGCCCTTCAGAGAGTTGCGAGCAAAGGTGACACAGCAATCTCTGGGACAGGTACTCCATGTTAATGAGAAGCTGTGACTGAGGGAAGCCAGCATGGCTATCCCCAGTATCATGAGAGACTTTGAATGAGTGAGATGGGGACCAGATGCAGATGCAAAGTTCCCAGTAACTGTATCTTATTAAATAGCCCTCCTCATCCCAGATAGGGTGAGGGAAGAGAGGATTGTAAGCCACCATATGCAGCATTGGCACGGCAAACAGCCGTTCATTTGTGGGGGGCAGAAGCATGAGAAGAGCTGCCATTCATGTTCCCTAAATATGCAGAGGCTGCTGACTGAGCTTACATATGTATTGTACCAGCAGGAGCCTAAATCCATGTCAGCAACCGGAGATGAAGGCAGGACAGAGTGCGGCATGTTATAGCCTTTATTAAACAGGAAGCTTTCCACCTGTGAGCTCTTTACTTTTTTTCTTTTTTTTACTCCCATCAAGTCATGGCAGGCGAAAACAAGGACAGGCAGGGGAAGTGGGTCCAAACATGCCCCTTCATTGATCCAGGCATCCTGCTCTCACACAGAATCTTTCTGAAGTGTCAGGATTTCTTCTTGACACAAACTCAACCGATGACTTTTTGTTTCTTCTTTTCATGTATCATATGTCTATCTAAAATACTAATATCTGACCATCATTGTTGGCAAGGGTGATGTTACTAGAGGAGCTCTACAGAGTATGTCTATGTTGCTTAATTAGGGCACTGGGCAGTGTTAGACCCTGACTCCACGCAGCACCCAATGACTAGGGAGATGACAATCCAATTGCTCATGGATCATGTTACTCATTAACCAGAGGAAGCAGGAAGTAAACACCAGCACACATTGCTCATGACAGCTTTATTCAGAATGGAGATAGTTTTGGGCAAGCTCCTTCACAGACACATAGCCTGTGAACACAGGAAGTAGCAGTGAACATTAGTTATTTTCACATTTTATAGACCTTGGTTCATACTCATTAACATTTACTCCACCATTGCCCTCCTTTGTTCCACCCATATCTCCTCCCCTCTCAGACTCCACCTCTGTTTATTGTTTAGTTCATTAGCATACAATTGTCTATGCATTTCACTCATTTACATGCCTCTCTGCTAAGAGCGCATGCTCAAGACTTTCACCCCTGCTTCCTCCAGTCACTTGCTGGTTCTTTCTGATTTCTTGCTGACTCCTTCTTCAGCTCCAAGGTCTTGCTTCTGCTTTATCTCCTGATGACAGCTGGTGGGCTGCATCTTGTTCTTCTTTTACACCATATATCCTACACAATGCCCCATTGTTAGGAAACTGCTTGCCTAAGTATTTGCAAAGTTACTTTTAATATATCATCCTGCCTTGTGACCAGCACCTTTTGCTGATACACAGATAACGCCTTGTATTCAGCTGCAAATCCAGTGCTCCCCAAAATTCAAATATTGTCACCCTAACAGGCACCACTGTACTGAGACATGCTACACTCATTCGGCTTGTACTGTCTCACAATCTGGAAGTAGAGTAGCTGCCTTGGTGCTTTTCTTCTGGGACTCAGAAGTGACACTACATCGCTCTAGTAATGCACTGTGGCCATTTAGCATCTGTGGGCAAAAACCATGATGCCACTGCTACACTGCTTTAGCAACGCATTCCCTCAGTATAGTGCATTGTTACAGTGACATAGCAGCTAAAAATAACTGCGCCCCTGGCACAGTGCAGTACAGGCTGCTACAGTACTGTCATTTAGTACTTCCTTTTGGCTCAGTAACAATGGCACCATAGGGGCATGTGTAGATGTTCCCAGTGTGGAGCAAGTTTGACATGTCTCAGTATGATGCTGCCTGCAGCTGCAAATGAGCAGTTCAGCCATTCCCTGGGTGAAGTGAAACTTGCCCATAGGCCCTGAGTATCTAAGCTAGAACTGAGCAAGAATTTTCACTGGCTAAGTTATTCACTGAATAGTTTATTCACTGAGAATGCAGTTTCAGAATGTCTACAACATTTTTTCCAAATTAGACACAAATACGGCGGGGTAGGGATCAGAAGACTCAAAACAAATAAGTTTTGTTTCTTAAAAGAAAATGCTGGCAACTTTCTAAAAGGGTTTGCAGGTCTTTAAAAAAAACAAATTTACATTGGGTGGAACAAAATGATTTGGCTTTTTTTTTCTTTATCATGTTTTTGGTTGGCTAGCAAAACAAAACAACAGAAATCAGAAAATCAGTTATCCACACAAATTTAGTCTGAACCTAGTCTTTTCTTGTTGAATCATCTTTGAAAAGGTCAAAGCAAGGTATTGTTAAATTGGGCTGAGAAGTATTATTTCAGTTCAGAAGTAAAATGGGAGCCAGTGAGGCACAAAGTTTACCAGAGTGGTGTGTCTTTGCCTAGTTTTGGTTGCTTAAGAGGAAGACTATTCTGAGTTGAAAGTCTTGTTACTTCTAGATAGTGCTTACACTGTCCAAAGTAGTGTTCACATTGGGTGTCACAGAGGTGGCTTAAACTGAGTGCATCTACACATGCCAATTTAAGGTGCTTTAGCCCAATTTAAGGTGCATTAAGGGTGTGCATCCTTAATGCATCCAAAAATGGTGATTTTAGGCTATTAGCACCTAAATTTGATACCTGCAAAAGCAGGTATCAAATTTTTGTGTGAATAGCTAAAGTACATAAATGTATGTGTAGATGCATTAAAGCTCATTAATGCTGTGTATGGATTAACTTGGGACTAACCTTAGTCCCACGTCAGCCTGTGCACATGGTATTAATGCGTCATGTAGCCGCAAGTCTAAATCACGTTAATTTGCATTAAGCTAATGTGCATTAAATATAGGCGCACCTAAATGCACATGTAGACACACCCACTGGCTTCAGAGTAACCACAATACAACTACGATGTATTTAATGTACCAGAATTATAAGTATTTGCATATATTATGAAATTAGTGGTGTAATTATTTTAAGCATTAACTTAAGCTTTTGAGTATTTGAATCAATAATGCTTTTACATAAAAGTAAAGGACACTACTGGAATGATACTATTATTAATGCATATGTATTATAAAATGATTTCCTGACTTAATACATAAAAGAATAGGAAGCAGAAAATCTACCACATTTGATCTGCCTGAGAGACACTTTGCATGGAGCAAAAGCAGGCAAATATGGCAAGTACACAAATGGTAGATCATCTTTCATTCACAGAAGGGTCATGGATAGCTGTCGATTAAGAATTCTGTTTGCATATGATCATAAGCTAGAGTCAAGAATACCTAAGCACAGAACAGATGCAATTCCTCTTCATGTCTGATCAGCTGACTCGTGCATTTCAGAATAATGAAGGACCTGTCTGCGTAGTGAATGTTTATTTTTAAAATAAGGGAAATTTCTTTAAAAGAAAGCTACATAGTAATTCAGCTTGTTTGGCAGGCAGTATACCTCTGTAGTAGCTCTCTCAAACTGAGTGTCTACACATGTCTTTCTCCAAAGTGACCAGACAGATATAGAGTAGATTACTAGTAGCAACAATATGCCAACTGAAATTGTTCCAGGTATTTCTAGCACATAAAGGAGTGTGTACATGTGCCAGTAATCACAATGCGCATGTGATACAAATGCCATTTGCGTGGCTGAGTGGCATTGTGCATTATATGTGCACCAGTTTGGGGCGTTTCAGATGAGTTGTCATTGTAGCAAACTAAACTACCTCTGGATGTAGTTTAGTTTGCAACGATGCATTGCAGCTC
>NW_017728918.1:48074536-48104889 GCF_001723895.1 Crocodylus porosus | reverse complement strand
GAGGCAGGCACGGCAGGCTCCACAGAAAAAAAGAATCGGGCCCTTCACCACTTCTGTTTTCAGCAGGTGCCTGCTGAAGGCAGAAGCAGGGAGGGGGCCAATTCTTTTTTTTTCAGCAGAGCCTGCCTACCTTTCCCACAGCCAGGGGATGAGCTGTCGGTGGGCTGAGAAGCCCCTGAACTGCAAGAGACCCTCGTCCTTCCCTCCACAGTAGCAATGCCCCCCCAGGGCTGCCCAGGTGGTCTGCTGAGAGACTGGGTGCTGCCCCAGGTCAAAGGCAGCACCTGGCCTAATCCAACTGTTCCCCAAGCCCACCCACTGGAAGCCCAGCAATCCAGATGGGTTTGGGGAACAGTTGAATCAGGCTAAATGCTGCCTCCAAGCTGAGGCTGCACCCATTCTGCTAGCAGCTTGTCTGTGAGGTCCTAAGGTATGCCACCACCTAGGGGGCATAGAATAAAACCCTGTGGACTAACCCCCCATCACCTGTACAAGTGCCCTAGGAGCATAGCAACATACAGGGACACTATCCTAATCCATAACCAAATACTGAGGTCATTAACCCATTAGTTACTAGATTAGAGAGATACTTTTCATAATATTTTAACAAGTGTGATTGCATATCAAATTGTTTTCATTCCCATTGTGTTGATGTGTTTTCCTCCAAATGTTTGTTCCAGTGTCCTTTTTGCATGTCATAAAGCAGTATGGGCTAGTTTGAGTTTGCACATTAGACTGTGCAACATTGCACATGTTGAGAATTTGACTCCTAAATCACTCAGTAATAATTGAAATGAAAGAAAATCACATGCCTCAGATAAAAATCAGAACATTAGTTTATTATAAAGTGTGTGTATCTATTAATGCGACACAATAAATTCCAGTGCAGTATGAACTGCAGTTTATTGCTCATGGGTGTAGTATTTACACATGTGCCTGGGACCACAGCACATTTTGCTGGGACAGCAGAGCCCTGCCTGGCAGGGGATCCTGGGGGTCAGCCTGCCATTCCAGAGCTGCTCTGCCTCAGTTCAATGTGCTATGAAGGGGCTTGCTTGAGGGCACTGCATTGTGGGGCTATCTGCCAGGCAAGTAGTACCCGCCTGCCCCAGCCAGCCCGAGTCACCATCTACACATGCATTGCAGTAGAGAAAACAACTCCACCTTAGGATAATATGTGTGTCGGACAGTACTATCTGATGGTGGAATTACTTAGTTTACTGAGGCCTAATAGTGCCACACATATACAGAGTGAAGCTTTGCTATGGAACTAATTAAAGTGCACCTGTAGATACCCTCAATAACATTTTAAATCCAAGCACTGGGATATTATTTTATCCCTGTTTTTTATAAACTCACCTTCTTACTGCAGTTGAAAAAAGAGATAGAAAATAAGCATATATTGTTTCCTGTTCCAGCAGCAATGCATAAATAGAGAAAATACATCTGTTAAATACAGTGCTGTGCTATTTGTCACTATTATCGTAGTGATTGTGCCTGCCCTTAGAGATAATTGCATCGCACCACTTTGTATTATGCTACCTAGTTGTGATTTCTGTGGGCAAATGCATCACTTTATGCCAAAGTGTCCTATGAAGGTTAGAAAAATGCACACCTTGAATCTCAGTATGATGCACTATTGTAAAACACTTGAAAATCACCTCTTTATTATGTTTTTGGCATCAGAATTGAAATTATAACAAGTGAAAATGTGCATATTTAAAAATGATATAGTTAAAGAAATAGTTTTTATATTTTTCCTTTGCTACCAAACAGAAATTTTGCACCCTGCCTTTATACTCCAGAAATTATGAGATTTTGAGATTTGTATAAACTGAGAGAGTTTTTGACAAAAATGGCATACATTGAATATTTTTGCCCTGGCATTACAATTTTACATGCAGGGAAGCTTTGCTGACTGCTGTTGGAAGGTGCATGTAGGGAGAAGGAGACAGTTACAGGTCAGATTTTCTACACGGAACTGCAACATTTTCTCTTAGAAGAGGATCCCATTAGGAAGATTTAGGTCCTATTTGCCCTGTTTAAATTACAGGTATCTCAGCTCACTGTGGTGATTCAACTTCTAAACATTTGTACTGTTGGCACTTTTGTAATTTCCCAGAATACGCATTCAGTTTTACTTCTGTGTTGAGCCTTGCTCAAGAACATAAATGTGCATAAATGATTCTCTTGTCTGATGCTCACTTCCTGTTTACACTCATACAACTTTAGAGAGAAACTCATCTTTCACATTTTTATGTAATAAGGAAAGGGGAGAGAAAGAAGAGAATAAAAAACATATTTAATCTAGCAAATATTGAAATGCAAATATTTTTTTCCTCTTATTTCAAAGATTTGTCTTTATTATTTTGGGGGATTTCTTGAGTTTTAGCATATACTAGTTCTTCCCCACCCCTTCCCCAAACTATTCTTTGCTCATCTTAATAAAAGTTGAAGGCAGGGTAGAGATGAACCTTATAGACCAACTGAATCAGAGATGCATAAACTTTTAAGAGAGAGAGTCCATTTGATGTTTATTTACTTTACTGGGATTGAAAGTGATGGGATTTTTTTAAGTCCCTGGGTTTACATTTATTGCTATTATTAACAGAATGATTGCTACATTATGTTTACTACTGTTATTTTTAAACTTTTATTTTGACACACTATGTTTGTAAATTGTCAACAGGTAGTTTTCAAAAAGAACTATGTCTTAATCAATGGGCTTATACTGGTACTGAGATGTTCACAACACTTTAGATCATTCACATAACTTTTCTTTTAGACTTATGGAGTAGCCTCCAGCTCAGTTTTGAACACTAACTGTAAATTTCTGTGCTTTGCAAGTTGGTGCCTTTTGATGCAATAAACACTTGCTATGTTGTCATTGATTGCAATAAACACTTGCTGCGTTGTCATTTTGCTGTGTTGTCATTGATTCCTTGAAGTGTGTTGATGCTATCAAGCCACACCAGATTATTAGACACCATTTCTTTCTTAATGTATTTTTTTTTACTCTGAAGTCTTTGACATTTTATTGAGAGTTCTTTTGGGAGTTACTGGAAGGCAGGAAATTGACTCCAGGGAAATGATATCCCAATGCTTCCAGAGCTAAGGTAGCATTTTATCCTTATAGGCCAGGTACAGGAGTTACACTTACTGCGTCATAAGCATGCAGAAAGTGCTGTACAGCCAGAACCAAACAGACGGTCAAGGCACATAGAGCACTGTAAAAAGGGCAAATACTGCTCTAAGATAACTATGAATGGATGAGGTATCAGAGTAGAGAGCTGTAGGTTAGAGCAGTGTATCGAACAACTGTACCAGATTCCATTTTGATTCACTTTAGATTGAATTCTTTTGGCATCCCATGGGGCTTTGCCACACCCCACTCAATGCCCCCCTCTACACGCCCTCACACGGGGGTGGTGCTCTAGCTTCAGCCAGAGTTCAAGTGATTTGCCAGACAGCTAACCTGGCCCTCCAGGCTCTCAATGACAAGAGTCAGACAACCCTCTGTCCCCCAGGTTCACATCCTTGTTCTCCATCTGGCCTTTCTGACTGACCATGTAGATGCAGTTTGGCAAGGATGGTTATTGCTTTCACTCAATGTCTTGGCTTGGTCCAGTTTCCTCTTCAGACTTACCTCTCCTCCCTCTGGTTAGCATTGATCTATCCACACAAAGTGGATGCGTATTGCTGAATTTCTCATATTGCATATTGTCATGGGGAAAGCTGAGCAAGTGCTGAATGTGGTTCAGCCACTACTGTAGACTCAAAGGGTGTCTATACATGTGTTCTGCAGTGTGGGGATGGGTGTTTTAATCAAAGCAGCTTCCAGGAAGCTGCTTTGATTAAAACACAGCAGCATCATGTGTATTCAGTGTCCCACATTTCAAAATGGCCATGAGGGCACAAGTTGTAGTTAAAGTGCTCCCATGGCCATTTTTAAAATATGGGATGCTCAATACATGTTATGCTACAGCATGCTGGAGTGTTCTAGTTAGGATACTCCACCAAACTCAACTGATCTCACAATCTACACTGTAGACTTGATTAATCGAGTCTGCTCTGACATATTCTAATTAAAATGTGTTGGAACACATGGATAGGCACCCCAAAAAACTAGGGCTGCTTCTGCTTACAGTTCACCTGTCTTAAGAATTGATTCATCTGCACTAGCTTTTCGCAATTGTCAATTCCCTAATGGACATGAGGCTTTTGACATAAAGTTGTTTAAATTCTAGCTATTTGATATGGTTCAGAATGGCATCAAGATAAGTTTGGTGATTAAATTGCCCACTTATTGCAGCCTCTACCAATGTACTTAATAGTTTTGTAACATTGTAATGACATTTAAAAAACACAATACAATTTGACTCCAATTATTATAAAAAAATACATGAACATGCCCAAATGTAAATGAGCACACCTATACTTACTAACATGTAACATCACTACTTTCCAATTTGTCTGGTGAAACCAAATATCATGTACAATGTAGATTGTGAGAAGTACTTACATTGCCTGTGCACAGTACATGATACAGTACCACAAACCTGTGAGTCCAGAACGCAGGCCTGAAGTCCCAGAAACCTTGGATACATTTAATAACCCATAAAGAAGCAGAGAGGATATTCCTGTTCTCATGTCTTAAAGCCACTTTCTAATAATTCTTATCACGCTAGTTATGGTTTAGAACCACGTGTACTTGGTACAAGTGGGGGATGGTGGAGCATAGCGGGAGGGTGAAGCATAGCAGCCTACCCTGCTCTGCTCATAGCATGTGGCTACCAGCTTGTAATTCTGGAAAGGTTTTTCTCCTTTAGCAATGAACAGAGTAGTGACCCCCTCTTCTTCCTGGTTGCCTCCACCCCCACCCTCCTGTGCTAACGCCTCAAGGCCAGCTGAGGCATTAAATTTCCTCCCCACCCCCATCTCGGGAGCTTAAGACACTACATCCCATTCAGTGGGAACATAAATCTGGGTAATTGACACCTCCTTGCTTTATCTCTCAGGGCCATGCTGTGTGCCATGGGAGAATTGAGCCTTAGCACAGCAATCCTGAGTACTTGTGCATAAACAGCTTCCCCTCCCCCACACTGTAGTCACAGAAAGGCAATGATAGCACTTACTAAGCTCAGCAGGCAAAGGTTAAAAAGCAATTTGGGCAGAAAGGTCGGGGCAGGAGATAGCATGCAGCTGTGTATAACAACCACTGCAGTCATGGTACAGCAGGAAAGAGAGAAAAATCCCTTCTAATCTCCCATGGTGTGCTGGGTAACCATGTACAGGAAGGCCAGCTGGTGGCTTATGGCCATGAGGGCTCATAACATTGTGAGCTGCTGCCACATTAGGTTCAGATGGGTGATCCTGCTGTCCCACAGCCTCAAGCAAGACTCACAAAGAGTGACTATCAGGACCTGCTGCAACTCCTGGGTCTTCCTGCTTGGGCACAGGTGGCAGGATGCCTGCAGGCTGGGACGCTGAGCCAGGTGCAAGTCATAACCAGGGATCTGGGTTTTCTGTTTCCCATGGAAAAAGAGAACCACAGATTTCCCATTTTTATTAGAGAAAAAATGGATGTTACCTTTTAGGAGAGAAACCTGTGGATTCTCCACTTCTGCAGAGCTCTGCAGGCAGGTAGAGTTCCAGTCTGCAACAGCTAATTGCAAAAAGGGCAGGAAACCCCCAGCCCTGTCCAGAAAGGAAGGGAGAAGAGGGATTGGGTCTGATGCTCTCACTCACCCAAGGCTTGGATCAGCCTTACTGTTCATTCCTGGAGCCTGCAAGGTAAGTGAGAATTTCAGGTTGTGGGAAAGGGCTGGGGGGGGTGGGGAAGCTGGCTGAGCACTGAGCCAGATCAAGAATGGGAGACAGGGAAAGTGTCTCTGTGCCCACTCCCAGTAGCAAGGCTGGTGGGGGCGAGGGCAGCAATGCCCCTCTGTGGGCTACATATGCACCACCTGGCTGAACAGGAGGGGCGGGGTTTGTACATGGCAGCCGCCACCACCCCCCCACACCACTGCTGCCGCTACTGCCATGCCTCAAGCTGCTTTTCCATGGCCAGTGAAGAACCACCGCACTATCAGTGCACCTCTGTGAACCACCCCACCATCACTGCACACACATTATCAGGCTAGCCAGCTTGCAAGACAGGAGGGGAGGGCTTGCATACAGTGGCTGGCACTACCCCACACCACCACCACTGCTGCACCCTGTGCTGCTTTGCTGCAGCTGGTTGCACGTACAGCCCTGCAAGCAAGCAGTGCGGCAGTGGTGGCACATGGCAGTGGCGGTGGCAGCCACCACATGCAAGCCCCCCCCTGTCCAACCAGCCAGTTGGGAAGTGGGTGTGCAACCTGCAGAGGTACAGCGATGGGGGGAGGGCTCGCATATGGCAGCCACCACCACCCCACACTGCTTGCCTGCAGAGCTGCGTGTGTGACCAACTGTGGCAAAGCAGCACAGGGTGCAGCAGTGGCAGTGGCAGTGGCGGCCACTGCATGCAGACCCCTCCCCCCCCACTTCCAGCCAGGTGATGTGTGTGGCCCACAGAGCTGTGCTCACCCCCCCCCGGCCCTGCTTCTGGGAGCAGGCATAGAGACACACTCTGCCCCATTCTCGATCTGGCTCTGCCCAGCCCTTTCCCCCTCCACACAGTTACCTGCTGAGGTGTGCATGTGTGTGCCTGTGTCTGTGCATGTGTGGAGTGGGGGGGCTCTTGTGGGGAGAGTGAGGGGTACCAGCAGGGCCTGGGGGAGCTGTGGGGGGCCTTTAAATTTAATCATGGATTTTAGGGTCTTTATCAGAGAATCTGCAAATTTTTTATCAGGGAAAACCAGGATTCCTGGTCATGACAGCAGGGGCTTGGGAGAGTGGTACCCTGTGCCCAGCAGCCAACAGCGGTGGCTTATCTGTTTGGATCTGTTTAGGAATCTTTGGCAGCCTGAGGAGCCCCTGGAGCATGCTTTGAGGCATGCAAGAGCTACCTGCTGGCCTTAGCCAGTGCAGGAAGGCTACAATCCCTTTCCTCCCTCTCCCCATGGATGGACTAATGTCTGTACTATTCAATCCTGACCTAACCTTGGGTGCTTAAAGTGAAACTCAGAACTTAGAGTGCTTCTACCTGGAGCTTCTTGAATGCCTGTACTTAGCCCCATTCTATCAAAAATATGATCTAAAATACTGTCAGACATTTCTTAATCATGTGCTATAGCAATGAGACACTCCAGGGCCTGCATTGCTGTCCTCTAATCACATTCTTCAGTACTTTGGAAGGCAAAATGTTAAAGGCCAAGTGTTTTCATCCAGCTGCGAAGTGCAAATTGTAGGACAATACTGCACAGACTGGAATACATTTTTGGTGATTATAGAATGGATCAATACTTTTTTTATAGAAAATAGAAAATGGACGGACAAAGAAGCCTTCCAATTCTAAAATCAGTGTTCTGACAGCTATAGTTATGAGGGGGTCATAATTTGTGATATCTCAAAGGCTGACAGCAGATCAGAGTTACCAAATTGCTGTACTGACTTTCTAGTTCCATTTTAAATTAAGACAAGATAGTGTAGTCTCAAACTCACACCTTGGATGCCTTCAACACTAAGAGATTTATCTATAGTGCAGAGTTATAAAACACAACTTGCAGGTTGCCTTTCCCCAAAAATGTAGTCAATCCAAATAAACAACTTTCCAAATACCCATTTGGAACTGCATTACTTTGTTTCCTCTTCAAATATCAATGTTTAACAGATAAAATATGGGATACTGAAAGAAACATTTTTGGTAATGTAATGTTGTCTCTTACAGTTCTGTGTACCTGCAAATATCACAAAATGCACATTTCCTTCAGTTTGAAATGCTGCACAAATGACTAGAAGTTTATGTTTTTTTCTACGTTTTAAAACTGTTGAACTGTCCCAGGGCCAAAATTCTGCTGTGATGTCTGTAACGTTTGTTTAACAGTGCTGATTGTGATGCATTATGATACCCACTATAGCCCTGACTGAAAGTAACACTAAAGTGTGTTCTTAATTTTTGGTTACTTTGTGATGGTCTCTCTAAGCAGTTACAGATTTCTGTATTGTCATGTTATGACATGATTAAGGTTCTGTTACCTCTTGAATAAAAACCAGAAAAAAATAAATAGCTGTTTTCTAACATTAGTTTTCATACTGTCAACTTTGGATTGAGTACAGAAAACTGTTTAGAAGTCGGAATCTCTGCTGCCTACTACTGGCCTGTATTAAGCTTTAGATTATGTCCATCCTTTGTATCCTTGTGTGACTGTTCAGCTACTTTTACTCACTTGAAGTAGTACAATTTCATACTAGTTGTCCCTTTGGGCTCTTATTTGTCTATGTCAGGCTGTAGTCTTTTATGTAAGCATTGAGACCACCACAAATTTCAGATGTGGGTTGCACTTCTCTGAGTACCTTTTGCATTTTAATTCTTTTTGCTGTTATAGATTATATGAGACAGAACAGTAGGTAAGATATGCTTTTTTGTATTTAATAGGGATTATTATTTCTTTACATTTGTATATAGCTGCAGTCTCAGCATTTACCTTTTTACCTTAAGTGTAACACTATAGTTCAGGACACATTTGTTTAACAGTGCTGATTGCGATGCATTAAGAGCATTCTTTCCAAACTTCCACTTCAGTTTGCGTAACACATATTTGAAAATATATACACTTATTTGGCCTCAAGTTTTCCAGCGGTTTTACAATCTTTGCTGTATAAGAATGCTTTAAAAATATTTATATGCACTCTTCAGTGGAATCTGAAAAAAGAGAGCTGTCAGGTGGTAGAAATAAGCCATGCTTACTAGGGGTGTGAGAAGTGGGCCCTATTTGATTTGGATTTGGCCTGAATCAGGGTGAGTGATTCAATTTGTTGATTTGAATCACTGTCCCTGATTTGATTCAGCTGAATCCAGATCTAAAGATTTGATGCTGATTCAGAGAATCAGTGATTCGGACATAGACACAGCTTTAAATGTTTTTCCTGTGTACCACAAAGTACCAGCACTGCTTATGAACGCTGCGATGCTGGGGCAGATAGAGTGTCCCACAGGAGTGTGGGGAGCCCTTTACATGCTCGGCGGTGAACCTGAAAGTGGTCTGGAAGTACTTCTGGTCTACTTTCGGGTCCACTGGGGAGCACACAGGGTCCCCTCCCCCCCCCACACCACCTTAGCTCAGCAATTTGTTGTGGGGGGGACTCCAGGTGCCCCCCTGCAGACCCAGGAGGCACCAGTCGCTGAGCCCAAGGGGTGCCAGGTGGCCCCCTGTGCACTCCCTGGCACACCCAGAAGTGGACCGGAAGTGCTTCTGGTCCACTTCCAGGTCTGCCTCCAAGCATGTTGGAGAGCCCTCCACACTTCTGTGGGACACTCCATGCATGCCACCATTGCAGAATTTATGAGTCACCTGCTACCTTGAGGTACGTAGAAAAAACATTTAAAGCTGGTTCTATGTCCAAATCTCTCCGAGTCGATTTGGAGGATTCCGATTCAATTCAGAAAGATTAAAGGGTCCTCTGATTCAGATTCAGAGATATGTCCACCAATTGGGCTAAATCTCCACTGAATTCAATCAGGGACTGAAGCTTTGCATAGCCCTAATGCTTACACTGTATGTATTTGAAAGAAGAGGGTAAGTTTTGTTTGTTTTTGTCTTGGTATTGGATGAATAATAGTAAGATGTGTATCCTGCAGTTAAACAAGGACAGAAATATGTTTCAAAGGATACTGGTAAGCCTGGCTCTGCCACCAAGCCACACATATACAGTCATTCATAGATTTTATGGACGTTAGGGCTGGAAGGGACCTCCAAAGATCACCAAGTCCAGCCCCCTGCCCCAGGGGCAAGAAGTCAGCAGGGGTCATAGGTTCCCAGCAAAATAAACATACAAATGTCTCTTAAAGGGGTCCAGAGTAGGTGTTTGTACCACCTCTGGTGGCAGTCTGTTCCAGGTCATGGGGGGCTTGGACAGTACAGAAGTTCTTCCTTATGTCCAGCCTGAAACAGTCTTGGAGGAGTTTGTGACCATCCGATCTTGTCATCCCTTGGGGCGCTCTGGTTAACAGGTGTCCCCCAGATCCTGATGTACACCCCTTATATAGTTATAGGCAGCCACCAGGTCCCCCCTGAGCCTGTGCTTTTCCAGAATGAAGTCCCATAGCTCTCAGCCTCTCATCATAAGGTTTGTTTTCCTGCCCTGTGATCATGCATATAGCTCTCCTCTGAACTCTCTTGAGCTTCTCCACATCCTTTTTAAATTGTGGAGCCCAGAATTGGATGCTGTACTCCAGCTGCAGCCTCACCAAGGCCAAGTACAGTGGGGGGATGACATCCTGGGATTTGCTTGAGAAGCATCTATGGATACAAGCAGAATTTTTGCTCAATTTAACAGCTGCACTATCAAATTGTTGGCTTATATTCATTTTGTGGTCAATCATGACCCCAAAGTCCCTTTCAGCCATGGTGCTAACAAGCATAGCACTGTCAAGCCTATAAGCATGCTACAGGTTTTTCTTCCCAAGGTGGAGCACTTGCATTTTTCAGTTTTGAATGCCATCAGGTTTTCGGCCACCCATTTTCTGAGCCTGTCATGGTCAACCTGGATCACCATCCTGTCCTCAGGTGTGGATGCTTTACCCCAAAGTTTGGTGTCATCAGCAAACTTGGCCAGTCCACTTCTGATATAAATGTCCATGTCATTAATGAAGATGTTAAAGAGTATAGCCCCAAGGACGGAGTTTTGGGGGACCCTACTTGTCACAGCGCACCATGATGATTGGCTTTCATCAACTACCACTCTCTGGGTCTGACCACAGAGAGTGGTAGTTGGCTGCAGTTGGCTAGTTTTTCTATGAGATGATCATGGGATACCAGATCAAAAAATCAAGATATATGACATCAATCTCTTCTCCCTTGTCCAGGTAATATGTCACCTGGTTGTAGAAGGAGATGAGATTGGTCAGGCAAAACCTACCCACAACAAACCCATGCTGGCTGTCCCTCAGGATGCTGCCATCAGCCAGTTTATCAAGAATGGTCTCTTTGATAATTTTTTCCAAGATCTTCCCTGTCAGGCTCATGGGCCTGTAGTTCCTCGGATCTACTTTCCTTCCTGTGGCAGGGCACTGTGGGTACGTGCTACTTTAAGAGCTCAGCCAAGCAGCCAGCAGGTGCTTTATTGCAGCAGCCCTTTTAGATCTCTGGCCGCCTATATAAACAGGATAGTTTGCTGCTGGCATGCCAGGCAGTAACATTCAGAGCCAGCAGGCACCACTGCTGGGCATGTTAAATTTGCAGTTTAGACATGCATTTAGCATTCACATTTAACCCCACTCATGAACCTCTACCACATACAGGGCCCAAGCTGGTAGGTTTTCACAGACCACACCAAACAAATCAGCCTCCCACAACACATGGATGTCTGCTGGGAAACATTCTTACTCCCTCCTGCTACTCCATTTTGCATACAGCCTAAAAAGAGAATTCATGGAATTAAAGAAAGAACTTGTCTCTTGTTCAACTGAATACTTCCCTACTTTTTTTATTCTTTATTTAGTGCAGCAGGACAGCCCAGGTCTGTCAAGTCCAGCTGAGCACTTGGTTAGAGTCATGTTCTGTCTCATTTTCTCACATTTGCCTAATGAATATTTAGTTAATACCAATTAGCCCAGGGAAAGGAGCCTAAATCTCTATGAGGGGAGAAAAAAGCTTAAAGTTCATTCCTCTCATAAGTGTATTTTATTAGCTAGCCAAGACAGCCTTATGCTCAGTATGTTGCCTTTTGTGGATCCCATTTGTAGGTACTTAACTCTTTCCAGAGTAAGAGACCTGCACAGGGAGTCTTGGTATCTAATTTAGACATCCTGAATTCTTCTACATCCATAAAAGTTATTTTCATGCACTGAAGTTCCCTTTCTGAATCTAACACAAAGTGCTTTGAAAGTCTTTGAAGGAAAGTGTTGCTGCTTAGGCTGAGGAAAGTTCTGAGTTTCATGGGTTGGTCACTGCCTGCATGAGGAAGTGGTGATGCTGAAACAGTGCTACACTCTTAGTGTCATCTTGCTTATTTACAAAAACAAGGCAAAGGAAGGGATTGAACACATCTTTCTCTGCTGAGTGCTTTAAACTACTAAAGTGTTGGACAGAAGATAGCCAGCCATCTGCTAGCTGTGCACTGTTGTACTGTGCTGAGGTTGGTCTGGTAATAAAAGCACACCTACCAGATTGGAGCCCATATATAATATTGATGGAGGGATGCTCCACTTGTGAATCTTTGCTGGGTTTAGCTATAAGAAAAGTCCTAAGCAGCAGAGTATCCTCAAAACCAGGCCTCTTCTGGACATGTCCGGAAACAGAAGTTTAGTGTCTTTATGTCAGAAGCTTATGGTATATCAGCTTTGGGTGTCTAAATGGTTAAGGCAGCAGCTGAGCAGGAGTTTTGAAGTTTCTTACTGTCACCTTAATCACCAAAGTCCCTTTGAGAAGACTCCAGCCCTCTAACTTCAGTTCAGGAAGAGGCCTGGTTTTGTGTGGGCTGGGTCTCAGTAAAGGTCATGGCCAGCCAAATCTGCTAAGGACCACATTGGTAATTGGGTCTCAGATCTTTACATAACAGTGCAGTGCCCTGGCAGCTGACTAGCATCCTTCAATTTTGACTGCCTGTTATGTGTAGGTTTGTAATGTGATGAAGCAGGCCCATATTTCATAATGGTTAAGCTTCATTTGGCCTGAGTTGTTTTGACAAGTTAAACACCAATCCATAACTAACTATGATTCTTTCAAGCACATAACTTATCCTAAAGTCACGATTTTGTAAAGGACACAAAAAGGGGCAAAAATCAATCTTATGGTACAAGGTGGTGAAAGGGTGAGAGGATATAAAGCTTATATACTACCTATATAAGGCTGTAAAACCAATTGCCTGGCATGCTTACACTCTAAATCAGTGCCCTTTAGGGTTTGATATTTATAGTAGATGTGTTATGTTTAAGTTATTGATTTCATTATTGTGGTGATGATTAGTTTATTACTAGAAAACAGTAAAAAGTAGCTCTACAGCCCTTGTGAGTGTTTTTTGTGCTTGTGAAGATAAAGGAATCTAGGATTTTGTTTGACTACCACTGGAACTGTTAGATAGTTTGGACTTCTGTTTCAACTATTGCAATTCTTTTTCTAGCACATCCAAAGTCTAAAACAATAATCCTTGTCTCCTTTTGCAAAGTCATGTGAAATTACTAAATTTGCTTGCATTTCTTTTTTTGACAGCACAGAAAGAAGTTACACAAGGCGCACTGTTTTGAAACGTCTTCATCTAGCCCCTCATGCAATGAAAGTTCACATTTTTTCCCAACTGGCCATTTTTAAGCTGTCTGCAGCTGTGTACTTGTGTTTGGTCATGCCTACAGACTGCTTTCTGTGGCCAGATTGGGCGAAAATAGTCATTTCTCTCTGCACCCTTGGAGTGCAGTCATGAAATAAAATTAATTCTGTTTTCGTGTCCACTTGGTTTGGTCTCTGATCTTGGCTGAATAATATACAAAACAATGAGACAAACCTAATGAGATTTGAATAGGGGGCTAAAACCTCTGTTGCTGATGTTTCTGGAAAGCTAAGACATTGCTTTGGCAGATTAATTGGTCTATGGAATTTAGAAAAATGCTGTTAGAATAGAGCATACAATCTCCATGCACCTCTGAAAAAATAAACATACACCACTGGGGAAAAGAAACTGGAAAATGATGATGCTACAAGAGTTGTTAGGTATTGAATGGTGCATTGGTTCCTAGCCACAACTAAGAAGCAAGCCACAAGCAAAAGTATTAAATCATAGAATTCAAAAGCTATAAAATAATCGTTTTCCCTGGACAATACAAGTGCTTCCATATCTGGATATTGATTTGCAGGAAGTGTTTATTTTGGACACGTCATTCCCATTCTGACCCATCTCATGTATTTAAAAAAAGGAAGCTAAGCACTTCATTAATGAAATGTATGAAAGATGCAACATTTAAGAGCAGTCGCACATAAAACATGATATATCAATGTGGTGGGAATCACTTTATAGAGCCACTGTGCAACCCTATCTGGAATACTGGCTTCAGTTCAGAATGTGCATTACCTTAGATGGTGACAAATTAAAAGGAGGTCAGAGGAAAGCAACTAATATGGTCAAGGGAGAGAAAAGCTTTAATTTATTAGGGGCATCTATATGTTTCTTCTTTCCATGCTATCTGGACATAGTCCATAGGTCTGTGATTTAAGATGAAATACTAAACCTCTGATCCCACAAGATTTAAGTATAACAGTATATACTTTTTCACACCATGTATAATTCTATTGAAATCATAACGAATTAAATTAAAAGGTGTGTAAATATTTTCTAGATAAAGTCCAAAAGAATTACATATTGGCAAGAAGACCCAGAGGGGGTGAAGTGGCACGGCTGTAACCACATTTCATACTGGACCATGCCGAAAGGGCCTCTGGAAACTTTTTTAAAGTCCTTGAAGCGCACAAAAATCCCACTTCTCCTTTGTGCTCAAAGGCCCATCCCTTCCCTTGTCCACCCTTTCCCACTGTCCCAGGGCAGGGGAAACTTCAAAGCCACTCCTGCCTGCTCCATGCAGGCTTTATGGGGCAGGGGAGACACATAGGAAGTGCACGCAGGTGCATGTGCATCCCCTGAGTGTGGCGGTGCACCTCTGCAAAAAGGCACTGCCAGTACTATCAGTGGTGCCTATGGGTGGTCGCCACTCGCCTCCCTGCTGCCAACACAGCTGGTGGCATCTGCAGACAGTCCACAATTGCTGCTGGCCACCACTGCTGCTGTTGGCAGCACCTGCAGGTGGTTGCCAACCACTGGTCGGTGCTTGCCACCGCCCCCCACCAGCAGCAGTGCTGGTGATGTCTGGAGCTCCCAGCTTACTGCTGCCAGGCTCCTGCTGCTACACTCCTGCCACTGCCAGTGAAGCCATGCCTCCCCCGCCACCAGAGGTGCGAGCCATTCTTGTTGTGGGGGCTCAGCTCTGCTATGCTCCCCCTCCCTGCAACTGCTTACATTAATTTGGATTATGGTCAGTGGGTATGTTTCATCAACAACATAATTTCTTAGAATTTCTGAACAGTTTACATTTCAAATATTCAGATATGAAGCCTTGTACAGTTGGATAGCAATTGGTTATAATATGCAGGTTGGATGGATGATCCTATAAAGTAGTTCAGAGGAGTTCTGTTAGCCTCATGTAGGGTATTATATCTGGCTACTGCAGTGGTTCTCAGCCAGGGTGTTGCTAACCTGCTCAGTGTTCCAATATAGGTGGTACTGTGGTGGCAGCAACCAGGAAAAACTGTCCTGTGCTTGCTCCTGCTGTATTAAGTCTCTGATCACTCTATAGCATATAGGCCCTGGCTCATCTGTAGTTCTTCCCCTGTGCTTCTTCTGGAAACAGAAGTGGGCAAGACAGTTCTACCTGCATACCTCTGTTTCTAGGAGGAATATAGAGGGGGCATACTGGGAATGGCTGCACAGTATGAGGCAGCCCTGACTTAGCTTCTGCCTGACTTAACTTGATTATATCTTTAATGAAGAAGAAAAGTACATACAAGCCACAGCCCTTCCTAGGCTGCCTGTGGAGCAGGCAAGGGGCAGTTTTATTTGGAGCAGCTACACTCAGCTGGGAATCATTGGCATAGGTTGAAGCAGTATCAAGAGCAATTCTCAAATGGGGATACTGCCACATTAAAAAAAAATGGTAAAGAAATGCTCATGCTCTTAAAATGTTGAGAACCATAAGGCTATGAGAGTGCTGCCTGAGCTCTCCATCTCTTCTGTGCAGATCTGAAACATGAGTAACCTACTGTTGTCATCTTAAAAGTCTGGAGAGGTATCACTAATGATGTCTCCAGAAAATCCTCAACTTCAAATAGGAAGATCAATGAGCACATACAAGCATCCTTGCTGAAGCCAATTTTACCATCATTGTGTTGTCTGACTTCTGAGAACCAAAACAAGCGCTCTGCTCCCAGCTTAGTAATGGCTTGAGATCTTGAAGAGGCCAGAGGAAATGCTAGAAGGAGATCCTGAAGGCATACCTAAAGAAAACAGAGGCTTACATCAAGAGAAGCTGGCTACCAACTGACTTCAGTGGCGCTGCAACTTCAACCAAGTAGCAGCCCATTTTGAGGAAAAGCATCTTGCCCTCAAACCAGCCTGAGGAGCTTTAATGCCAAAAATGTCACGTGCCTATGTAATTTGGGTAGTTTAAGGGTTAAGAGAGGTAAAGAATATTGCATTTTATGTTGTTTTTTGTTTTGGTTTGGTTTTTTTTGCTGATATCTTTTATTGGACTAACTGTACAGTTGGGGTTAGGATGCAAATGAACAGAGGTTTTGAGGATCTCATTTTGGATGTCATACTTAAGGGCGTGTGTAAGACTAAATGGGGGCCCTAAATTGAATTGGTGGGTTTTTAAAAACACTGCTTCAATTTAGGGCCCTTTAAATCCCTGTGTCATGCACACACCCAAACGTACTCCCCTTTCCAGCAGTGGGGAGGGGAGGGCAACCTGCCAGTGGAGAGAGTGGTCCCTGGGCTGTGGCGGGCCCTGGTGCTTCCCTCCGCGGCAGTGGCAGCCCTCTCCCAGGTGGCATCTGCCCATAGGCACCCGGCTTGGGTGGCCCTGGAACGCTGCAGAGGGATGCACTGGGCCCCGCGTAGCACAGGCAGGCAGGAAGGCTCCAAGGGAAAAAAAAAACCCTGCCTTCCTGGGCTGCTGCCATGCTGCCTGCACAGGCTTCCTGCAGAGCCTCTGAGCTACACAGTCTGGTGCTTCACTCTGTGGCTGTTGGGCAGCAAACTAAAACTCCTTGAAGGAGTTTTAGTTTGCTGCACCCCAAGTCATGTAAGGTGCGTTACATCACATAATTTGTTACAGCGGCGGGAATTACTGAACAATACATTGCAGATGCATGCAAACACAAACACCATTAAAATGGTGCAAAAGTATTTAACCTGCTTTAAAGTGTTGAGCACACATGCCTCTCAATTTGTGTACACACAGACTAAATTGTTTTATTTATTTATTTTGAGACATTTGAAGCATTCAGGATTAATTTTTGCAGATTAACTACTTCAAATATTTGTCAAAGGACAAATAAGGCAACAGGCCTTATTGAAATATTATTCAGTTGCAGAATACTGTGCCCCTGTATGGACTTATCATACAGCAAACTAGTGGACACCCAAGTGCATGCTACAATGTGTCTTGTGTTAGGCACACAGCTATGCCCCACTCCACTCCCACAGTTACCAGTCCACAATAACATTATTCCCCCTCATTTCCACTGCACAAATACTGTAGTAAATTTACTAGCCAGACTCCATAATAATCTTACGCTGTCAGTGCATTAGGACATATTTCACCAACCAACAACTTGGCTCCCCTCAAGACATCCAATATGGTCCACTCTTTCAAAATCCTTTGACTTTTCCTTACTTACTCAATGACATGAAGAATGGTCAACACAAGCATCCATCAATCATCACATCTCTGACCCTACAGTTCGTCAACTAGGATTTAACTGGTCACACCATTATTGGGCCCATCTCAACCATTTTCAAACTGGATAGGGTCACTGTGCTTCCAATGCGGCCTTCACACTAACAACAAATACCCTTGTGAACAAGTTCAAACCATGTTCTACATTGTTGACTTGTGTCTATTTACCATGCTACCTAGTGGCCTTCAAGCTCTTCACACTGGTGAAGACACCACCTTAAGATGACTGAAACAATATGCCAAAACTGCATATGCTAAACAAATGCAATGCTTTTGTTTGGTCTAAATATGTGGTCTTGATTAAAAGTTCTGCAAGTGTTTGAAAACTGGGTGATGACCTAGGACCTTCCTGTTCAATTCATTCCATTTGACACAGTAGTAGTTGTGTATTTCCTAATGTATTACCTGGTGCTTTTTCTCATTATATTATGTTGTGCATTTTTAGCTATGGCCAAATCTGTCATAGTGTGATAACTTTGTGTATTCCTCGTTTGCATATACTCATTAGTATGTTTGTTCCAAGCTCTGAAGGGCTACTTGGGCTACCTAGGTTTTATTGTTTGGATGTAAAAGGTACAGGTGGATCAGAACTTTGTGTCCACAGGTCCTCCTTCCAAAATTGTAAAGTTAATAAGCATACTCATGCTGCAAATGGAAATAAGAAATAGACATATATAAGAAATTTCTCACTCACTATGAGAAATAAAGAGACCTGCAGTTGAATTTTTGCTTTATTTATTATATTTAAATGATAATAGTATTGAATTGATAAACCTCTTTGATTGTATTAGCTCTATTTCTCTTTGTCTCTTATCAACAATTTTATGAACAACTCAAACTCCATTTTTGTGCTTATTCCCTGCTTGACATAAGTAGATGAACTTTGTATACCCTGTGTACATGAGTGTGTGTATGAGAGGATGAATGGTGAAAGAATGGTAACTATTTGCATGAAAACAGAAGACAATTTAATTGATCATGTAAGCAACAAAGTGCCAATATATGAGTTACCAGACAGTAAACTAATTAATGGATGTCTGAAGAACTTGTCTGTAATCAGGTGCAAAGAAGATAGTAAGATAGTAAGAAGAAAGAACTTTGCATATTGTATATCCTGCCATTTGAACTACACAATGCTTCAAGGCAGAGATAACCAACTTTACTGGAATGACCTCACCGGAGATAACCAGAAGAAACAACTTCTAATTAAAAATTGAGCATGAAAAACAAATTATGGCCGTTATTCCTTGTTGTGCCCCCCCGGGGTAACAAGGAATAATGGCCACAAGTTGTTAGAGAGTAGGTTTAGACTAGACATCCACAGGCACTACTTCAGTCAGGGTGGCTAGGATCTGGGACCAACTTCCAAGAGAAGTGGTGATGGCTCCTACCCTGGAGGTCTTTAAGAGGAGGCTTGACATCTACCTGGCTGGGGTAATTTGAGCCTGGTTTTTCTCTCCTGTCCAGGGCACGGGGTCAGACCTGATGATTTACAAGGTCTCTTCCGCCCCTGCTTCTATGAATCTATGAATGGATCTATGAATCTATAAAAACCCCAATGCTGAACAAAGACTTGAAATCCCTATAAAAGTGAGATGCAGACAAGCCAAGGTGGGGACTCTACTCTTTGCAACCTCCTAGAGCACCAGCGCCTGTATACCCCCACTCATATTCTGGATTGGCCATCCAGTGCTAACTTCTGCTGGTAACTATAACATCTTATTGGAGTGGTTTGTCTGTATGTCTATCTATGTCTGTTTGTATGTATGCTTGTGTATATCTGTTTGTATGACTGGTGAGTCCAAGTTTATGTATCTGCTTCATGTAATCAATAAACATGGCATTTTGCCTTATCCTCCTTTTTAAGGTCTCGCTCTTAATTTGAGCTATTCATTATTTTAAGTAGCACAGTGGGGTGGCCATAAAACTACAAGACTCTAGGGAGGAATTTTCCTTGAATGGGAAGCCATCAGCTTCTCAAAAGGAAAGTATAAGCACAAGTTCCTGTAGTGGGTTCAGGTAGAAACCTGGTACTTACTAGTTATGTTTACTTGAAACATTAACTTTGCAGTTGCTACTGCATAGTCATTTAGTACTTGCATACACATTACTAAAGGACTTCACGGTAACAAGCATTACTGTGTAGTGGCGTCCACAAATGGCATTTTGGTTACACTAACTATGCAGTAGCTTGTTACTATGCCACAGTAGCTTTGCATCACACTTTGTGCCACACAACACTACTGCACAGTAGTAATGAGCTACTGCGCAGTCAGCATCTCATGTAGACATGGGCACTTCATATGAAAACACTAAAATCCCTAAACTTACTGTCCAGTAAGTCATGGTCAAAAAGAGCTGGGGTTGCACTGGCAATATGAAGAGTAGTGGACTCCTAGTGGCAGTGGACTGGTGATGACACCTGGTGGTAACAGTGGACTCCTGACTGGTGACCTCAGCAGTGGAGCACTGATCCCCAGTAGTACAGCAGTGGCAACTCTGGTGTGGACCTCATACACAGTGGTTTCTACTTTGGCTGGTGTAGGTGGTAGAAGCCCTGGAACAGAGCAGCATACCCTAAAAGTGAAGAGTATCAGAGTCCTCTGGGTGGACCTCCCTACCTGCTGCTTTCAGCTGGTGGTATACCTGCCCCCCACAGCAGCCCTGGGTGAGTCTCCCTTCCCAACAGACTGAGTTAAGTAGTAGCTCCCCAGGTTGGTTTGCCAGTGACTAAAACAGAAACTGTTAATGGAGTTTCAGATCATGTTTATTGTTTTCTCTGTGATTGTATTTACATGAGACACTAATGGTGCAGTAATTATACCGTGCATTAGCGAAGTCACTTAAACAGCATGCGCCAGCACAAATACGCAGTAGTGCTGATTACAATGCATTAAGTTAGTACCTGTGATTACAGGTACTAAACTTAATGTACCATAATTATGGTACATTAATGAAGATGTAGATGCACCCAGTTATAGCTGAAAGTTGCTTGTGAGTGGGGAGTTTGGTCACTTTAGAACACTCACATTTTATTTTCTAAAATTTATGGGTAGGACCCTCAAGCCAGTTTCAGCAAGTTGGTGTTAAACCCCTAAATTTGAAATTGCTCCTTGTTACTGTTGTTGTGGAAGCACAGAAGCATTATACTTATATTTAAAAAGAAAAAAACTGCTATAGCTTGGGTGACTCATGGAGTTGGTGATGGACTGGCAACTTTCCAACCCCAACCCCTGATTCAAATCTTAGGTCAGAGATAGCTGACATTTACTAGTAGCCATATGACAGTCTAGAAATGGTGTGGCTTTGAGCCCAAGCCTGTATAGGTAAATATCATACTATTATAGCACCTATCAATATCATTCTTAATTGCAGTCAGCCATATATCAGCCTTTTCCAGGCATGAATGTGATCCTCTTCCTCAAATTACAATTGAGGAAAAAACTTTGGAATTAGTTGAGCACTCACTTTACCTAAATAGCCTCCTCTCTCAGAGTGAACATTGAGCAGAAGATCCAGCACAGGATCTAGTACACAAGTGACTTCTTCAGGAAATTGCTTTGGTGTTTTCTTTATTGATCATAATCTCCAAAATGATCTCAAGATTCAGGTCTACAACACTCCCTCACTCTCCTCTACAGACATGAAGCATAGGTGACCTACCTTTGTTACTTCAAGAGCCTGGGGAGGTATCACCAACAATGCCTCTTGGAGAACCTCTGCATTAAACAGGAAAATTACCATGCAAATGCCAGCATCCTTGCTGAAGCCAGTGTTACTAGCATTGGGTCGGTGATCTTGAAGCACCAAATTTATTAGACTGGACTTTGTGTGTGATTACCTCATTCGCAACTCCCCAAACAAATGCTCTAGTCACAACTAAAGGCTGAGATCTTGCAGAGGCCAGAGGAAATGCTACAAGAACATATTGAAAACATACCTCAAGAAAGCAAATGTTAACATCAAGTGGTGGGAGGAGGAAGCTGCTAATCAACCCCAGTGGCACCACAACCTCAACCAAGCAGCATTTTTTCTGAGGTAAAGCCCTCAAAGCAGAGGGGAGAGAGTGGGAGAAGGAAAGGGAGAGGAATCCCTACTGCCCCATGTGGAAAGTCCCTCAATGTCTGCAGAGGATCTGTGGCTCTAGAGTTGGACTCCAGACCCATCAATGAACTATCCTTGAATTAAGGGCTTGCTGATAATATTACCATTCTTAATGGCAGTCTGAAAGGGGCTAAAGCTGGATAAGGAATAATGAATAGCCAGTGGTTGCTGCAGAAGAACTCCATGTTGAGAAAGACCAAATGATGGCTACAGCTTAATCTTACAAGACACTGAGCCCTCTGGTGCCAGTCTGTCAAAGCCTTTAAGTGAATGATTCAGCACATGGTTAGGCACACGGACTGCAATGGGAATACATGTAAGTAGAATACCTGCTAAACTGTTTTAAACAATCAGGTCCGCAGTGTTCTACCCTGTGCAATAAAATACAAAGAGAAGAGATTTTTACTGACTTGTTTGTTTACTAAAATCAGCTCATAAGGGGCCCTAGCAGTGTTAGATACTAATTTTTTGTCTAGTGATGAGGTTGTCTGATACAGTAACTGCTGGCATTCAGAGGCCTCAAAGTGTTAAATGAATATTATGACTAGGAACCTAACTAATTTGCAATGGCTGTCCACCAATTCCATGGGCAAAACATGAGGCCTGCAAGCCATTTTCCAGGCAGAGTGTGATGCCCCCCATTCCCGCCCCCTGACACGCTTAGAAGCTCAGGTGGCCCCATAGCTCGCCACTGGCTGAGATAGGTGCCTGTCATATAGCCATGCTCCTCTCCACCAATCAGTGGTGAGGGGCTAGGCTGCATGTCAGTCAGACCCCACATCCAATCAGCAGTCAGAAGCAAGTGTGGCAGCCATCTTGCCAACAGCCCCCCTCACCACTTCCCTGTGCAGGCAGGTTGCCACAGCACATTGAGGACTTGTAGCTCTTTCAGGAGCCTGCAATTTATTTTCTGTAAGTTTTCTTTTTCCTGCAGATTTCACAGGTGTTACCCGGATTTTGCAGGCAATGCCAGATTTCACAATCTGCAAAATCTGTGATATTGCAAAATCAGTAGGTCTCTAATTATGACTTGCCATTTAATTATCTATATTTTATCAATGAGGACACTAAGATGGAGGAGTTAATTAACTTGTCCAACATCACACAGCAAGTTAGAAGCTAAGGCAGACATTATACAGGTGTCTTGGATTTTAGTTCCAGGCTTTGATCAGTCAGTCATACTATCTGCTCCTGAAGTTCCACACCAGTAATGAATTGAAGTTCCTTAGTTGTATCTCTTTACTGGTATTATATATTTGGAGTATATTACAAATTCAAATTGATTTTAGTACTGATACTGCAATTGTCAAGAGATTATTTTAAACAGTGGTTCTTCTGGAGGATGAGCAGATTTTAAAAAATGCCCTGTTTTCCTCTTCAGGCCATTTTCAAACTGGGTCATTTCAAGAACCAACACCGATACAGAGGCAGAAAACTCCTGAGAAGAAAGAATGGTTTCAGTATGACTTTATATACAGTAACACCCTTGCAATGATTAATATCTGAAGTTTATGGAAGTATGATTTCAATTTTCCCTTAAAATGTGGATCAAGCAATTTTGCCAGCACATATTCTTCTCTGTCAAACATTTCACTTATTCTAGGCTTTGCAGACAGCTTGAGAGCTATGTCTATTGTTTATGCTTCTGCAGCTGTGTGCCTTTGATCATCAAACAAGGTTTGGATTTCCTCCAGTACAGTGCACACATACTACTGTGTACTATCCTCAATTTGTAGCAGTATCTACAGCAGTTAAAGATACCTCCCAGGGGACCAAATGGGTAAGATGGGCAACAAAATGGACTGTCAGAATCCAAAAAAATACAAGTTAATATATCATTGCTCTGACCTTGGTTTCTACAGCAGCAGCAACCTATTGTCAGGTGTGCAGTTAATGTAAACACACACACACATGCACACACACACCATCTAATTTTAAAAAAAAGAAATAAAAAGCCTACACTTAGGGGGAAGAAAATACAGACTTGAGATATTTTAAAGAATCTTGCTGTCAATGAAAATTGCTTTTTTGCCAGCTATGAGTGAAAATATCTTACCATGCTGGGGAAGCAGGAAGGGAAAGTTCAAATTCAGCTTCTTGCCTTACAAGACAGGCTTTAGAATGATTCCTTTGTGATAAGCAAAATGGAGTTCAAAGGACATTGTGGTTTGGAATGAAAGCAGGGGAGAAGTAGGACCACTTGTACCATTTCTGAGTAACCTAGAAATGACACCAGTGAATTCATTCCTTCATACTGATAGGATAACAGAAAAGCCATTTGTTGTTTTTAAGCATCCATAGCTTGAAGAAGAATGTACAAAAAAAATCTGCCTATTTTGGTTATATTGCCAAAATAACCTTGCACACGTGTGGAAAAAAACATATATGCAACCAACAAGCCACGGGTAGTGTGATGTGGGAAAGAAACAGGGTGGAGACTATATAATACTAAATGGAAGTCACAGATAAGGTAATCCACTAAGTATCATAACAGCCACTGTTCCTTTTCTATTTACAGCAGCCTTATGGCAAGAGGTGCCTAGACATAAATTCCCCGGTGTGCTTACAGTCAGCTAGTGAATAAACATTAGAAGAGCAGAAAATGCAGGCAAAAACATTTTGACAACTCATGATCACTTGTAGAATCTGAGAACTTAGAACCCATAAAATATGCAGTGCAGACCATCTTCGCTACCAAAGGAGATGCATAATTTTGAAGCACTTGAGCAAGAGCAAGACTTCTTATAAAATTTAAGTAAATTAAAAAGATGCATCTTACTAATAATATTTGGGGTAATGAAGGCATGTTTTTTACTGTATTTTATTTTATTTCTAGCCAGATCAGCAGGGGCAACCATACTTTCCTGTGGGACATATTTTATTAATATTTGGAAATGTACTCAGATTGTGGATTAGATGATTCAAGAGAAATGCTTAGTAGTAGCATTGGGAAAGGGTTGGTTCTGAAACTTAAAAATCTCACTCAGCAATGTATAGGGTTTGTTTGGTTTTTTAAACATCTTGTGTGTAGAAATTGAATGACCTATTCCTTATTCTCTCTTCTCTCTTTTTGGGGGGAACTCTCTGCCTTGTCTTCTGTTGACAGTGTATTAAAGGAGAAGAGCTGTTGCCCTTGTGTTTTCTGTGCAGGATAAAAATTCTTTCCTACCTGTTTGGATTCAGATGTCTTGCCTGTGAACTCCAGTCAATAAGAAGACCTTTTAGACCCATAGGCTACATCCAGATGAGAGTGTACATGTGGTATGTCACCACAGACCCAACTGTATTGCCACACACTGCACATGCAGGCATTCCCCATGCTGCTACCTTGCAGCGTGGGGTGATTTTTGACCACGGGAGCCACAGCCATGTAAGGCTGACACAACTTATGATGTGGTTGCATATGATGGGTTTACATCAGTACCTTTGTAGATTACCTATGTTTTCCAGTGTTCTTAACTGTGGAAAGCATTCCAGTATTCACAGTTTTTCTCCCATACAAATAAATATTGTAATGTGTATTAATTCAAAATATTTTAATGCATCTAATTGCCTGGTTTGGAAAAACATTGAGTTTAAACTGTAAGGAGGGCTATTATATATGTTATTACACTGAAAAAATAAGTTTAAGAATACAGTACTGCTATAATATTAGACCGATATTTCTCTGCTGTTGTTTTTAATTCCTAGATTCAAGGTCATCACGTTTACTTTAGTCCCACTGGGTGCATCCAGTGCTGCTGCAAACAGATCCTTTCAGATAATGTTGCCAGCCATATCAGATTTTTAGAAAGAAGGCTGATAATGACCCCATCTAGCAACATTTACTGTTTTTGTTTATTCTTTATTTGTAAAGCTCCAACTGTGTGCAAGGTACTTCACAGACAGAAGGAAAATGAAGTAGGTTTATTTTGGTCCTAAGTCCTATAAAAGACTAAAATGCAGAGATAGAAAACCGTGGTCTTCAATATGCTTATACTAGACTGAGTTTGTCATTCAATTTGATTTGGCTAATTAATCCATTAAAATGAGAGTACCGTAGAAATTCTGGTCCTCTGGGGAAAATTCATTTGTTCTTGAAAAACTTTTTTCCTAGTTGTCTTATTTTTTGTTCCTTCTTTCTCTTTACCTCTTCAAGATTTGCTTTGAAATATATGAAAAGGTTAAGCAAAGGTTAAGTCTATTAGAACCTGATCTCTCTTGCTGGTAGACAGGTACAAACAACCCAGTAGATCCAGAAGTGCCCATTCCATAAGAAGTCCATGAGGAGTTTCTAAAAACCTTTGAGCAGGGACACTGAAAAATCCAGAATAGCACACCTGTGCCACAGAATAGCAGCTGTCAGATTGTTGATGATTAGGACTCAACTGTGTTCAAAAAGACAGCCAGGCACCAGCACCATTGCTGTTGTCATGTCTCAACCTTCACCCTGAGGCCCTCCTGGTTTTTGGCTAGATAGGCTGATGGGGAAAGAGAGGGGGGAGAGAGAGACACGGGGGGAGGGGGCGCAGGAAGGAAGAGAGGGGATGGAGGGGATGAAAAGAGAGAGAAAGACTTTATGTTACTTTACTGTTCTAAGGAACTAGGATTTTCTCACAATCAGAGATATTCTGCTAACTAGGGTCCCCAGAAAACATTAGGCTCCATCCCTTCCCCTCCTTTTTAGCCCATTCTGGAGTGCCCAGTGTTGATGACTAGAAGGAGAGGAGAAAAAAACCTGAGACTTTGCTAAACAATGGTTAGTGAACCTTTAATTCTGCTTTTAAATTAAAGCTCTAAAGACCCTTTTCCATTGCTTCAACTGTCCACAGATCATTTGAGCGCCTGAGGATCTGACCATTCCCAAAATAAACCTACAAAAATTACATATAGCTTTTTTTAGACAAAAGATGCCTAAACATGTGCTCCACAGTTCTACAAATTAGTGGTATGAATTTAACTTGGACTTACTGGGTGCATCTACATGTGCAATTAATGCAAAGGGACAAACTCCAGAGCTATTTGAGCTCGAGTACACTGCTCCTGAGCACTGCATCTACACATGCACCCTGGACAACGGCATTCTGAGCCAGGGTGGAGCAGACACGGGCTGGCAGCAGGCCTAGGACGTCAGTCCCAGGCTCTGAGTGGTGGCATCAGGCAGCCGAAGGGCTGGCTGGAACATGAGAGTGCTAAACATGCAAAGCCATGTGGCTAGGTGGCAGGCAAGAGTCTGGCCCTGCTGAGTGGGCTGACCAGGCACAATTTACACCCAGATCAGTGTTTACACATGCATTTTACCACAGATAATAACTCCACCATAAAATAATACTGTCCCCAACAGTACTATCTTATGGCAGAGTTTGTTAATTTACTGTGCCCTAATACCAACGTAAGTGTAGACTATGAGGCTTTGCTGCAGACCTAATTAGTCTTCTATGCAGTAAAGTGCACGTGTAGATGCACCCACTTTGACCGTGACCATGTTACTTTCTTTTCTGTGCATAAATGCTCTCTATGCATGTACTCGATCTCTTCTTAATCTGTCTCTCCTGAGGTATAGAAAAAGCATTCAAAATCATATCCCTTACTTCAGGTGCAAAAACAGTGCACCTTAATTTTCAGAGTAGTATATTGAAGCTGATTTGTATAGCTGATATAAAAATGTAAAAAATGCATATAAGAAGATTTTGAAAGTTAGTACGCTGAAGAAACAAACTAACAAAATATTACTGTAAATGTATACATTTGTCTTTCAAGGAAGATTTATTTATCAATTTGTTTGTTAATGCTATTGGAAGAAGTAGCATGGCCTTTAAAGCAGCAAAGAATTGGCTTCAGAGTGTGATTCATTCAACCAATATCAATGAGAACTCTTTCCATAGAATTTTATAGTCTATGTTCATTTATACAAAATGCTAGACTTTGAAGGCAATTTTGTGATGCCTAATTTAGAAATAACAGGCCATATATTACAATAATTCAGCAAAATATGTGCTAGATAGGTTTTAATTTGGTTTAACAGAACCTTTTATTTGTATGAAAAAGCATAAAAAGAAGTTTATAACCCTACAATAAAGGTCAAAAATGTAATATCTGAAAGATTTGGATTTCTTGCCAGCTCTCACAATAACTTATTTCTAAGGGTCTAAATCAAAATAATCTGTTTAGGTGCAGGATCAGGCCTCAGGTCTGGATACTGAACTCAGGACCTCCTAATGCCTTTTCCATGCAAAGCATAACACTTATAATTAACTTGATTGATATGTTCAGCATCCTTCTATATTACTGACCACTAACTATGCTAAAATCTACTACTGAAGTTAAACTAACAGAACTCTAATTGCCAGGGTCACTCTTTCTCTCTTTTTTTAAAATAAAAATAAGGACTACTCTGAGTCATAAGGCACTTACCCTGAGTTAACATATTTAGTGAGTTCCTATTTCTTGAGCCATTTCTTTTGATAGTCTAGTATGTAGACTATCCAGGACCCCCGTTTTTGTGACAGAAAATAATCTAAGTTTTGTTTTACCTCAGATACAGTAATGTTTGTGTTCTTGTCCTCATTGCCATATGGTATCCCATCAGTACCTTCAGCTGCATCTTTATCTTTACTAAGATTGAGAAAAGTTATTTTAAAAATGTTTTGGTCCAAGTCTAGGTTATCCTTGCCCCACATCCCACCTTCAATGTATTGGTATTCTACTTCTTCCTTCATGCTGCTTTTGTTTCTGACAACATAAAACTTTTGTTATTAACATTTGTTATTAATAGCAGTAATAGCTGATTTCAGCTAAGCCTTTGGCTAGTCTCATTTTATTCTTGCATTCCTTGACCATTACCTTAGTGATCAGTCCTATTTTCCATTGCTTGTATGGTCTCTTCTTAATGAGCTGCTTTAGCTGTTTGTTCATCTATCCAGGTCTGGAGCTTTTCCCTACCAATGACTACAGTTCTAGATCTCAGGTAGCTGCCACAAAACCACCAAGAGGACTAAAGAGACTATGCCAGCTGTTATGTTGGCGATGCCTCTCTAATGTTTCAGAATAACCAGTAAGGCCACAAAGCCTATGAAGATCATTGAAATTTTACATTCACTGAAATTGAGGGTAAGTTCCTGTTCTTTGTTTAACATTTCCTGCATGAGGATTGCATGTCACAAAACAAGAAGTCTCTGCTCCAAAGAAATTATATTTTTATTTGAACTGATTAGCTATTAGTTGGTGTAATGTCACTATTAAGACAAGAAAAGAGGAAAGAAAGAATTACTCTTGAAAAACTTTGTTCATATAGTTATGTTTGCATGCATAACTTTTATTATTCCTGTTATAAGATGTGATCTCAAAGATCATCCAGACAACTTTTTTTCCTGATGTTAAACATTATGCTATTCTTTTCAACCCACCAAGTGTAATCAACTTTAAATAGAGCTGTGAAACAAATAGAAAAGAAATTGTACATTAAAAAGTAAAATCTGATACAGGTGCAACTTGCTGTTAAACAAAGAATGTGTATAAAACCTATATGATCACACTTGAGAAGGATAGTTGAACTGAATTCATGTTTAAGCTAAAGGTAAAAGCTACTTTTAAAATTTCCCCTTAGTACTCTTTCAGCATCATAAGAGTCAACGCAGGCACTTAGGACAGTCAGTAGATAGAAGTCTTTTTGGCATTCCTTTATATATTTCAACATGATAGGGGTATCCAATAACTTTTAAAATATACTCATTACCATTTAGAAGAGCTGCAAACTGTCATAAAAAGCATGCTCCATCAATGCGGGCTAATTTTAACTATTTTCTTGAGACCAAAAAATATCTAGGGAAAAAAGATTGCAAATGACTTGCTAAAGAGCAAGATCAAGATGTTGTATTGTGGGATTAAATTCACATTGTTAAAATTTTTTAGATATCTATATAATACTCCTGAATAATGAAGAAGTACGTAGCCTGTAGAAAATGACTGTACCTTTGGGATATGTGTTTGCCAGTTGTTCTCATGGGAGCAGTACACAAGCTCAGTACATCAGTTTAACCTGAATCCATTTCAATTGAGTATACCTCACACAAGGTCTATCTTGGGTCTCTTGCACCATTTTTAGACTGGGCCATGTGTGCTATATGGATGCAGGTTTAGATTGATTTATGCTCATTTAGATTGGTCTAAGCGTAATATATGTACACGGAGTCTAGTCAAATGTAAGGTCCACCTAAGCCTAATGGCCCATCTGGATAGCTTAGTTAAAATACTCCACTTTCTGTAACCAGTGATGGACAGAGGGAGTAATGTGGCTAGTAGGTCCATGCAAAGCTTTGGATGCTGATTCGATTTGGTGATTAGGCCTGATTCAGTGGCCGAATCTCTGAATCCAAATCAAATCAGTAGACCCTTTAATCTCTCTGAATCGAATTGGAACCCTCTGAATGAATTCAGAGATTCAGAAAGATTTGAAGATTTGAACATAGACACAGCTTTAAATGTTTTTTCTATATATTTCAAGGTACCAGGTGGCTCATGAATACTGAGATGCTGGGGCAGATGGAACATGCACAGGAGCACAGGGAGGGTCCCCCTCATAGTTCCATAGTTTCATAGTAGCTAGAGACGGAAGGGACCTAGGAAGATCATCTAGTCCGACCCCCTGCCTTGGCAGGAAAGAGCACCGGGGTCAGATGACCCC
>NW_017728918.1:48059733-48073766 GCF_001723895.1 Crocodylus porosus | reverse complement strand
GGGGAGCACGCAGGTGATTCCCCCACCTCTGGCTTAATGAATGATGCTTTCTGGGTCTGGGGGGCACCCAGGGTCCCCCCATAGCCAATCAGCAAGCTGGGGGAACATTGCAGGGAGAGGTCCCCACATGCTCAACAGCAGACCCGTAAATGGATCAGAAGTACTTCAGATCCACTTCTGGGTTTGCAGCCGAGTACCGGAGGGGAGGGGGGCACTCCATGCTCCTGTGGTATGTTTCATCTGCCCCACCATTGCAACATTCATGAGCCATGCCTCATACCTCAAGGTATGTAGAAAAAAACATTTAACGCTGTGTCTGTGGCCGAATCGCTGATTCTCCAAATCAGCATCAAATCTTCACATTTGGATTCGGCTGTATAAAATCGGGACAACAATCCAAATCAATGAATTGAATCACTGTCCCCAATTCAGGCTGAATCCAAATTGAATATGGCCAATTTTGCACACTCCTAGTGGCTAGCATCACATCTTGTTGCCTTGATTGCCCAGTCAAATGATGAAACACCCCATTACAGCTAGATCAGCTGTGGGCAGCCTTTGGCACAAGACATGTGAAAGACCCAAACTTCTGCCTCTGAGACCTTAACTGTTCTCCCATCATGCCCTGACTCTTTAGGGTTAGTGATTCCATGCTGCTTCATGCTCTGTGTTATGTTCTGCAGAATGGATTTTGAAAATACACTGTATTGAATGACCCACAGAAGCCAATAAAATCAATATTAATGAGCATCTCTTTAAGAAATGGAAATGTATAACTATATACTTTGAACTAAGAGTGAAAGCCCTATGTTTTTAGTCTGTCTTTGAAAGAAAGTAATTCATCTTAATTAAGATTACAAATTTGTTTTGTTCTTGCCAGGAACAATCGCTTCCAAGTAGAAGATTCTATCTGTTTTAACCCTAGTATTATTTCAACAGCTTCATCCCTAAGCAGAGAAACTTAATTGAGGTGAAATTGTTCAACCTCTTAAAACTGATGTGGTTGTTTTGAACAGCAGAGGGAAATTAGAAGATACTTACCAACTTTGTGGCTTCACAGAACAAGTGTGGCTAAATATTATCCTGATAAAACTGACCAAGTATTTCTGTAGTTTAATTTTGCTGTTGCCTGTAGCCATTGCTAGGCCACACAAAGATTTATGCTTAAGTAAAAATGCAGTTTTTCAGTCATGCATGGTACATCTAAAGAGTGAAGCAACTCATGCCACCACATTTATACCTTTTATTGAACCTTTTAATATTGATGTGATTATGTTTCTGATAAGCCCAGTTAAAGGACCTGACTACCACACTTGATGGTCGTGGTAGAGACAACAGAATGACTTGGTTAGGAAATCTTAGAGCTATAAAGTATTAGATCCAAGACTTAACCCACATAACAATTTCCTGGAATAGATAAGAATACAAGCCAATTGCTAGGCTGGCAAAGAGTGAGCAGTTCCTAAAATGGAGAAAACCTGTATGCCTGTTTGACCTAGAAACTGTTTTTGTTTGCCAACCTGTTTTAAGGATCTTATATTATCCTCAAAAAGAAAAAAGTATGAAAAAAGCTCTTTTTCCACTCTTTCTGGCCATTTCTCACCTTCTGTCAGGGAGACAAAAATTGTTTAACTCAATAAATAGGACAAGAAAGGAAGTGATCTCTAGACATAGGGAGAATCCTCCTAAAAGAGGAACCTAGACTGCTGCTAAGAAATCTGGACCTGAGAATGAATGTATGTCTGCACTGAAGTGACAGAGAGATTCCTTTTGCTGCCTGGAAAAGGGAATTCCTAACCCCAGTCAGAGTGCATAAACAGTGGAAATGAGGTAGGGAGGACACTGTAGGCACCTATACACATGCATCGAGGCTGCTGTGATGCACTGTAATTACAGGTGTGTCAGAGCAGACTCCTTTAATAGAGTCTGGTGGAGCAGGGTTATTATCGCACTCCAGCAGGCTCTAGCATTATATGTATTAGTATCCCAGCATTGAAAAATAGTTGTGGGGTCGCTTTAACTAAACCTTATTCAATGAGCTTCAGTTAAATTGTCCCTGCCACCATTTTTCAGCTCAGGGACACTGATACATGTGATGCTTCAGGTGCTTTAATCTAATTAAAGCACCCTCACCTCCCACTCCAGGAGCACATGTATAAATTCCCTGATAATGCCCTAAGCTGTAGTTTCTGAGCATGTTGGGAAACAGGATCTTGAGAAAGCGCCAGGGCATGGTGTCTTCACCACTGCCTTTCCAGGACTGACATACACATAGTAATGGTTTGGCAGCAAACTCTCAGAGCTCTAGATCATAGAGATATAGACACATGCTCACAGGATAGAATTGGTTGAAACTTTATCCTCCCCACAGCACTGTAAGACTACAATGCCAGGGCACTATTGCAGGACTTGGATATTCTGAGCACACCTCAGTTGTCCTTTTACTCTCTTCCTCCCAATTTTTCTGTCCATGTACTATGTTGTTCACATTTCACTCTGCAACTAAAATCCTCTGTCTCCCCAATTTACCTGAAAGTTTATATTTGGGGTATAGGTTTTTAGCAATTCCAGCCCTATTTGGTTGACTTGTATTTAGGGAAGCTGAATGGTGCTGCTTATCCCTAAAAACTCATTGCGTGCAAGAGGAATAGTCGCACCAATTTTTTTCTACCACTCCTACTCCTGCAAGGTGGCAGGCAGCCAACAAAGGTGGTGGTGAGGAATTTTGTCAATGCAAGAGATGAAGCATCTGCTGCAAAACTGATGTTTGATCACAGAGGTACTAACTACAGGTAAAGCGGCAAGTGGAAAAGTGAATCCTCATGTTTCCTCAGTCTAGCAACTGGTCCGGCTGGAATTCTGTTAAACAGTGAGAACACTTACTGCCTTTAAACTAAGCATGCTTGACCTGCATTGCAGTAGTGAGGACCTGGTCTATGAAAGGGAGTCTAGACAAACTGCTAAACTATAACAAAATCAATTAAGGAGAATACCTGTAAGATAGAAGCATTAGATTCAAAATGGAATGTAGTAGGATTTAAGAGCATTTTATTTTTTTTTCCATTGGTTATGTATGGTTGAATGAAGTAAATTCAAGCATAGTTGAGAGAGTGGCCAGAGCTGGTGGTGTTGCACTTCCTCCCAAACCCACTGAGGGGCTTAGCACACCTGGCTCCCAGGGCCCAGGTGAGGCCAGGATTGGGGCTCAGTGTCAGACAGCAAAATGCTGACCACCCAGGCCACCATGGTGTCCTTCCAGCCCTGGGCCTCCACCAGCCTCTCCAGGAGGACAATGTGCTGCTCTGACAGTGGTGGCATCCTTGTGGCCACATCTTCATCAGCACTGGTGGTTCTTACCCAAGTGCAGTTGCTGGACATGCAGAACAAGGACAGAGAGGCTCTTTGTGACATTTGCAACATTTCAGAGATAACATGCACTGTACAGGGGGATTTTGTGCATGTTCAGGGGTTGTGTGTGCACTAGTGCCCAAGGACCATACTAAGTTGGCTAGGTGGCCATTTCCACAGGCAGCTGCCAGCTGAGCCCTCCATCCCCACTCCCACAGTGGGGGCAGGCAGGCCGCTTGCCATTTGCTGCAGGTTGCCTGCCTTTCCTGTCTCCTACTGAAGCTGGGACAGATCTGGATCCATCCACCAGCTGCCATGACAACTCTGGTACAACTTCCCCACTTCTCCTTGCTACAGGTCAAGCAGCTTGCTCTCATATCACTGGGCCGGCAGTGCCTAGGTTCCTGGGAGTGAGGGTTTCCTGCCCAGCTGGGATGCAGAGCTGGGTGGTATCCCCCTCCCTGTAATGGGCCTTTTTGGAGAGCTGGTCATGCCCCGCTGAGCCAGGGGCCTGTTGTGCATGGCCTGTGCCCTAAGCATGTCCTTGCTGAGTCTCTCAAGTACATCAAGATGAGCAGTTTGAGTGCACCAAGGGGTGCCTGACCCACTGTGTTCTGTTTCTGCTGATTAATGACTTATTTGCCTCCATTTTCCTGAGGAGGGACCATATCAGACCCCCAATGGGACACCCTCAGGCCTCAGGGGAGGCACACCTAGGCCAAGGGTCAGCGAGGATCTAGTCAGACATTTTTCTGGAGGGACTGGATGTATCTAAATCAGCTGGTCTGGATGGTCTCCACCCCAGAATGCTGAGGGAATTAGCTGAGGTCATTGCGGGACCCCTAGCACAGCATTATGAGCACTCACGGTGCTCTGGTGTGGTGCCAGAGGACTGGAAGAAGGCCAACGTGGTTCCCATCTTTAAAAAAAGGAGGAAGGAGGACCCAGGAAACTATAGGCCAGTTAGTCCTACCTCAATCCTAGCTAAGCTTTTTGAGAGAGTTATTCTGGCATATGTCCACGAGGGGCCAGCAGGGGAGATTATGCTTAGGGGCAACCAACAGGGAATTATTAGAGGCAGGTCCTGTTAGACCAACCTGGTGGCCTTCTATGACCAGGTCACTTAAACCTTAGATGCAGGGGTAGCAGTGGACATAGTCTTTCTGGACTTTTGGAAGGCCTTCAATGCTGTCTGTCACCCCATTCTCATTAAAAAACTGGGGGACTATGGTGTTGACACCCACACAGTCAATTGGGTCGCCAACTGGCTGGAGGGCCGCACCCAGAGAGTGGTGGTGGATGGGTCATTTTCGACCTGGAGGGATATGGGCAGTGGGGTTCTGCAGGGCTTGGTCCTCAGGCCAGCACAGCTAAACATCTTCATCAGTGACTTGGACAGGGGGTAAAAAGCAGCCTGTTAAAATTTGCTGATGATACTAAGATGTGGGGGGTTGTGGGCACACTAGAAGGAAGGAATAGGCTACAATCCAACCTAGACAGGTTACGGGGTGGGTGGATGAGAATAGGATGGGATTCAATACTGACAAGTGCAAAGAGATGCACCCGGGGAGGAACAACCTGCACCATACCTGCAGGCTGAGGAACTCCCTTCTCGTCAGGGCAGAGGCAGAAAAGGATCTTGAAGTCATCATTGATGCCAAGATGAACATGGACCAGCAGTGTGGGGATGCAGTCAGGAAGGCCAACAGCACCTTGTCATGAATCCACAGATGCATTTTGAGCAGGTCCAAGGTGGTGATCCTCCCCCTCTATGCGACAATGGTCAGGCCGCAGCTAGAGTACTGCATCCAGTTCTGGGCGCTGCACTTCAAGAGGGATGTGAATAATGTGGAGAGGGTCCAGAGGAGGGCCACTCACATGATCAGGGGGCAGCAGGGCAGGCCCTATGAGGAGAGGCTACAGGACCTGAATCTATTCAGCCTCCACAAGAGAAGGCTGAGTGGGGATCTAGTGGCCTATTACAAACTAGTCAGAGGGGACCAGCAGGCTTTGGAGGTGTCCGTTTCCCCGAGCACTACCAGGAGCGACTAGAAATAACGGTCACAAGCTGGCAGAGGGTAAATTCAAATTAGACATCAAGAGGTGCTACTTCGCTGTCAGGGTGGCTAGGATCTGTAACCTACTTCCAAGCAAAGTGGTGCTGGCTCCTACCTTGGGGGTCTTTAAGACAAGGCTAGACAATCAGCTTGCTGGGGTTGTTTGACCCCAGTACTCTTTCCTGCCATGGCAGGGGGTTGGACTTGATGATCTGCTTAGGTCCCTTCTGACCCTACTAACCATGAAACTATGATTTCCCAGGCACAGCTTAGAACCTAGCATAGGGCCCTGAACTTTGATGGCAGCCCTGGCAAATCTGCACTTCCCTGCAATGTGTTCCACCACCTGGAGGAGTATCTCTTCCTATGCTAAAAGTGCCTGACCCCCACAGTTCAGGAGGAGATCACTGCTGTCATCAATGTATCTCTTTGCATCTGACATGCCCCCAGCTACTCAATAAGTTCCTGAACTGCTTCCTGCATGTTGATGGGGAAACTCTGGTGGGCAGGGGGGAGCTTAGCCAGCCAGAGAGGGGTGGAAGAGGAGATGAAGAGAGGGGGGAGTCTCAATTCCCCCTATGCAGGGCCTCCAGCTATGCAACCAGGGTTGAGTGGGTGAGCTGGCTTGGGTATGAGTGGCCATGGTGCCCTCTTTCCCTTTGGCCCTCCTCCCTGCATGGGGCCTACTATATGGGCATGGCAGGCACTCCCAGGAGTCAAACTTGGTCCCTGTTTGTGGTGTCCTGGGGTGTGGAGGCAGTGTCTGGCTGCCTGGGAAATGGGCCTTTCAAGGGAGGAGCTGGAGCTGCTTACTCTTGGCGCCATCTCTGGATGGTCCTCCTGACTTGCGGTGTGCTGCTGCAGTTGGGAAGGTGGTGGCCCAAGCTGCCAGGTGAAGCTGTGGTCAGGGAGGATGCTGGGACCTGACACTGGTGACACAAAGGCCCCATCCCTGGTAAGTCCTTCTCGATGGGTCATGGTTTAGGCTCTAGCCCATATTGGAATATGTGGCAGGGCTCACCAGAGTCCCTCAGGCCCAGGATCTGGTCTAGCTGCTGCATGAAGGGTATGGACCTGTAGGCAGTCCCAGAACAATGATTGTGGTCTATTACTCAGACCAACTGGGCCCACAGGATCTTGACCTACACATGGCATTGGTGGCCAAAGAGTTGGTGGCTGTGCTCATGGACGCAGTCTGACATGGCCACACTGATGTGTGCATTTGTCCTGTTGTCCTGGGCAAACTGTCACTGGACCTCTGTCAACCCAGATCACAATGAGATCTGCAATCTGCTGCTCCATGCAGCTGGGGAGCCCAGGGCACTGTGTCCAGGGTCAGGGAGCTTGCCTTGGCAGCTGCTTCCAGGGGCCTCAGGGGGTCAGGCCAGGGCTGCTGTAGGTGCCAGCATCAGCTGGCATGTGCCTGCTGGGTTGAGGCATAGTGCCCAGGAGGTAGATTCTGTGCACGTCTAATCCTGGGGGGCAAACCCAGTGGCTGTGGGCCTGCAGGGCTCCAGAGGCCAGTATGTACTCATACTGATGGGGCATGGAGCCCACAGGCCAAGCAGCTGCTGTCATGAGCCCCAGGAAGCAGAACCTGGGTCCATGGGGCTTCTGCACTGGTGGGGCACTGTGTCCAGAGGCAGACAGCAGCTAGCATGGGCCCTGAATAATCAGGCAAGGGGTCTGGAGGCCAGCTTGGGACAGCCAACAAGCTGCTTCTGCCACATGGCTGAAGAAACAGCCAGACACATGGCTCTTCCCCAAGCAAGAGGCTGGCCCTCTGCTGGTGTGGCTGACTGGGCTCAGTTTGTGCCCAATGTCAACATCCACACGTGCACTACTGCGTATTAAGTAATGCAATGTTTATCTAGTACCTGTATGTGTTAGTACTAGCAAACAGAACATTCATCTAATTTAATATGCAATAAATGTCATGTGTGTGTAGACAGACTAATTTAATGCCCAGTAAAGCATCACTAATGCCCAGTAAAGCTTCTCAAGTAGGTACACCCCCAATGTACTAGACTTTGGGGGCTGAAGCAAGAAATAGTCCTTTAGATACAACATTATTATAACGATGCAAAAGCACTAGAAAGGGCCTTTTAATTTTAATAAAGTGATTTATTTAAATAGGGATATTTTAAAGACTTTTGGGTAGGTCATGATAACTATCATCACACTTTCCATATTAGTCCTCTATCAGAAAAGGCCATTTTACTTTGCTGGTTATACTAGAAGCAAAACACCAGTCTACATCTTGTCAGTGAATAACAGTGCTGAGATTTGGCTCCCAAGGTTTCAAAAAAGGTATTTGATATATAGTAGTGAAACACAGTAAGTTCTCTTGAAGCCAGAATTATTCTGCTGTGTAAACCATGTTCTCCACTTACCTTCACTGGGTACATCTACATTTGCCTTAAGGTGCTTTTCCTAACGTACATTAAATGTAATACCTAAAATGGGAGGTACTAAATAAATGCACATTAGTGCTCAGTAGCAAATGCACATGGAATTAAAGTGACACTTAATGTGCAGTAGCCTATTTTACTGTGCATCAGTATAATAGCACATTTTCTTATGTGATGCTTTAATGAGCAGTAAAATAGGCTACTGCTCATTAAAGCACATATGTGCAGTAAACTAATTCTACTGTGCATTAACACATCATGGCAAAAGCTGTGCTAGTGCAGTAATGCATGGTAGAATTAGTCTACCGTTCATTGGTGTCACAAAAAAACCATGCACCAGCATTACTGTGCAGTTAGTACCTATTATTACAGGTAATCAACTGAATGTACAGTAACCATGATGCATTAGTGAATTAGTGAGCTCAGGGCTCATTGCTAAGATGTTTACATGCACCAAAGTTATTATCTTTTGACATGCCCAGACATCTGCACTTCCACGAACTCCCTGTCACCTGCAGTAGGATTTTCTAAGTAGAGCTTTAGGATATTACACAGATAGCTTTCTAACTCTCATAGGCTTAGAATTGTACAATGATCTTTCTCAAAAGATCCATTACTCCAGATTATTCATTTGTAGAGTAGATGAAGAAAAGGTGAACATTTTTTATGTAACATTCAAATGCAAGATCTTCCAGAATTTACAGTTGTTATGTATAACCTTCTGTCTGTTGAAGTTGAAAGCAAAACCTTTATTGACTTTCATAGGTACAGAACAGATAGGTACAGTATTTAATACTTTGTTTTAAATCAGCATCTTCATCTTTAATTTCTTTATCCGGTTTCTGTCTTTTGTTAATCTAACTGTTAATCTAACTGTGGCCTGCAAAGTGGAGTTCTCACTTTTCCTATGTAAAATACTAACACCAAGACTTGCATGTATTTATTTCTAAGAATAGATGCTTACTTCTACAAACAATTACATTTTTAATACATATGGGAGTAATCACAAAAATAAGCTATGCTCAGCATTAAGTGTATGCAGGACTCTATCCGTGCCAATGTATCTCACTGCTGTGTGGATCAGAGGCACACAGCTGTCGTTATTGGTAATGAAAATTGTAGCTCTTTTGATGTTTATGTTAAAATGCACCTTCTTTCCTGTAATAGCCAATATAGTCTACATAAATCTCTATTTTAAGGAATATCTTGAATGCGAGTCAGATATCCAAAAAAAAAAAAAAAAGAGGGGGTGCAAATACCAACAATTTTGGGCAGCCATAACTCTCATTCTTAAACACCCATTTTCAGTGTGATTACTGTAGTCAGTGAGTGAGCAAGAGAAAGCATAACACAAAAAATGCTGACAGTCCTGCTAGCATTGCATTGCCGGCGAATTGTGGTTCACAGTAAAAAATAGCGGAGTATCACACCAAACATGCTGGCCTGGCACCCCCTTGACAGGTATGATGTAGGAATATAACTAGCACTAAAAGTACCTGCTTGCAACTAGCAGCAAATCACCATAGCAACTACAGTACTAAAGAATTTTGCAGTAAACCACTAGCTGTTCAAATTGACTTGCAAGGTATTTTTTAAAGAAATGCATCTATTAAACATCAGTTGTTTGTCAGACCAGGCCCTGGTGGGTCTTAATTTATTTTCCCTTTAAGATGTTTAGAGAAACTGGCCACAAACTAGGGAAATACAATTTTATAATACTGTTCTGTATTCTACACATTAGACTTATGCTATTAGTTGATAGACATGTCAACCCAGAGTATAGCATGCGCTCAGCCTAAGCAGTTGCCTTTGACTTTTTGATGTAATGGAATAATTTAGCCCTCTCTCATTTATCTATCTATTTGTTTAATTAGAGTGCATGGCTTGCTGTGAATGAAAATGGTTCTTGATGTTTAAGCCCTGCTTAAAGAGCCATAAATATGCAGTTTTTACTGCCCTTGGGGTGGTATTTTAACCAATGGATAGCCAAAATGTAAGTTAGGAATTGTAACAAAATTTTAAAACCTTGTAATACTGATTCCACTAATATTGCAAGAATATATGGTTTGTATTTGATTCAAAAAATGTGGATACATTATATTAGCAGTATATGAATTATGGCACTCTCTCTGTATATAAATGGCTTTACTAAGCCTTTGTTTACTGCCCTGCTTTTGAACAAACTTCAGCTCTGATTAAATGCATTAGCAATATGTAGCACTGAAAATTTATATTACCCAAGAATACATTTACGTAAATTTTCATGATCAAATCAAACCAAGACAATTAGTGACCACTGTTAACTTTCACTTAAGATTGAAAGCTTCATGCCTACCAGCAAAATCATTATTGGGATGAACATTACAACTAACCACTGTACTCCTCTGGCACAACTGAATTCCCTCTGATAAAATAAAGTCTTACCTTTTCAAGAAAAAGCTTTCACAGGGGCTCACTCATGAATGAATAAAATCACTGACTCAACACAGGCTCAGTATCTTCTTTTCTAAATGCTTAAAAAATTCTGAACTGAAAAAGCACATGATAGATGTTAGTTTTGTTGCTTAATGTGCTATTTGGATACTGTAGATAAGCACAGTATAAGCATTTCTGTTGAATAGATTAGACAGGTACTTCTCAATCTTTTATCTAATAGCTGATTCAATACACTTAAGATAAAAAGGGACAAAAAAACCCACTGCAGCACAGGGTCCATACAGATGCTACGGAGCTGAGTTGAAATAATGTACTACTTCTTCTGGTAAAGTGCATTTTTGTTTGTTTTTTATTTTAATGTCTGCATATGTCAGCCATAGTGTTCATGAAGTAGCAGAGAGTTTCGGCATGATTCTGTAGAAATATTTGAATTCCATCATAATCTTTGGTGGAAGTCTAGATTAGAGAATTACTTCTTTGTATTAACCACAGGGTGGAATTTATGCCATGAAACAGTGAAGAATGAGTACAGTAGATGTGAAGAAGGAAATGATAACCACTGTTTGTGAATAATGTTTATAGTCATGTAATATGTTTATATATAAACAGACATAACAATCATTCCAGTAAGCTGTGGCAATGTAACTGTTATATGTGATAAAAGTATAGCAAAACCATTTACAATAGATTTAGCTCACTTCTCTTACTGCAGCAGTATGCAGAAGTAACAGTTGCATTATAAACGCTGATGCAAGCTCCTCATGGGCAACATCCTCCACCCCCTTTAAAATGGTAGAAAGTTTCAGCTGTCCATAATCTTCATCTGTTTCCTATAAGCACAGCTGTGTCTTCTTGAATTGCTCTGATCAGTGACCAGTGTTGTTCCACATTGCAATAGCAATAGAAATTGGAGGAATTCTACCTCAAGGAGCATGTTAGCACAGTTTTGAAGTCAAATGTACAGAGTGGTCCCACTGCTGCAGTGTTTCCCCTCACCACCCTCTTTCCCAGACTCTTTTGTTACAGATGGTGCAAGGAGGGAGAGATATTTGTGTTCTGTAAAGACCATGCCCTGTAAGTATGTCCAACCCTCTTAAGTAACAGTAAGCCAGTTTTCATTTTTGTGCAAAGGGGGATGTGTGTATATACACACACACCACTAATATAATATGCTGAGATAACAGGCCATTTATTTCAATTAAGATTGTACTATACAACTGCAAGTGTCATGTGCAGGTAGAGGGGTGGCATGTTAAGGACAGTATAGGTATTAACAGCATGAAAATTTTACCTGAAAGGAAAACTACCATAGAATCCCTGTGGGTAGAAACTACTTGAAAAGTATATTGTACTAGGATTGTACTACCAACCACCTGATCACAAAGGTGAAGGTGATTATAAGAGACTGCTTAAATGGGATAAGCACTAGTCCTGGGAGACTTAAACTATCCTCACATAAACCGGGTAAACTGTTCATCAAGTAGAAATATGGAAATGAAATTTCTAGATGTAACAAACCATTGCTTTCTAAAACAACTCACTTTGCAACGCACAAGAAGCAATCCTAGATCTAATCCTGAGTAACACACAGGACCAGCTCAAGAAGTATCTCTCAGTGAACCACTTTGTAATAGTAACCATAATATCACCACATGCAACATTCTAGCAGAAGAGAGAAACCCCCCAAAAGGTCTACCACATCAATATACAACTTTAGGAAGGGAAATTACAAAAAAGAGGAAATTAGAAGGAAGTTTAAAGGAACAGTCAAAAATATGAAAAGACTGCAGGCAGTTTAGAAGCTATTTAAAAATACTGTATTAGCAGCTCGGGAGAAAATGTATACCACAAATCAAGGGTACCATCCAGACAAATAAACCCTTGCATGGTTTAATAATGGAGCAAAGAAGGCCATTAAAGGTAAACAAGGCATTCCCCAGAAAATGGAATATGTGACCAAATGAGGAAAACAGAAAAGCTAACAAACTTTGGCAGGTCAAGTGTAACAGTGAAATGGGACAGGCCAAAAAAGGATCTGAACATTGTCTAGCAAAAGAAGCTGAAGTTAGTAATAAAAACTTTAAAATACATCAGAAAGAGGAAGCCAATTAGATAATTAGTGGGACTAGGGTGTCAAACATGAATGACGCATGTCCCCAATGGCTGGGGGGGCACTACAGTGCTGGCAGTGGTGGGAGCACAGCAGCAGTAAGCAGGGAGTAAGGTGGGGCAAGTGGCTACTGCCTGCAGGTACTGGTAAAAATGTCGGTGGTGCCCCGCCACGCTTAGGGGGTGCACATGCACCTGCATGCACCCCCTACATATTGCCAATGGTGTCAAAAGTGCACTCAGGGATGATAAAGCCATAGCAGAGAAACTAAACAAATTCTGTGCATTGGTGTTGACTGCAAAGGATGTTTTGGAACAAATTGATAAATGTAATACTAATAAGTCACCAGGACCAGATAGAACTCAAAGGTTAAATTACAAAAGTCCTGGAAATAATATGTAACCTATTGTTACAATTCACTTCTGTGACAGAGGACTAATGAGTTGGCAACAAAACGTCAATCTTCAAAAATGGTTCCAGAGGTGATCCTGGGAACTCCAGAGCAGTGAGTCTCACTTCCATTTCTGGCAAGTTAGTATAATCTATAATAAAGAATAAAATCAGTAGTCACATGGACAAATATGATTTACTGAAGAAGAGTCAACATAGTTTTTGTAAAGGTACTCCACAAATCTGCTGGAGTCCTTTGAGGGTGTTAACAAGCACATGGACAAGGGGGATCCAGTTGACATAAATAATATTTGTACTTTCAAACAGCTTTCAAAAAAGAATCCCTCGCTGAAGACTTTAAAAAACAAACAACAACAACAAAAAACAAAAAACAAAACCTGTGTTGCCGTAGATTGGAAGAAAAGATCTTTTCTGGATTGAAAGGTAGTTAAACGATAGGAAGCAAAGGGTAGGGCTAAATGGTTACTTTTCAGAATAGAGAGAGGACAAAAATGAGGTCCTTCAGGGATCTATACTGGACCCAGTTTTGTTCAATATTTTTATCAATGTCTCGAAAATGGGGGTGCACAGAAATCTCCAAGCTTGCTGATTGTAACAAATTATTAGGGGTAGTCAAGTCCCATGCTGATGGAGAGAAGCAGGTCACCAATCTGAGTTGGCAAGAAAATGGCAGGTGAACTTCAATGTCGGCAAATGCAAAGTAATGTACATGGGGAAAAATAACCTCAACCATATGCACAGTGCTGTGTTCTGAACTGGCTGTTACAACTCAGGAAACAGACCCTGGAGTCATTGTAGATAGTTCTTTAAAGAAGTCAGCTCAGTGTAAAGTGATGACCAAAAAAGCCAGTAAAATATTGGGCATCATTAATAAGAAAATTGAAAACAAATTGGAGAATATCATAGAAATCCATGGTGCACCCACATTCTTGAATACTACATGCAGTTCTGGTCTCCACACCACAAAAAAAACATAGTAAAGATATAGCAGAATTAGAAAAGGTAAAGAGTAGGGCAATTAAAGTGAGCAGGGGACTGGAGCAGCTGCTATACCAGGAAAAACTAAAAAGGCTAGGATTCTTGCAAGTGGAAAAGAGAAAGCCAAGGGGGACATGATAGAGGTCTAGAAAAATCAAGAAGGATATAGACAAAATGAACAGAAAATTGTTGTTTACTGAATCTTAGAATACTAGAACTATGAAGCAGCTGCTGAAATTAGTAGGTGGAAGGTATAAAAACTTAAGAAGAGATTTTTTTTTT
>NW_017728918.1:48054234-48058733 GCF_001723895.1 Crocodylus porosus | reverse complement strand
ATGCAAGGGATGTATTGAATAGGGGATAGATCATTCTAGATATATTCAGTTCAATGCTATCCCTTTATAGCATCCACTTTGGCCACTATCAGAGAGAGAGGATGCTGGGGTAGATGGACAACTGGTCTAATCCAGTATGGCACAGTTTTTATTCTTTTTTTTTAAATTGGGTTTATAAAGCTTTAAAAAAAATATATAAAGCATATGTCATATAGCAAACATTTAACTAGGAAGTGATGCTAGAGAGAGTGGTCTGGGCTGTTGCCATCATTGCAGAAGCTCTCTAGAGGATGCCGTTTGGGCAGTTCCTCTAAATAGGTTCTTAGGGATGGTAGACTACTAGACCCTTCCCAGTTACACAATTGCAATGTACTACACAAAGGGCACATCTACACATCAAATTAATGTGACTTAATATACTCTTGCTCAATTTGAGCCAGAGTAAACTAATCCTGATGTTACCATCTACACATGTGGTTAGGCTTAGTAATTTACTCTGCAGCCAGATACCCCTTGTGACTGACAGGATATCCAGCTGCATAATAAATTAGTCTACTGCACTCTAATTGCTGTATAAATTTTGGCGATGTTTTGCTGCACAGTAAGTTAGTCTGCTGCACAGTAAAACATCTTATGTAGATGTGCCCACAGTGTCAAAGAATATTAAAGGTGCTGAGCTTAGCCAAGTATGATTTGGGGCATTCTCATTAGAGAAACAGTGACAGAGCCTCATTATGTTTTTAATCTTTTTTTTCAAAAATAAAACTTTTAATGTTCTTTAAAAAATGTGTTTCTAAACTCAAAATGGGCTGTCTGCTTGCTATGCTTTTGCCCGGACTTGACCAAGTTCTCTGTGGCATTACAATAATTGATGCTTTGACATTTAAAATCTAGCAGTGTCTTCATATGAAAAAGTCTGAAGGTAAGACAGAATTGTGGGATTTTAAAAAGCCCTGACATAATTAGTGGGTTTTTTAGCAAGCAGTATCCCAGCAGAATTATTAGTAGTATATAATTCACTATAAGGATTATTTATTTAGTCAGACATCTTCTGCAAATTTAGAAGAAAGGCATGAGCAAATCAAACACATTTGGGTTTTGGTTTCTTAGTCATTTATTGAAATAGGTAATAAACCATGCTTTTAATTTGCACCACAGGGAAGATTTCTCTATACATGTGTCCTAGTACATTATTATAGGCAACCCCCACTTAGCACTCTTAATTGGCTCCTGAAAAGCCAAGCATCAAGCAAAATGATTGTTAAGGGAAACCAAAAGTTTTTGATGACCCAAGATGATGACCATGAGTGTTATAATGAAACTTGCTGAGTGCTAAGTGGAATCAAGTATCAATTTAAAACGAGTGTATAGCGAAATAGCACTAGGCGGAGGTTGCCTGTACAGCTCCATAATATATTCTCTTCAGTGTTCTTTCTTGAAAGGAATCTTTAAAGCATCTTATTTAACTATAATACATTTCATATTGTTTCATTTGTCAGTCATAATTTAATTGGTAGTAATTATATCTCTTGTCACAATGTCTATTATGAACATTCACTATGATTATATTAGCCCTAGAATTAAAGGTGGCACATTTTCAAAATAAGCTTTGTTCTGAGGCATGGTTATGGGAGTGTTCCTGGCTGGCTTCCTGCCTGCTGTTGCTCTTGGTGTTTAGGCTGCTTTGGTCCCTGTACATTAAGAGGTTGTTGCCTGCAACCAGATTCCTTGGGTGCTTGTATATATGATGGTGTCATGATGTACGTAAGATGAATATTTCCCTTTGTGTGGCTTAATGGCTTCACATATTACATGTACATGAGTTTTTGGGGTTTTAAATTAAATTTGAATCTTTGAAAACTAAAACTACATTTTGAAGGCAGAAACAGCAAGAAGCCCGATTCTTTTTTTTCTCTCCAGATCCCGCTCGCTTCTCCCATGGCCGGGGGGCCTGATGTAGTTTAGTTTGCAGTGTTGCAATGTGGAACATTGCAGTCATTAGTTAGCTTGCCCCCAGCCATGGGAGAGGTGGGCAAAATTGGGTCCCTTGCTGCTTCTGGCAGGACATCTGGGGCCACCCAGGAATGGGTTGGCTTGCCTCTGGGACAGTGTGGGGAGGAAGCAGGAGGGTGGCTGGGTGTGCTGGCAGCCAGTGAAGGTGGTAGTGATACCACTTTCCACAACTGTCAGCATACCCATCTGCCTCCTGCTGCCTCCCCGTGCTGCACCAGGAGCAAGTCAGCCCATTCTCAGGTAGCCCCAGGTGTCCTGCTGGCCACAGAAGCCTGCTGAAGGCAGAAGCTGCTAGAGCCCCGATCCTTTTTTTGGCAGAGCCTGCCCATCTCTCCCATGGCCAGAGGGCGAGCTAACAGATTAATAGCACAGATTAATTCCCCCCCCAGCTGCAGGAGAGGTGGGCAGGCTCCCCCCCCCCCATGAAAAAAAAGGATCGGGCCCCTCACCACTTTTGCCTTCAGCAGGTGCCTATAGCCCCAGGACAATGACATATATACAGTGATGGAAAAATAAAACCCATCATTGCAATAAAAAATTCACTGTTTCAATTTAGGAAGCATAGAATGCAACCCTAAAGACTAAAGCTCCATCATGTGTACAAGCACCCCTAGATAACAATGCAGAAAGAATTACCTGAATTTGTGTTTGGTGGCAAAAGCTAAGAGATGTTTATTGTCTCTCAAGACAATACACTAGCTGATCTGCATAACAATCAGTCCAGCTCAGAGAAACTGCCCAGAAAGAATGGTAAAAATGTGATAGGAGCAACTTACTCTCTAATAGCAACCTAAAGGAATGTATCTCCCATATTTACAGCTGAGATGCCCCCACCATATGCCAATTCTTATTTTTATTCGTCTTTTTAGTGCAAACATCTACAATTCATCCCTTGGCAACTTTGGAAGCCTTCAGCTCACTCCCTGCTGAACTTGGGCCTCTACAGCTTGTTTCTTGTTATCTTTCCTTTACTAGAAAGTTCTTATGTTATATTTTTCAAGTTGTTCAGCTACTGCTTTCCTTATTCTCCTTGAATCAGCCTTTTTCCTTTCTGCTTTTTTATCAGGTCCTTCAGTGGTAAATGAATCCTGCTACTCCCAAGCTCCTTTGCTGTAACTTCACTTAACTAACTCTTCAGATTACCATAGTATAGTATAACTAGAACTCCTACAGATTCCAAATGTACATCTGGTTTAAAAGGCATAGATGTCTGTTCAATAATTTTTATATACATACAAGCAAAAAATGCACACTATCCTTACAATAGCAAACTTGCAGTGCTAGCTGTCCCGGGATAGTTTTTAATAGAAAAATCTTCAGTTCTCCATTTCTGCAAAGCGTACCTATGTCCTGGATGCTAAGGGAGCAGTAATGATATTTAAACTATTTGTGCAAGCATTGTGACTTTTCAGGCAATAACATTGAAAAAACTGAGATTGAACTAAATTGAGATTGGGCTATCAGATACATTCTACTAGCTTCATTTGTTCCATTGTTGTTATGGCTGAAAAGCCACCTACACATTTATTTTAAAATACTTTGTTTTATTAAAGCAGCTCTATTTAGCTGAATGTGAAAGTCAAGGCTATCTCTGATAATCTAATCTATTTGATGCTTTCATGTCCTTGATACAATAGAACAGTTTCAGTAGTTAATGGCAATATTCAGATTGATACATGGTGTATATGATACATTTCAGATCTCAACATATTTCTCTAATTTTTTTGTGCACTCAATAAGGGTGCAGTAGTTTCAACACTTTAGATCTGACTTGTCAAACAGAGCTGTAGAGATGGGTCATCCAGACTGCAGGGGGTTTCTTGACACTGTTCCCTCTTGGAGGAGCCAGCAGGACAAATAGGACTCCTGTTTGAGCAAAGCCAGTTCCTGGGCACAGAGTTCTCAGTTGACAGCCCATATTCTCTCTCAGCACTCTGGGGGTTTTGTTGCTGCTGCTGCGCCCCCAATCCCTCCCCAACCACTGACACAACTGCCTTTTTCCTGCCACAAAATTTATCATTTTCAGTTGATGCTGTTGACAAAAAAAAAAAAAAATCCAGCAGCAGTTGGTAACAGGGCTGAGCAGGGAATATAGCCTGCCAACTGATTTGAGTATAAGACCCCCTGCTTTAGATGATAGATCTTAAAATTGTGTTGAATTATTTTACTTGACTGTCAAGCACTACTAAAATCCCAAGTCTCATTCACTCTGATGGTGGCGGGAGATTTTTTTTTTCCTATTGAAGGATTGTTGAAAAACACCAGGTATTATCATTTACATAGTAATTATGAGATCACAACCATGATAAGCACTAGCACTAAACCGTGAACACTGTGATGTAAAAATCACGGTTCATTTCTTTGGAGGCTCATGAATAATAATGATCCTTTAGGCACACATTGTTGGTAATACAAAAGGTATATATTTGCAAATAGGGTCAGAGAGAGAAGACAAAAGACCACACTCTCTGCCCGCGGGGAACACT
>NW_017728918.1:48034363-48049518 GCF_001723895.1 Crocodylus porosus | reverse complement strand
ACAAAAAGCCTTTTGTAGCTTCTCCTTCAACCTCTCTCCCCGCCTCCAGGGAGAGAGCTGACAGCTGTGCTGTTCTAACAACACTATTGATGAGAGCTGGCAGCTGTGCTGTTCTAACAACACTATCGATAATGCATTTTCAATAATATTTCTAACAACTGGATAAAGAAATGAACTATTCCACTTCTGTGGATCCCTAATCCTACATTATTGGCAATAAGGTTTTAACACAGAGTGGAGGAAAATGTTATTGTTTCACACCTGTTCAGTGAAGTATTTATAAACATTATTTTATTGCATAAATTCCACCCTTCCTAGGTAGGGTGCCTAAACACCTAGATAGCTCAATACTGTACAGTATCAATAAATACCCATTTCCCAGTATAAAAGTACATTTCAGAGTCATTGCTGCATGCCTTAAACATATTAAATAAATAGTGCTTATTGACTGTACTAGTTAGGCCTCACTTAGAGTGTTAGGCCTCACTAAATAAAATTCCTGAGGTCCCAGGAAGTGTACACTCATACAATCTATTCATGCCACTCTAAATTACCTATAGAATAATAGAATCACTGAAAACTAGGGCTGGAAAGGGAACTTTGAGAGGTCTTCTAGCCCAATTGTCTGTCTGAGGTAGGATCATCTCTATCCAAACCGTCCCAAGCAAATCCTTGCCTAACTTATTACCAGAGCTAGACAGGCAACACTTTCACACAGTCACAAATCATAGTGCCCTCTTCTGCCCTGAGTAAGGCAGGGTAACGTAGTTAATGTCCTGCTGCTGCAAGATTTATTAAAAGCTGCTGAAGAGGTTCATGGATGAGGGCCATGTCTCTTGCTACAGAGGCAGGCTAAACCCAGAACACTCTAAGTGAGGCCTAACTAGTACAGTCAATAAGCACTATCACCTCTTGCGTCTTGCATTTAATCCTCCTTCTGATGCAGCCTCAGAACATATTTGCTTTTTGTGCTGTATCACACTGCAGACTCATATTGAAGCCGTGGTGCACCAAGACTCCTAGATTCTTTTCCACAATGCTACTGTCTAGCCCAGTGTCTCCTATATTGTTTATGTGTTTTTGATTATTTTTCCCCAAGGTGTAGTAACTTGTACTTGAGAACATTGAACTCCAGACTGACTTTCGAATCTGTCAGGTCTTCTGAATTGTGCTCATGGCCTCCAGCATGTTTTCAGCCCTTCCCAATTTTGTGTTGTCTGTACATTTTCTCAAGAAACTTTCTATCCAAATCATTTTTTAAAATATTAAACAGCACTGGGCCCAGAATAGACTTTACCATTTTGACATGGAACCATTTTTAAGTAGGGGTGTGTGAAATGGGCTGTATTCAATTCAGGTTTGGGCCAAATCAGGGATAGTGATTCGATTCGGCTGAATCCAAAGATTCAATGCCAATTTGGAGAATCAGCAATTTGATACAGCTTTAAGTGTTTTTTCTACATACCTCAAGGTACCAGGCATAGCTCATGAATGCTGTGATGGTGGGGCAGATGGAGTGTCCCACAGGAGCAAGGAGGGCCTCCCCCCACATGTGCTCGACAGTGAACCTGGAAACGGACTGGAAGTACTTCCAATCCCCTTTGTGACCACCGCCAAGTGTGCAGCTCCCCACCCCACATCCCCTGGCTCAGTGATCAGCTATTGGGGGAGGGGGAGACCCTGGGTGCTCCCCCAGACCCAGGAGGCACTAGTCACTGAGCTGGGGGGGGGTGAGGGCCCCCACCCCGCATGCTCCCCAATGGATTCTGAAGTAGATTGGAAGTGTTTCTGGTTCACTTGTGTCTGCTGCTGAGCACGTTGGGGACCACCCCCCACCGCAGTCCTGTGAGATGCATCATCCACCCCACCATCACAGCATTCCTAGTGTTGCCTGGTACCTTGAGGTATGTATAAAAAAAACATTTAAAGCTGTATCTATGTCCAAATCATCAAATCTTTCCAAATTGATTAGGAGAGTTCCGATTCAGTTCAGAGAGATTAGAGGGTCTCTTGACTTCATTTGGGTTCAGAGATTCAGCCACTGAATCAGCCTGAATCTCCTTGAAATCAAATCAGGGACTGAAGCTTTACACAGCTCTAGTAATTATCCTTAACTTGCTGCTATTGAGCCAGTTGTCTATCCACCTTGTAGTAGTTTTATCTAGCTACATTTCTCCAATTCTTTTTATGAGAAAGTCGTGTAGAACTTTGTTAAAAGCCTTGCTGAAATCTAGATATATAACATCTATAGCATTCCCTTCTTTCACCCAACTAATTATCTTTTGGAAGAAGATGAAGTTTGTTTTTGCATGACTGTTCATCATAAATTCAGGCTGGCTGCTTGTGATCACTCTTTCTTTCTCCAGGTGCTTGTTTTGCTAACCCAGAATATGTTCACTGTAAAAGCTATAGAAGTTAAGAAATGCAATTTTATTACACATGTGAATGTTGCATTTCTAATCAAGGGTTTTTTCTTGTTATATTTATAAAGTGTGCTTGGAGCAAGATCTGGATTCCTTGTTTCCAGCTTCCCAGAGATTGTCATGTGTAGTAGGCCAGACTGAGGCTCACTTTTGCTGCACATCTCTGGCCCAATAAATCTTTGTTTCTGTTATACAAAGGGAAAGAGTTTCCAGGAAGTAATCAATATTTCTGTTGCCACCCTACTCCAAGACTAGCCAAGAGCCTAGTGTTTAGGGGCCTCTTTTGTGATGTATTTGGACCTTGCTGTCTTCTACACCTTGAGTGCTCCAGCTGCTAATCTTTATAAAGAAGGAAAGGAGTGGCATCTTCTCTTTGAAGGAAAGTGGTAGCCACCTCTTTTTGTTGTGGAAAGGCCAATCTGGCAGATGTTCTAAGGCTGCCTACTGCATTGAGCCCCTCATATGAGGTTAGTGGAATAATCTGATCCCGATTAGGCTTAGGTACTAATATTGGTTCTGACCAGTTGTAGGAAGGTGTGAAGCAGTCAGCTGCTAAGCACTGTCAAGGCTGAGGTACATTTGGATGTGCAAGAAGGAACACATAGATGCTTAGTGTTTAATATTTAAAGGGATTTTTGGTTCCCCTGAGAGTAGCAGACAGATGAGTGGGAGCATTAAAACAAGTGGCTGCCTATATACATGCTTGGGGGTAGGGGAGGTGGGGATTTTAATTAGAATGGTTCCCAGAGAGCCACTTAAAATTAAAATGCCTTACTGTCACATGTATTAACCCTCCCGGGTTTAAAAATGACCATGGGATACTTTATCTACATCTCATTCAACAAGGTTTAAAGAAAGCACCCCAGAAGTCATTTTTAAACATGGGAGTTTATACATGTGATGGTGAGGCCACACTGGTTCATTCTAATTAGAACACAAGCCAGCAGCCTTTGGACTTAAATCCATTTAGATATGTGCCAATGTGTGTAATTAGCAGGTATTTACTACTAGCACTTTGATGCAGTAAGTATTATGTTTAAGTCTGTCTTCTTTTTAAACCCTTTGCTTCTTGCTTTTACTTTTGGGAGTGGAGCAGGAAACTGTGGATACCTGGGGAGAGGGTCTGTGAGTGCAGATAAGTAGAAAGGATTGCCTGGTTTGGGTTAAGTGGTGTAGCTTTATTTTGGAAGCCATTCTGCTGGCTTTTCTGTAGGAGTGAGATGATTGTGCCTGATTTCAGTGTGGGTAAGGAAGTGAGGCTTGCCTAAGAGGAAAGACTAGACTTGCCAGAAGTCAGCAACACAGGAGTAAGTAGCATAGAACCAGTGAACAGACCAGAAAACAGGGAAGTCTGAGTGGTGAGTTCACTACAGAGTTTACCTAGACATTCTCTCACTCTTCCTTCACTGTAAGCATGCTGCTGGAAGCAGGTGAAAGAGAAAAAGGTTACTTTACCCAGAACATAGCACAGGAGGAAGAAGCAGCTAACCACTGAGGCTTCCACCCAGGTTCTGGATTAGCTTTGAACCCATCTTTAAAAGGGAACATGGAGGATCCAGGGAACCAGACCAGTTAGCCTGACCTTGATAGGTGGAAAGATCATGGATTTTTCACAGTCTCCCACAACCTTCATATTAACAAGTTAAGGAAATACATATCGACCTTGAGATACTTTCATTTAGTCTGTATCTGGTTAGTTCACCATGCTCAATGAATAGTCATCAAAGGCTTAATGTCTAGCTGGGATGGAATATTTTCCATCCCATTTAGATCATTCTGAAGATGCTGAATACCAGACTCATGGGAAACCCCAATTGATACCCCATCCCAGGACCTAGTGAGGGGGACACCTATTTAGATTAGAGATGAGGAGGAACTTTCTGACTATGAAGGTGGTCAAACATTGGAACAGGCCAACTAGAGAAGCTGTGGAATCTCCATTCTTGGAAATTTTCAAAAGCAGTTTAGACAGACACTTGTCTGGGATGCTTTAGTCAGTGATGCTGCTGCTTTGAGCGGGGGGTAGACTTGATGACCTTCTGAAGTCCCTTCCTAACCTACTTTCCTATGTTCCTTTAAACAGAAGCCTTGTACATGGACTGCCACCTTGATGGGGTAGAGAGGTTGGAAGTACTGATCCCCTAACAGAATTTCAGTCAGGAGTCTTCTACTCCTGGTAGGGTCACCCATGATGGTAAGGTCAAAGGTGAGGCATCATATGAAAAGCAGTGCAACATAACACAAAGACCTCAGTGGTGGAACAGGCAGATGCAGAAGGCATACTTCTTAACAGCTACAAAGGCAGATGAAGGCTACAGTGGAAGAGTAACCCTAGTTGTCTTGAATCACCTTAAAAATAAAAAACACAGGTTTCTCCTCTGCCAAGATCCATGCAGTTGTTGATGCATAACAACTCCTCATGTATAACAAGTGGCACAGGCTTGTCCCACTGGTCCAACATCTACTCCTATAACCAATATCAATATCTATAACTTCTACAAAGTTCTGCAATGATAGATGGGTGGTGACAGGGATATTCAAAATGATCACCACGAGTCCCTAACCATGGATCCACATGTTGGCAGTGGTCACGTGATGGTCACTTCATGCTTGATATGGGAGAGGATTCAGCAGCTACAAGTACAACCAAGTAGTTCTTTTTAGGATCCCCTCTACTCACCACACATAAAAAGGGAGCTATAAAAGATGCCCTAAACATAGGCAGCCCACTTTGCATTACCCAACTAGATAACTCTTCCGGAGGGATCGCACTAATTGCAGTCAAAACACAAAAATGTCTTTTTCATCCTCGAATATACAAACCATACTAGATGATCTGAACAGTGACAGACCTTAATGCAGAACAGCTATTGTAACTCAAGAACTGTCATGATATAACACTGATATCACTGCTTTCAGCAAAACCAGATCTGAAGATGAAGACCAACTGAGGGAGGAGGGGGTTGGAGGAATGGCTATATGTTCTTCTGGAAAGAGAAACCTACAAATGACAGGCAAATACACAGAATTGGTTTTTCCATTAAGAATCAGATTGTCAGATGAATAACTGAATTCCCTATTGGCATTAAATAGTGCCTCATGACTCTCCAACTCACCATCTATTCACTTTCTACCATCTTCAGTGCTTATTCCCCAACACTCAATGCCAAGGAAGAACCCAAAGAACAGTTTTATGCTGACTTTGATGAAATCCTGGCTATCATTCTGAAAGAGGACAAGATTATCCTCTTTGGACACTTCAGTATGAGAGTGGGCCTGGACTTTAACACATGGAGGGGAGAATATTGAGCAATGTGTATACCATATACCTCAGCAGCCATCTCTCAAGAGTGCCAGCATCAACAAGAAGATCTAGTATTGGATCTGACATGCCAGTTCTTCCTTTGGAAGACTATACAATTATGTTCAATGATCATAACATCAGGACTCAAACAAAGCTCCTATATTTATAAGATTGTGGTAACCTTGTGGCAGGGGGCAAGCTCAGGGCTAAGTCTTGACTCAGCCTGCCCACCTGTCTCCATGAGGCAGTCTGCTCAGTCTCACCTGCTATGACTTTACTGTTCCCATAACTGGTGAAAAATACAGGAAACTATCCATTACATGCCCCAATGCCAGGGGGTGCTATCCAATGCTCCAAACCTCCCCTAAATGGTGGCCCAAGTCTCACAGATGGCATCCAGGATGATGCTATGCTCCCAGCCTAAATCTGGGTCAACTTACTACTTCATCAGGCTCCTTTCACATGCACATTCATACTGACCTCCTCTCACTATGGCCTCTTGCACTCCACCCCCCTCTCACAGGGTCTCTTTCTGGCATCAACAACTTGTTCTACCCCATTCCCTCTTGGAGTGGCTTCTCTATAGCTGTGAAGCTTGGATAACCTATGGGGACCATCAGAAAAGCCTGGAACATCTTAACCAGTACTACCTGCATAAAATCTTTGGCATAAAGTGCAAGGATCATTGCACAAATGCCAGCTTCCTCCCTCACACTAAAACCACCAGAATGGAAGCATCAATTACTCAACAGCAGCTGCAGTGGACAGGGCATTGTGTGTACATGCCTGATGTACATTTTCCAAAGCAACTACTATACTCCCAACTCAACCAAAGACAAAGGATGCATGGGGGCCAGAGGAAATGCTTCAAAAACATCCTCAAGGTGAACATGAAGAAGTGTGGCATTGACACCACAAATTGGGAAAAACTAATCCAGGAAAGGGCTACATGGTGATGCCTTATGAGAGAAGGAACATCTTACTTTGAGGAAAACCATCTCACCTTGAAGGCAGAAAAAGGACAGAAATAGAAGGAAAGAAAACAAGAGGAATAAACCCATGGTTTAACCCTCCCTTTAATCACAACTGTGGCATCTACCAGGGAGTCTGCAGCTCTAGGATTGGCTTTCTTAGCCATTTCAACCCATCTACATCCCTTTTACTTGACCCATGGGAGTGATCATCCCTAACTATGAGGGCTCCCCAAGGATGATGATAGACAAAGGAAGGAGTGTTCAGGCAAGAGAGGATCTTTTTTTCAATTATGACAGGACCAGTTATCCTGGAGAGAAGGTGTTATTCTCTCATTTTTCTCATCTCCTCAGTTTTCTCCCCCTTCCTTCCCTCTTAGCCCAGACCTTTCTCTCATTCTGTTTCCTCTTTCCTACCATTCCATTTTCTGTAAAGTAACAGATATTTTATCTTTAGATATATGATCCTTGTGAGTTATAGTCAAGAATTGTCCTTTGTCAAGCTGTCTTTTTAAATATATACACAGATATATAAGGGGATTAAAATGCAAATTATGCTATACACAGATGATAAGCACACAAGTCTGACAACCAAAAATAAAGGTCTGAATACAAGCTGAAAGGTTGAAAAATCTTTTTTAAAGCTATCAGTTGTGTGAACCCAGGTTATCATGGCTAGGTACAGACAGTCAAAAAGCCCAAGGCTGAATCAAGTCACTCTTTGCTGGTTAGTCTAAACTGCACAGATTAAATTGAAACAGAAGTGAACAGACATTTACCTTTGATTCAGGAAATGCAGCTACATGCCTGCAGTGGCCTAGACCAGAAGCTGGGGAGTACTATAGCATAGAACTCTGGCTGTGTGTTCACTTTCTCTTCCTGCTGCCCCTGAAGTCCCCAGGATTTGCAGTCCAGAATTAGAGCAGCAGGACTCTGCAGGGTTGTTCATCACTTCCTTTTCCTGCTTCCAGGTGCCCCTGGGATTTAGAGTCCACAGCTGCAGCCAGGAGTAAGTTTAAGCAGGGTAACGGGTGTTTAACCCCTCTCCATGGCTCCAAACTCCAGTTGGGGTTTGCCGGGGGCGGATAGTCCCCCCTGTAGACTGGGCTGCATCCCCACCTGGGCTTGCTGACAAGGGGGTGGGAGGCATCCTCTTGCCAGCCATCCCTCACTGCTGTAGCTAGGGAGCAGAGGGGTGGGGCCAGACCTGCTCCCTGAAGCAGACAGCCCAGGCCAGTGCTAGAAAGAATGCTGGGATGCTGGGGGACTTCGTTTTGACTTGAACCAGGAAGGGGTCTGGGACAGAAATTTAATAAACTGGTTTGACCCAAATCAATGAAGTCTGATTCAACCAGGTTTCAAGTTTTTTAAGTCACTACATTCAACCAATTTTATTTTATACCCATTTCAGCCATTTTGAAACTTGTTTATGTGCACTGATCTTCTGCTCTGTTACAGGTTTAAACCAGTTTCTGATCACTTAAACTGGTTTATGTATAACTTCTGTCCCTAGCCCATGTGTATGTATTACATAGTCTATGTCACTATGTAATACATGCAAAAAGGCAGCGTTAATTTTACATGCGCTGTTCCTCATATATATCCTGGCTTTTTTGTTGCTATGTTTTATAATTGTATTTTTTTTAATTTAATATCAGAGGGCAGAAGGAGGAGGGGTTTCTATTGTAACATAGGCTGTGTAAGATTTTTTAGACTGTTTTCAGGTGTGTATGAGTTGTTCATTACAGTGCAAACTTAGTGCATTTGTGAATCATGTAGATAGTAGAGAATGGAATAAACTTATCAAGTCATATGCTATTGATGAGGCATCTCCCTGCCTTAAAGTTTGTAGTTGGCATCAATTACAGTGAAGACTGGATGAAGACTCACAAAGTGCACATGCAGCGGTTCCACAGAAACAGGACTGATGTTATAATGAATCATAAAATAAACTTGACTCAGTGGTTATATTACTTTGAAAAAAAGCAACAATCATACTGGAATATATAAATTGGAGTGTCATGTGTTGAATAAATTATGTAATCCTTCCATGCTACTAAGCACTTCTAGGGTTTCAGCTGAAGTATTGTGTCCAGTCTTTGGCACCACACTTCAAGCAAGATGTGTATTTTCTGGAGAGACTCCAAAACCAATAACCTAGAAAGCATCTTTTAAGCAAAGACTAAAATAATTGGGTTTGTATACTTTAAAAAAGGAAAGGGGTAGGGTTTCTTGAAGATAATTCTTGAAATATGTAAGGGTGTCGTTACACATGGCATAACTTTGAGCCACCTAACAGTGCTAAGTGCTTAATACTACTTTCAGGTGTTAATATGCAGACAATCCCGGTGCTAAGAGCTCCAGAAGCCATGCAAATTTACAATACAACAAGAAAGGAAATAGTAGGGCTCTGCAAAATGGCACCATTCCATTTTGACTTCTGTTTCAACATTTTGATGGAACAGTGTTTTGTTTCAAATTTCAGTTTAATTTGAAACCGCTGTTCCATTTTGTTTCATCATAACAGTTTCACTGTGCAATTAGTTTACTACAGGTAGTAGCTAACTGTACAGTAAACTAATTTATTGCAAAGCAAATGGTGCACATGTGTAGACACTGATGCTTTACTGCACAATAGATGTGTCTGCTCTGCAGTAAAATGTCTTGTGTAGACACAGCCATTGTCTCTTTTAGCCTTATTTTGTGAGTAAGACTAGAATCAAAGCTAAATACCCCTCTCTAGCCTTATGTGGAAATGTCTCAAGAATATGCTCTGAAAAGATGGTTGGTGCTTCCTGCTTGTGTTTTGGCCAGTTTATGCCAGAAGGGAAATTTTACCACAGTTTAATAATTCTAGTCCAGATAGAAACAAGAACTACAGTTCAATAGAGTTTAGAACTGGTAGTTCTGAATACAGGATGAAGGTAACTGATCACCTGGAACCTTTACAAAGGACTTAGATTTATTTTAAAAGTGAGCAAGCTTTAGGAGGAAGGAGAGAGAAGGCTACTTTTTTCCTACCCAATTAGAAGCCCTTCTAGCAGGTTTCCTCATCAAATGAATAGCAGTACATTTGTTTTATAATTGGTTTAGAAGGGAAAATGTAATAAAAAAAAAAAATCAAAATAGCTCTGTGGGTATAATAGGCAGTACTGTCCAAGGGCATTGCCAGTAATATGCCAGCACTGTGAGCCCTCACACTGTCCCATGCACCAATATTGGAGGTGCCAACAAAATATATCTTTATCTATTGATGCTATTGTCAATTTCTTCTATAATTTTGATCTGTCTATGAAGCCAAAAATTCTCTTAAGATCTATGAAAACTACATATACATTATTTTGTCTTTTTACAGATTTAGATGCTAAATAGTAGGCCTGTGAGAATAGGGAAATATTAGATTCAGACTTGGATTTGGACAATTCAGAGGACAATGATTTGATCTGGTGATTAGAATCACTTTCCCCATCTGATTTGGCCAAATCAGAATCAGAGATTCGGCACTGATTCAGAGATTCAGATCAGTTGGGAAGAGGCAGGCACAGCTGGTTGGCTGCAGGTTCTCCCATAGCTCCTCTGGCTGTGCCTGCCTCTCTCCAGGTGGGGGAAGCTGCAGGAGAATCCCCCATGGCTGCTCTGCCTGGCCCCAGTCTAGCCCTGGCACTTTAAAAAAAAAAAGCTCTGCACACACCGACTCTGGCAGCTGCAATCAGGGCTTGTGGCAGAGCCCCCACGTGCAACACAGGGCAGTAGCAGGCAGCAAAGATCCCCCCACACCTGGCACTCATGCAGCAGCAGCCCCATGGCATGGGTGCAACTCAGCTAGGCAGAGTGCCGTGCACAGTCTGGGAACTGGGGCTGCTGGGGCTTCCCCAGCTCCCAGACAGTGTGCGACACCCTGCTGAGCCATGCTGCACCTGCATGATGCGACATCTGCCAGGTGGGTGCCAGGCCAGGGGATGATCCCTACTTCCCCACACTGCACGGGGGGGCTCTGTGAGGGACTTTTTCTTTGTTTGTTTCTTTTTTAATTGCCAGGATGCTGGGGAAGGATGGGGGAGGGGGCAGATTGGGGAGTGAGGGATGCATGGGAGGGGCTCTGCCATGTGGCCCAAGAGCCTGCACATCCCTTTCTACAAGTGGTGAGTGTGGGCCTTTTTTTTTTTTTTTTAAAGTGCTGGGAGGCTGGACTGGGTGGGGGATGGGGCCGAGCAGGGCAGCCATGGGGGTTTCTCCTGTGGCTCCTCCAGCTGTGCCTGCCTCTGTCTCAGCGGGGAGAACTGCAAGACAAGTCCCCATGGCTACCCTGCCTGGTCCTATCACCCACCTGTCCCAGCCCCCCAGCACTTTACAAAAAATAAAATGCTCAGCACTCACCAGCTGTGGCAGCAGTGATTGAGGCCTTTGAGAACTCATGGCAGAGCCCCCATGCAGTGCGGGGCAGTGGGAAGCAGCAGGAATTGCCTCCCCTCCACCTGGCACCCACACAGCAGCTGTATCATTGCACAGGTGCAGAGCAGCTCAACAGGGCACCACGTGGTGTTTGAGAGCTGGGGCATCTTCAGCAGTCAGCTTGAGCCTGGCACTGCTCAGCCCCAGTGGCCCCAACTCACAGACAGCATGCAGAACTCTGCTGAGCTGTGCTGCACCCGCACTATGGGACAGTTGCTGTATGGGTGCCAGGTGGGAGGGGTGATTGCTGCTGTCCACACTCCATTGGACAGGGGGGCTCTCCCACAAGCCCTGATCACTGCTGCCAGAGCCAGTGAGTGTGGAGGTTTTTTTTTTTAAGTGCTGGGTGGGGGATGGGGCCAGGCAGGGCAGCCATGGGGGCTTCTCCCTTGGCTCCCCCCCACCTGGGGAGAGGCAGGCACAGCTGAAGGAGCCATGGGAGAACCTGCAGCTGTCCGGCTGTGTCTGCCTCTGCCCAGCTGATTGGAATTTCTGAATCTCTCTGCATCTTTTATGAATTGATTTGGAGGCTTTGGATTTGATTCAGCCTTTTAATGGGTCTCCTGATTGGATCCTCCAAATCGAATAGGTTACTGAAGCTTCTGACAGCCCTACTAAATAGTGCAACACTAAGCAATGAGTCATGCAGGAATAAATTCTCTAAAACTAACCTGCTCTTCTTCTAAAATATTGTTTTCAGAAATCCATGCCTGAAGATGAAGAAGTAAATGTCTCTCATGAATTTTGGAAGGAATATACACTAGATTAATGGGATGATATGATGCAGGATCTCTCTCATCACCTTTTTTCAAAACTGGGATTATTACTTGTCTATTCCAATGCTTGGGATACATTCCTTCTAAAATAATTATATTAAAATTACTGTTCAAAATTGGACACTACCAGTCAAATAATTCCTTGAAGATGTCTGGGGGAGGAAAATCAATGTCAAAGGCCATTCCACATCTCAGTAATCTTACTTGAAATTCAGAGGTGAGATAATTATCTGCTTGTAGCTTGAAAGATAAAAATTGCTTCAGCAGGAACCCACCCAGGTATCTTCAGGAATATATACATCAGGAATGAAGCTGAATTATTTTTGTCTCTTTGGTTATATGTGGCTACCAGTTCTTCCCATAACCTCATTTGATATTGATTCTTTTTTATATTAATGTTTATAATCTATTTTACTCTTAATCTGTTGAAAACTACATAGTCGTTTTTACACTTGCATTCATCCAAGACATCTATTAAATTATCTTTAGCTTCAGACCAGTCTTCATCAAACCATGGCTAGTGCCACCTGTTGGCTCTGGATTTAGGACCCAGGTGACCCACCCTCAGGCCAACCATGACCTTTCCATTCTGTATCAAGAAAATGTATTGATACACAGAAATAACAGAAAATAAACAATACAAACAATCAAGAAATTATATATATCTATGAAATCCTAGGGCTGTCATCAGAGTCAAAGTACATCTGGCCAGGATGCGGTCTTCACGCTGAGGCTCTCTTAGGTGTCAGATGTCAGCAGTTTGTAGGTGGGATGCCAAGGTCCACCCGTTTCTTCCAAGTGGGGTGGATGAGATGGGCTGGTGGTGTGACCTCTGTCCATGGTGGGCTTGGAGACCCTCCCACTGTCTAGGTGGAAGAGGACCTGGTTGAGACACTTTGTTACTGTCAAGTCTCTGCTTTTGTATTCTGCTTCCTTCCTGATGACTCCTGATGACTCTTGATCCATGGCTGTCGCTGGTTAGTCTCTCTGTGTGTTCATCACACTATCCATATAGCTCATCACATGCACACATGGTAATTTGGTCTTTCCAAGCCTTCTCCTACTTTGGTCTGTTCCCCCAAAACCGGGACTCAGCCCTCCTTCCCACCCCCACCACTCTGGGGCCTTATTAGCTGGTGCCATCTTATCTTGTGTTATGGAACAGCATGGTACATGCCCCCTCTTTCCCAGGCTGTGTTTGTATCTGTTGGCCTTGTTGTGTTAGATAGCCTATCTACTCTGAAGGCTGTGTGGATCTGTGTATATGTGATCAAGGATTTCAGAAATCAGTTAATCCCTGCTGCCCACCCTGAACCATTCTAATGCATAAGCCAATTCCCAAACCTTTAAATACCATTTCTAAGCCATCACCACCAATACCACTTATTCCCAATTGGATGCTGTCTTTGTGAGGGTATTTTCCAAATGTTGGATGACCGCTTCATGTTGAGTAATCGCTTCTTGCTGTTCTAGAATGAGATAAATTGCCTTAGAAAGTGTCTTTGAATAAAGTGACACATTCAACTCATAATGCCTTATTCCATTGCATTCTCTTTGTATTGACTACTTCTGATTCATGGGATAGTTGTACAGGTTTAGTTGTACAGTTTTGGGTGAGGCTCCCCATAAAATTCTAATTGTGTTTTTTAGAGTGGGGGGAGGTACTTACTTCCTACATATGGTAACATTTCAAATAACCCTTTTGTGGTTCTATTAATACATGCTTGATCCTTTAGTCATAAAAATTTTGAATGTCCTAGGTTTATCTTTACCAGTTTGTTCATTAAGCATTCTAAAATTCTATTCTGCAATGAATTTCAAGAGGCTGTTCTTCTCTATTTAGTTTCTTATCATATATGCTAGGGAGTTTCCCTGTATTTCATTTATGACATCTTCATTATCACAGGGCATAGTGCAAACAATTCCAGCATGAAGATCACCTGCTATTATTATTTCTACTTCTGGAAATTTATTTTGAATCATCTCAAGAGCATTATATAACAATTTCCATTTCACGATTGCATTGGATCTTGATGCAAGTAGTGGGAAATGAACATTACAATATTTACTTGTTTAGAAGATGAGGATTGTTTCCCTACTTAACATAGGGGAAAAGCCTCCTCACCTTAGAACTGAGCAGGAGGTAGTGGGGGGGGGGGCGGGCAACTTCTGCAGCTCTGGCTCCAACCTGGGGTTGGGTCTGAAAGCTGGAACCAGAGCTACAGCTGCTGTCTGCCTCCCTTCTGCCCCACTCCTCTGCAAGCCCCACAACTCCTGCCCCACAGACCCAATCTTCCCACCACATTACTTTTCCCTCTCTTTCCCCCTCAGCCACGTTTCTCCTTACCTCTGTGTTCCACACTGGTAGGATCCATACTTTCTGCTACCTGGAGCACAGCGCACATGCTCCAGCCTGGTCCCATAGCAGCAGTGCCATCTCTGCACTCCTGGTATGGGACTGGGCTGGAGCCATACTCCATGCCCCAGGCTGCAGCAGGGACAGAGCCTGCTGACACAGAGCAAATGTAAGGTTGGGTGTGGAGAGATAAGCAGGTAGGCCAGAGAGAATTTGAGGGCAGGAAGAGGGAAAGAATGGGGTGGGCACCTGAGGCTTCAGGGGGCAGAAGTAGCATGGAGGGGGGAACAAGGTAACTTGCAGGCACAATGCCCCTTGTGTAGAGGAGGGGACAGGAAGTGGGAGGCAAGCTGCCTGCCTCTCTCACTGCCTGCCCCACTGCCACCAGACTTCCTGCTCCCTGCCACTTACCCTCCTACTGCCTGTTGTCTACCACTTGCTACTACCTACCCCATTACTGACCCCCCCACACCTGCCCTTCCACATGTGACTTACTTCCCCCCCACTCCCTGTCCACCACCACCTGCCCCAGTACTATTCCCCTCATCACCTCTCCCCCACCATGTGCAGTAGCGGGGAGGTGGGGACAAATTTATGATGATCCTTCAATAATTAGATTCCATACAGGGAAAATTATAATACATGTTTATTATTTTATTGTTTGTTTTTTGTATTGTTTTGATAAAATTGTAAATAAACTACTACTATTACAGCCAATAAAAATTGGCTGCTACCAGCAACTGTATGATCACAGTTATGATTTCATAGATTTCATAGACATTAGGGCTCGAAGGGACCTCGGGAGATCATTGAGTCCAGCCCCCTGCCCAAAGGGCAGGAAGTCAGCTGGGGTCATAGGATCCCAGCAAGATA
>NW_017728918.1:48014414-48034352 GCF_001723895.1 Crocodylus porosus | reverse complement strand
GGCTGGCTACGGCTGGGGCTGGCTATTGCTGGGGGGGTTGCAGGCAGGGTCTCGTGCCCTGCCGTGCCCTCCCCTGCACGAACTCTGCGCTAACTTGAGCGCCTGTTTACGCAGCCTGTTCACGCGGCTCCGGTTGCATGGCTCCCTGGGGGGCTGGGCCAAGTAGGGGCCTGGGCGGGGGCTTGACCCGGCTGGGCACCAGGCAGCGGCCTCCTCCCAGCAAGCGAGGAATTAACCCCTTCCCACCACGAGCCTGCTCACCTCCGGCTGTGCTGAGGGGTCGGCAGGGGGCTCAGCGGCTGCTGAGGGGGGGTCTGGGGGGCTTCGGGGGAGTGGGGGTGCAGCGGGCTTCACCCGCGCGTCTCTCACCACTCCAGAGCCTACCTGAGTGTCATGATCATGGTGTCAGCTAGAATTTGCCACTGCCCTTGTGTGCTGGCCACATCCCTACACTGCTGATAGCTGGGAAGAAAATGGTTTTCTTATCCTGTGAAAATTTTCCAGTTATAAAAAGTTTTTTTTTTTTCTGTTGTACAGGATGAACTGGCACCACAGAGAAGACAGGTGTGCAAAATACTTGCCAGTCTGGTAAATCAGAATATGCACTTGACCCTAGGTCTCCTGCTCACAGGAGAATTTCTTAACCATAGTTAATTGGTATCTTTTCATTTGATGCCAGGCAAATTTAATTATTTCCAGAAAGTGAAACAGTTACAACATGGCTAGGAACAGACATTGCAGTTGTCCTGGGAGAAGCCCCATATTTGTTCCAGAACAGAAAAGTCCCAAGATTGGCACTCTTCCAGTCAGGGTTTAGCAAGCAGCTGAATGCACTGCTGCTTTTCTGCCATTAGTTGAATGATGCAATCCTGGGACAACCATTCAGATATCCTAGGATAGTTAGGACTTCTAAACCTGTGAAGCATTTTAGAGTTTGTCCCAGCACAACAGATATAAAAGTCCAAATGTTTGCACTTTATCTGGTCAGACCTGTGTGTGTGAGAGATTGACAAGCAAGCAGTAAAAAAGAAAATGAAAGATTATTAGAAAATAAGAGGGCTGTGGTTGTGGTGGTTAATAGCTGTAATTTTTAAAGGCTTAATAAAACAATAGTGCTTGATAAAATGGAGAGTTTAATGTTTTTGAGGGTCTAACTAGTTTATGCAGAATTATGCACCATTTTACTTAAGATTGCATATTTGCCAAGGAATACCAGGAAACCAGGGGTACTGTGGTTTTAAAGAATGAAGAAAAAAATCTATGGTTTTTTTGGAGGAGGAAGGGGCTTGGTCCTTGGGCCAGTGCTGTTCAACATCTTCATCAGCGACCTGGACGAGGATGTGGAGAGCACCCTGTTCAAATTCACTGATGACACCAAGCTGTGGGGTAAAGTGAATACACCGGCAAGCAGAGACCGCATCCAGGAAGACCTGGATAGGTTAGAGAATGGGGCGGATCTGAACAGGATGTGGTTCAACAAGGACAAATGCAGGGTGCTGCACCTGGGGAGAGGGAACTAGCATTATGGTTATAGGTTAGGGGCTGACCGTCTCCGCAGCACAGAGGCAGAGAGGGATCTTGGAGTCAGGACTGACTCCAGGATGAATATGAGTCGCCAATGCAACAAAGCAATAGGCAGAGCCAACTGCACCCTGTCCTGCATCAATAGAGGCATCACTAACAGGTCCAGAGAGGTCTTGCTCCCCCTCTATGCGGCGCTGGTCAAGTCACAGCTGGAGTACTGTGTCCAGTTCTGGGTGCCGCACTTCAAGAAGGACGTGGAGAACCTGGAGAGGGTCCAGAGGAGGGCCACTTATATGGTTGAGGGCCTCCGTGGCCAGCCCTATGAGGAGAGGCTGAGGGACCTGAATCTCTTCAGTCTCCGCAAGAGGAGACTGAGGGAGGATCTTGTGGCTGCCTACAACCTTAACAGGGGCCACCAGCAGGGACTCAGGGGAAAGCCTGTTCACCAGGGCCCCCCTTAGACTCACCAGGAACAATGGCCACAAGCTGAGGGAGGACAGGTTTAGGTTAGATATTAAGAAGAACTACTTCACTGTAAGGGTGGCCAGAGCCTGGAATAGGCTTCCCAGAGTGGTGATGCTCTCACCTTCCCTGAAGATCTTCAATAGGAGACTGCATAGGCACCTGTCTGGGGTCTTATGACCCCTGCCACCCCCAGTGCTCCTTCCTGCCCATGGCAGGGGGTCAGACTAGATGACCTGTCTAGGTCCCTTCCGACTCATTGATTCTATGATTCTAAGGGGCTGCTGGGCATCTCTGGAGAAGAGGCAACAGCACTTCTCTACATTCCTGAATCTACATTCCTGAGTGCCTACATTCCTGATTCTCAATTACTGCAGATTAAAGCTACTCATAAAACAGCTTTAAAATACTTAAAAACATATCTGTGACAAAATTTCAGAACTCATAGACTTTAAATAATATGATCTTTGATTTGTAAATATTTTTGTTATAAATTTAAACTCAGATTTTACTCTCTGCCACCATACTAAAGCAAGACAATGGTTTACATAATATTTACAATGACAAACCACAAGTATGGTGCCAAATATTTTTTTAAAAATAGCATGACACAATAGAATTTCCTATTGAAATGAAAGGGAAACTTATGCAATATCTGTATTTCTTAAGCCCTGACCCTTTCTATCAGGTGACAGTTCAAGTGTATATTTAATAATGTAATTTAAATATTCATTACAAGTTACAAGTATTGTATTCAGCTCATGCTACTAATATGCTTTTTGTGAATTTACAGAGGAACAGTTTTTACATATGAATACCAATGATGAGAAAGTGGAGTGCATTATTTTATTATAGTTATGACAGAAGCATAGAGTAATTTGAAAATATTGTACTGCGATTGAGAACATTGTTAATATTACTTATGTTGACTGGCACAAGTAGGTAGTAAATTGTGATAGATTGGTTGTAGATGTAGAGTGCCTCACTTACGGAATATGATGCCCATGGACATCATGGCTATTCTGTGCAAAAGGCATAGGTTACGGTTCTAGAGAGTGCTTGTAAATTGCTTGTAGCCAGGAGTTAAATAGCGTCTTTCTAGCTTCTGCGGAACTCATGTTCTAAATCTGTTACCTCTGATCTCAGGTTTTCAGTTTAGTAAGAATATTAGTGAGATTAGAAGTTTAAAGTATTACTATACCTACTTAGGGGCAATATCCTCCTCCTCTAAAAACAGAAAAAAAACCCCTGACAGTAGTGTAATGCTGTATGTACAGCATATATGGTAGCAAATAGCAAAAATGCTGCACACTGTATACAACACACAATTTATGGAAACAAATTAGTTTTGTTCTCTTATTTAAGGGTTTTACACAGGAAGTATTAAATAGTAGTTAAAAAATAAAGACTCAAATGTGGCCAACAAATTTGTACAGTAACTTCAGTAAAAAGTGTTAGTGTTGTGTGTGCTTATTTGAGGCTGGTGATTGGCCTCAAATATTTGGTTAATCATGTAGATTAAAGCTATTAAAGAAAAGGTGGATGATTTTTGGTATTTTGGAAAATGAAAACTTGAGGTTCTTTCTGCTTCTATTCATTGATTACTCTCTACTTACCTTTCTGGGCTATGCACAATTTCATATGCATCTCCCTAATGCTGTCCTACATACAATATAGGAAAGTTAGAAAATGACTTTTTTCCTAGTTAACACCATCAAAACTAAAAACCTCTGAAAATAGTTTACATTATTCAAAAAACTTAAGATATACAGGGTAAAAATGATAGAGACCAGGTTCTCTCATTAGGTTTTAATACTTATTTTGGGTCAGAGTTTGATGGCAAAAGACTGCACAATAAAGCCAATTTCTAACACAGTTATCAATAGTGTAACTAAGGGCAGGGAGGGCGGGTATGTCAGCACCGTAAGTGGGGCCTACAAGAACAGCAGTTCCCAGAGTTGTCATGGGAGACCTGGATACTGACACTGCCCCATCCACCCCTTCAGCCCAGTGTGAAAAACTGCTTGGATATACCTGTAAGAAAAAGGCATGTCCTTTTCCTGGATTTTAGGATATAGGAAAATGCAGAAGAATATACAAAAAGAGAGTTAAATTCACACTCTCTGTTACTTAATAGATTAATGCATTTGCTATGCACCATTCATTTTAGGGAGGGGAGTGAGAGGGTTGATGCAGCAGATATTTAGAATGGAGCCTTAATTCTACAGTTAGAAATTACTGTAATGTTTGAGCTACCCTGATACACATGCATATGACTCTCACTGCTTTTATTCTTGAGTAAGCCTCATGGGGCATTTTTACACACTCATGTGTTGCAGCACTGGGCACTTTGAAAAGTGCCCAGTGCTGCAGCACATGCCTTTTTTATAAGTGGTAAAATGTACATCAGCATTGAGAAAACATCTTGGAGGTGTTTTCGTTCAAAAATGCACCACCACCATTTTCTGCATGCTGACACACATTTTGCAGTGGATACAACTGCACATGGTGCAGTGTAGTTTGAGACAAGCCAGTAGGGGGTGCTCCTGTCTTGAGCCACCCACCTCACTGCACCAACCACATTCCAGGTTCTGAGTGCCTGCCCGGGGGTGCCTCACGTCTGGCCGGCCCCTGTCCTGAAGTACACCCACTAGCCTGGGGGTAATGTTGCCACCACCCAGAGTCTGGAATGATTGTGGACCTGCACGCTCTGGGAAACACAAGCCTAGTAGTCCTTGAGGGTACTTGACCCACTGCTAGAACTTGGGGTGCTTCCCTCAGTCTGAAGCATAAACAGTGGTCTCCCTTAGTCAGCCGAACCAAGGGGAACCCAAGGCATAATATAGACCTTCCAATAAATTTTCCATGCTAGGTATAAAGGAGAACTTTATTGGTTACAAGGAGTAGTTTGGGATAGTGTACAGAATAGAGCAATATCAGAGAAATCTCTTAGAGCAAAGTGGCGTAGCCTTTGATCATGCATCTGAGTTACTGCAAGCTATATATCTAGTTAGATCTCAAGTAGCCTACTCATGAGCATCATCCAGAGACAGGTGGAGATTCCCTTTGGAGGCAGGCAGTTCCTTGATCATGAGTTTCAAGAGAGGGAGAGAATTTCAGATGGTCCAACTTCTCTCTGAGAGTTTTCATCATGACTACTGTCCCTCCACCTGGGCAGTCCTTAACTTATATAGACTTTATGACCTCATTTACCTGATCCAATGAAGCCCAGCAACTGTTGGCTGCCAGCCAACCAATTTAAAGTTCATCACTGGTTGCCGGGTAGACTAGTAGGGTCTTTAGTGCCCTCCCAGTCATGTTGGCATAGCTTAGAACAATAGGGAGCTTAAGCCCCCCACCCAGGTATGTGATGCCACTCACGTAGGCAGGAGCAGGTTCCCCCCCTCCCTCAGGAATGTATCCAGCTCAGGTTACAGTTCAGGGTCACAGGTGTCTGCCCTCTGCAATGACCATGGTAACCAAATTGCCACATAGCAGTTTTGGGGATAGACAGAAATGGTATTCTGCCACACGGTTCACCTCAGCTCACATGCTGAGCAGCCTCGATTAATTGAGTCTGCTCCAAAGTGGTGGATCTCCGGCGTGCTGCTGGAAAAAAAGTATGTGTATACATGCCCATGTAACTAGAGTTTTGTAAACTTCCCTTCGTACATGGTTTGCAACAGCTAGAATAAGTATGTGAAGCCTTTTCTCTTGGGACCCATTGAAGTTAATGGAAGTGCAACTGCAGGATAATGAGGCCCCTGAAACTTAAACCTATATCCCTTCACCCCTCCATGGGGAATCATTTTTAAAAGCCTTTCTAACTACAAGGAAACCTATGCTACCTATTAAGAATAGAAGAACTTTTCCTCCTCCCCTCCCCTAAAAAAGCTCATTAACACAAATGGGATGCTGTACATACAGTAGCTATATTGCATTCATTTTTAATGAGAAGTTTTCCTTTCAGCCTTCTTCTCTCTTTATAAATTGTGTCTAGTTTTCTTTTTCCAACTATCTGTTCTTCCCACTATCTTCCCTCCCCCCCATTCTTTCTCCCTCATAAAATGTGAACTCAGTAGTAATATGAGGACTCTCCTCATTTTCATGTTAGTAAAATAGTTGGTTTTTAAGTGCTACTCTTTATGGCCATACAATATTCTATACCTTAAAAAAATATATATAGAAGGGAGGGATCATGTTAAAAAGCAAAGTCTAAACCAAGTGTAGTAAATACATTTTATATACTAGCTTATGCCCTCTCTTTGCAGTAAAAGTCAATCCTAGATTGCTTTAGGAAGAGCTATAAAACATGTAAATTACTAAAATCAGATTTGGTCTCATTGCTTTACTTGAGTTCTGACACTTAAAATATATAATTAATGGAGCCAATTAATACTGGATAATTTACATATTCAGATGTTATCCCATAGCACTCTTTTTCTCTCAGCTAACATGGGATGAATGAATAAAAGCTCCTGAGGACACTTAAGTAAGGTTCTGGATTTGAATTTGAATTGTTTACCTTAATTCAAATCTTTAAACTCCTTCTAGACTGGCATAGAGGTTGAGAAGTCATATTCTTCCTACTTTTCATAATGGGACAGGTGGGGTAAGATATTTTATTTTATCTCAGTTGTAATTTGTTAGGATGTAAGGGAATCTAAAGGATAAAAATTGTAATTAAAAAAAGTGAAGTGATGTTAAACATATCATTTGAATTACTGGAGGGTATTAGTAAAGTATCTGAAATAAGTATTGACTCCACCACTTCAGGACCTGATCCAGCAAGGCACTGTGAACGTGCTTAACTTTAAGTATTGGCATAGTCCCCACAAAAGACAAATTGGATGTTTGTGTACTTTAAATGAAGTAAGTCATTTAGTGTATTTGGGCTTACTGGCTTTGAAACGTCATGTTCATCTTTTGAGTGGAACATTCATATGCCTTAGTTGAAGCAGAATATAGACTGTCATTTTTGTAGCAATCCACAGCATACTAAATTTGTTTTTTAAAAACTGATCTAATGCAACTGCAAGGGACTTATGATAGTAATATAGTATATAAAATAGTGGGCTGACTAAGGCATTCTTATTTACTCTTTGTGGTTTGTGTATTTTGAGGTCAAAAAGAATATTTTGTTAATCTCCTCTCATTTCCTGCATAGGATAGGTTCAAGACTTCTGAATGTGATCCTAACAGCTAGCCTGTATCTTCCAGCTGGGCTTCAGCACATCTTTTAGAAAGTCAAATGATGCTCATTTAGATATTTCAGTCACTGTGAGTTTAGCTCAGCCCTAACAGATTGGGTATCTTTGTTTTGGTTTAGATTCATACATTCTCTATTCTAGGTATTACAAGCTTTAACAGAAATATTTATTTCTTCTGAAAGGTTCGTCTCCAGTATATGAGTATGTGGTATTTGACATAAAAATAATTCTGAAGTCTTAAGGATCTAGCAGACACTGCATTCACTGCATTATTAACACTTGAATTGCATGATAAATAGCAAAATGCTACATGTTCAACCATTTTTGGCATGACAAAACAGCAAAGCAGGCACAAAGATGTTACACATTTAATGGAGAATTCGGTGAGACTGAAGTTGCACATTAAATGGGGAACTTCTTATGACTTGCTTATATTGAACTTTTATATGAACATGTGGCTTCAGGATGCATGCCATGGCTTCAAATGTTCCTGTGCATAGGGAGCCCATTGTCTCCATGGGACAGAGACATTTAAAGCCATGCTTTGCATCCCATTGCCTGATGGACAGGTTCAGGAGGGGGAGGCAGGAAGGGAAGGTTGCTATAGATTGGAGAGATTTCAGTCCATAGGTGTCTGAATCCTACAGTACATGCAGCCAGCTGCAGGCATGGCTTTTAAATGTTCCTTGGGCTATGAAGTAGACAAAGGTATCTAAATAGACCGTCTCCTGTGAAAGCCTCTCAGAACCAATTTATCTTTAAGGGCACATGTGGTTTGCAGAACTGAAGACCCATCTGCGACACTGCAAACTGCATGTACCACACATGATGGCATTCACCACCCTGCTAATGCTGGTGTAAAAAAAATTTGCACCAGAAAAAAGCAGGGCAGCCATGTGGCAACACCATGTGGTGCCCAAAACCAGAGCCTGGCCTGCCAGAGCCATGCTTCGGCTACCAGCCAGGCTTTTCATGCCCAGATTGCTGCTGCTGGAGCCCTGGGAGGCACCTACACCCAAAGTAAGGCTGCTGGGGCCAGCCCAGGTGCTGGCCCCAGCCTCTCCTACCCCACCTGGGGCAACTTGCCATGCTCCAAAGTGTGCATACAGGAGTGTTCACTGGCAACAACTAGCAGTGGCACCAATATGTGCCGCTACTTGTTGTCCCTAGGAATGCATATTCCTGCTTGTGGTGATGTACCCTAAGGTGCCACTGTGTTGTTTCTTGTGATTTTCAGAATGAATATTTCCAAAGGCTTAGTAGATATCACTCCTGCTTAGTGTAAGCATGTGTGTATGTGTGTGCACACACACCTAAATAGTGATAAATAACATAATTCTTGAATATATAATGACAAATACCAAGTTTTGATCCTTGTCTTTCATTGTTAATGTTTTTCTGAATGTTCAGGGGTGTTAAATTAATTTTTCCCCATTTAGTTGTTGTTGGTATCTGCAAGTGGTATTACGTAACTTTTGTCATAACACGTACAGTGAGCTCAAACTTGTATTGTTAGTAAGGAGATTAAATCTGCAGATTTAAGAAAAGTGGTAATTAAAGATTAAAGTGCACAGTCTGTCACTCTCTCTACTTATGGAATTCTGTGTATAGAAAACCTGAAAGAGAGTCCTACATTGACGTTTTAAGATACATAAACGCTGAACAAAATCTAAAGACAGGTAACATTTATATTTCTGTGCACAATAGCAATAAAATAATGTGAGATGTGAAATCAAGCAAAGGATTGGACGCTTATGTTCTTTGCAGTGCACAATAATATTTGCCTACAATGGTCTAAATTTATTAACATAATTAATCTTTGCTCATAAGTGTTAAAATTGAAAAAAATTCTAGTTGTTATACCCTAAAGATACGATATTCTGGTGTTCAGATTGCTATTAAAAGTGCATACATGTACACACGTGCATGTACACACACACACACTTTGGAGTGAAAGTAAAAATACTCTGTTCGTTTTACATATAACCTTATATTTAAAAGGAGATATGTTACATTCCATTATTTTAAAACTAGTCTGAAATAATACTCATATTCTGTCTTTCTTAAAATTTATACCTTGGTGTTATTTTCTGGTCTCCACTATGCCATAAAGCTGATGGCTATTTGGAAAATTGATACACAGGGAGCAAAAGAAATAGTGATGATTTAGGAACTTCTGTTATACATTGTGTCCCCATTCCATGGATATGATATATTTCTACAATTCCGTTAGTCAAGGTCAGGCAACATATATTCTGTTACAGGAAGTTACAACAAGGGGGCCTTTCATAATGCCCTCACATTTTCATTTGAAGAGAGAGGAACAATCATTGACACTATCAGAAATACAAAAACTCTTAGCTCCCCAAGTGACACTCCAGACATTGCTTATTGTGACAAAAAGGATATTTGGGGGTGACTTTATCTGTTTATTTTTTATGCAAACAAATAGTTTCTGCTCATCACCCAAAAGTCACTTGACTAAACTCTTGGGCTAAACAGCCTTTTATTTGCTATTAGAATGTATGCTAACTAATATATTTCATTTTGACATTTTAATTAGAAACTTATTCTTAAAGGTACAATGATCTCTGTTATACTGTAACAAATCAGCAACTAGGGATAATGGCTGGTTTTAAAGGGGTATAGGCACTTAACGATACAGATAAATGCCTAGGTGGCGTTTCAAAACCCCACATAAAAATCAGTGGAAATTAGGTACTTAGGTGCTGTTGAACATATTACTGGGCATGTCCATGTGTCCTTAGATGCTTAATACCTTTAAAATCTATTTTTTAGTGTTATAGAAGAATAAATCTTATTTGACCTTCTAAGTAATTACAAATAAACGCTTTAAACTACATTTCTCTCACTATTTGGTTATACTTTAGATTTATATGATTCTGAGCACAGAGCATCGTAATGAATAATTTTAAATATGTTAGTGTAATGAAATTGGTATTTATATCATAGTAGCCAATTGTCCACCAAAAATAACAGAGTATTTACATGGCTCCCCCTTGCCTCCTGCTCACCCTTCTGGACTGGCCATGTAAAGACTCCTTCTGCCGCTGCTGCCTCCTCCTCCAGCTTCCAGTGCAGGGTTTCCCTCCGTACGCCCACCTCCACCTCAGAGCAGGGCTTCCCACCACCTTCCCTCCCCTCCTTCCCTCCCTGCCACCTCCCCTGCCCTGCCAGCTGTTGTCAGGACCAGGTAGTGTGGGGGGATGCCACCATGACCTCCGCCCCCCTTCCCACTTTCCTCCCTCCCTTCCTTCTCTGCTGCCTGGCCCCGACAACAGCCCCCATGACCTCCAACTTCACCTTCCTCCTCCATGCTTGCCCAGGACTGTACAATCTCCCTCCTTCCCTGCCACTTCTCTCTCCCTGTTGGCTGTTGTCGGGGCCCCCTCCCCATTCCCTTTTTCCCTCCCTTCTCACCACCCAGCCCCAACAACAGCTGCCACCATGACACCCCCCTTCACCTCCCCCTACCCCACTCACCTCCCTCCCTCTCTGTCCACTGCCTCCCCATCCTAGCCATCTGTTCTGGGGGGCAGTGGGGACAGGTAGTGAGGGGGGCAATGCCACCATGAACCCTTCCCCCTTCACTCTCAGGCAGGGAGATTTGGGGAAGTCCTACTGCTTGGGCAGCTCGGGTGTGTTCACCACTGCCACAAACTTCCCCAGCAGTGGTGCAAATTTGGGCCAGTGCAGCCCAGGCCTGCACAGCCACTTACCATGTGCCTTCTTGGTGGTGGCAAAATGCCATATCAGTATCTTCCCAGGCTCTGCTATTAGGTTTTTCCTTGCCATTGTTTTATCACCTGTCTGTCAGTTTGGTTGTCATGGTTATTGAGGGGAGCAGGCAGTCGTTTCACCCATCTCTTTAATTTAACACTGAGTTGTGACCTGAGCTGGAAACACTTGTTAGGGAGGGGGAACCTGCTCCTGCAGATGTGAGAAGCTACAGGTAACCAGTTTGGGGAAACTCCACCCCTCTATTGTGTTAGCACTGACCTCATGGCATGGGGGCAGGGCTCACTCTACCAGGTGACCAGTGAGGCTTTTTGAATTGGTTGGTTGCCTCAAACAACACCTGCCCTGATAGGGCCTGGAAAGGTGATGTCTGTGGCAAAGTGGAGGTCCCTGACTAGCCACAGAGCTAGTTTCCCAGCTGCCTCTGGGCAGGCCACCTACCTGTCTCTCCTGCCATGCCTTGTTGTAATTAATTATGTCATTAATTACGGTGGGAGGCTGCCCATTTTACACCCTGATATTGGGAGCTATCCACAGCTCCATTCCACCCCTACACCACGGCCCAAGCCTCGCAGATGACATCTCAGGCAGTTGGCTCAACCGTTCCCTTCACCCATTAGCTGTGCCCCCCTCAATCCTGGGACCTTCAGCTACCAAAAGCCCTGGCTCTGTCTCAGGCTAGTCGGGACCCCAAGCTTCTTTCCTCACCCTGGGCATCCCTCGCGGTGGGCCCCTGGCCCTTTTGATCCTTCTGGTCCCAGCCCCAGCATTGACCAGTTGAGTCCCTTGGTTGGGTTTACACTTCCTGACTGCACTCAGGGATCAGGGTCCCCCATTCCTGGCTCAGGTGCTTCTGGAAGCATACCTGGTCCTGTAGGCTCACTCCCCCAGCAGGCTCAGGTGCCTCCTGACGCTTACCTGACCTACCCTGCTCTTATGGTATATGGCTTGCCCAAAGGTGAGGGCTGGGGATAAGGCACCTCTACTCACCTTTCACCAGGTAATTACTGGCCTGGCATTTCCTGGGGGCTCCCACACCACTGAGAGCCCCACCAGGCCACCCACTCCCAGCAGGGTGCAGTTTAGGTCATGCCCAGGACCAGGAGCCTCCAAACCATCCCCTACAGCTCCTGCCCTTACCTCTTGGATGTTGCATGCAGCCAGGCAATGTTACTACCCAGCATTCCAGTAGTGAACTGCCCTGTTTATATAGGCAGCCAGGGATCTAAAATGGCTGCTGCAATCTATCACCTGCTGGTTGCTTGGCTTGGCCTTTAAAGTGGCAGGCACCAACAGTGCCCTGCTACAATGTCAAAAGACCTATATAAACTAAGATTGTCCAGAAGGATGGAGTGAGCCATCTTGGGGAAGTGTGTGAGTAACTGACCAGGCAGAGAGATAGGGTTCTCTCTGGAAACTCACTGACTCACCATGAGCTACCTGCCTCCAGAAGAAAGCTCAGACAGCCTCTGGATGATACTTGTAAGTAAACAACTTGAAATGTATCTAGATATGTAGCTTGCTGTAAAGGAGATGTGTGATCAAAGGCTACCTAGTCACACTGTTTGCTCTAAGGCTACTCTGTGATACATCCCTATCCTTCACCCTCCCCTAAGCCTACTTCCTGTAATCACTAAAGTTCTCTATTGTACTAAGTGTGGTGGACTGACTGGGAGAAGGAAAGGGGTATGTCTTTGTGCCCCCTTAGTTCAGCTGAATAAAGGAAGCTACTTTTTATGTTGCAGGCTAAAGGAAGCACCCCAACCCCTTGCATAGGGTGGAGCACCCTCAAGGTCTATAAGACCTGTGTATCCCAGGTGGACAGACCAGGACTCCTGGGTAGTGGCAGCAATACCCCCAGGGGGTTGGCCAGATGTGAGGCACCCCAGGGAGACACTCAGAGCCTTGTAGGTGGTCAGGAACAGTGAGGTTGGTGGCCCAGAACAGGAGTGCCCCCTCCTGGCCCATCATAAACGCTATAAAAGCTTACTGTGCAGTAAAATACTGTGCAGTAAGCCTTCCCTGGGAGCATATCTACATATGGTCCCTGCTGAGAGAAAATCTGCTCCCAAAGGGAAGAGCCCAGTACAGGGCTGCTCCTACCCTGAGACAAATGCTGCTTCAGAGCTCCCCCAGTGGGTTCAAGCCCCATACCCACCCGGGCTTCCCCATGCAGCCTGGGAGCTATCCTGCTTCTGGGGCAGGGATTTCCACAAGCAGCCAGGGGATGGCCAAAGGCTATCCCCTTGGGGAAATCCCAGCCCAGCTGGGAGCAGGCTGGGAGCTTCCCTAGAAGTGGGACAGCTCCCAGCCAACCCCCAGCTGCTCAGGAATGTCTTCACCCAGCTTGGAGCCTTCCCCGGAAGCAGGATAACTCTTGGCCAGCCCTGAGATGGGCAGGGAAGCAGATAGCTTCCTAGTCCCACTGCTTCATGGCTCCTGTCTCCTGTCAGCAGATGGGAGCTGAGCAGTGCCAGGACAGGGGTGGGACAGAGAACTATCCTGTCCCAGTGCTGCTCAGCTTCCAGCTTCTGTGGGAAGTCAAGATCCAAGCAGCACAGGGGCTGGGGGAGTTCCATGTCTCCTGTGGCTCTGGTATACAGTCATAGAAAGTTAGGGTTCGAAGGGACCTGAGGAGATCATCTAGTCCAACTCCCTGCTCAACACAGGACCATCACCAACTAGACTATCCTAGCAAAGGTTTTGTCCAGTTGGGTCTTAAAAACCTCCACAAATGGAGATTCCACCACATCTCTGGCCCCAGAGAGGCCTGCTCCAGTGTTTTACTATGCTCCTAATGAGAAAGTTTTTCCACATATCTAATGTAAACTTCCCTTGCTGCAATGTGAGACCATTGCTCCTTGTACTGTCATCTGCCACCACTTAGAACAGTCTAGTTCCATCCTCTTTTAAACCTCCATTCTGGTAGTTGATGGCTGCTCTTAAATTCTCTCTCTTGCCTAGAATAAATAACCCCAGTTCCCTTAGCCTCTTCTTATAAATTATTTGCCCCAGCCCCTCACCTTTATTTCTTGTCCTCCACTGGACTCTCTCCAATTGGTCCACATCCTTTCTGTACCGGGGGACCCAAAACTGACACAGTACTCCAGATGTTCAATCACCAATGCTGAATAGAGGGGAAGAATCATTTCCCTCAATCTGCTTCAAGTCTTCCTGGACTTTAAGAAGGCCTTTGACACTGTCTCCCACCACAGTCTCTCCAAAAAACTAGGTGACTGTGGCATTGATGCCTACACAGTCAGATGGGTGAAAAATTGGCTATGTAGTCACACCCAGAGAGTGGTGGTGACAGGTCATTTTCAGCTGAAGGGATGTGGGAAGTAGAGTTCCTCAGGGCTCTAGCCTGGGGCCTGTACTGATCTTTATCAGCAACCTAGATGTGGGGGTGGAAAGCACACTGTCCAAATTCACTGATGACACCAAGATGTGGGGCGAGGTGGGCATGCTGGAGGCGAGGGACAGGGCTCTGTCCTGGGGTCTATACTGTTCAACACCTTTATCAGTGATCTTGATGTGGGTGTGGAAAGCATGCTGTCCACATTTGCTGAGAACACCAAAATGTGGGGCAAGGTGGGCATGCTGGAAGGAAGGGACAGAATCAGCTAGATCTAGACAGGTTACAGAGGTGGGCAGATGAGAATAGGATGGAATTCAGCACAAACAAGTGCAGGGTAATACATCTAGGGAGAAGGAACCAGCAATACACCTATAGGCTGGGGAATACCCGTCTTGTCAATACAGTGGCAGAAAGGGATCTTAGAGTCATTGTTGACTCCAGGATGAACATGAGCCGCCAATGCGAGGAAGCAATCAGTAAGGTTAGCTGTACCTTTTCATGCATCTGCATATGCATCACAAACAGGTCCAGGGACATGGTCCTTCTCATCTATGCGGCACTGGTCAGGCCACAGTTGGAGTACTGCATCGAGTTGTGGGTGCTACACTTCAAAAGGGATGTGGCTAGCATTGAGAGGGTCCAGAGGAGGGCCACTTGCATGGTCAAGGGGCAGCAGGTCAGGTCCTATGAAGAGAGGCTGAAGGGCCTGAATCTATTCAGCCTCCACAAGAGAAGGCTGAGAAGGGATCTGGTGGCTGTTTACAAACTCACTGCGGGGAATCAGCGGGAATTGGGTGAGGCTGTGTTCCTCCAGGTACCACTGGGGGCTACTAGGAATAATGGCCACAAATTGTTAGAGAGAAGGTTCAGGCATCAGGAGATATTGCTTTATGGTTAGGGCTGCTAGGCTCTGGAATGGACTCCCAAGGGAGGTGATGCTCTCTTCTACCTTGGGGGTCTTCAAGAGGTGGATGGACAGATATCTGGCTGGGGTGTTATGACACCGCACTCATTCTTCCCTGGGGCAGGGGGTCAGACCTGATGATCTGTTTATGTCCCTTCTGACTCTAAGCAATATGGAACTATGAAACTCCAAATATTGCAGTCCAGTATACTGTTAGTCTTCCTTGCAACAACAGCACACTGTTGGCTCATATTCAGCTTATTGTGCACTATAACCCCCAGGACCTCTTCTGCAGAGCTGCTGCCAAGCCAGTCAGCCTTCTGTCTGTATTGGTGCATGGGATTGTTCTGTCCTAAGTGCAGGACTTTGCACTTGTCCTTGTTAAACCTCATGAGATTTCTTTTGGCCCAATCCTCCAACTTGTCTAGGTCACTCAGAATCCTAGCCCTATCCTCCAGCATGTCTACTACTCCCCTCAGGTTGGTGTCATCTGCAAACTTGCTGAGAGTGCACTCCATGCTTTCTTCCAGGTTGCTGATGAAGATATTCAACAGAACTAGCCCAAGGACCAACCCCTGGGGCACTCCACTTAATACCAGCTCCCATCTAGACATTGAGCCACTGATTACTACACCCGGAGCCCGATGCTTCAGCCAAGTTTCTATCCACCTTACAGTCCATTCATCCAATCTGTACTTCCTTAGCTTGCCTGTGAGAATGTTGTGAGAGACTATATCAAAAGATGTGCTAAAATCATGGTATACCACATCCACTTGTCTCTTCATGTCCACATAGCCAGTCATCACATCATAGAAGGCAGTCAGGTTAGTCAGGTATGACTTGCCCTTGGTGCATCCATGCTGCCTGTTTTAAATCACCTTCTCCTCCAAATGCTTAGAAATGAATTCCTTGAGGACCTGCTCCATGATTTTTTCAGGGACTGAGGTGAGGCTGACTGATCTGTAGTTCCCTGGAACTACAGGCATTGAGCACTTTAGCCTTTTCTGCAGTCCCTGTCACTAGGTTGCCTCCTCCATTCAGTAAGGGACCTATGCTTTCCCTGATTCTCCTCCTGTTACCATCATGCTTGTAGAACTCCTTCTTGTTACCCTTCACATCCCTTACTAGCTGCACTTTGTCCTAACAGCATCATTGCATGCCCAACCAATGCTTTTTTACTTCTCCCTAGTTATTTTTCCAAGTTTCCACTTCTTATAAGCTTCCTTTTTGTGATTTAGTTTAATGAAGAGTTCTCTGATAAACCAACCTGGTCTTCTGCCAAAATTGCTAGTTTTCCTGTGTATTAGGATGATTTGTTCCTGCACTCTCAGTAAGGCTTCTTTAAAACATAGCCAGTTCTCCTGGACTCCTCTTCTGCTCATACTGGCTTCCAAGGAGATCCTGCCTATGAGTTCCCTGAGTGAGTCGAAGTCTGCTTTTCTGAAATCTAGGGTCCTTACTCTGCTTCTCTCCATCCTTCCTTTCCTCAGGGTCCTACACTCCATCATCCCTTGTCACTGCTGCCCAAGTTGCCATCAGCTACGACATTCCCCACCAATTCATCCCTGTTTGTGCTGGTGCTGACCAGGAGCAAAGTTACCCCCAGTCAGAATCTACACGTGCACTTAGTTTACTACCTATGTTTACAGGTAGTGGCTAACTGCACAGGCAATTAATTTACTGCACAGTAGATAGTATGCACTTATATACAATGGTACTTTATTGCTCAGGAAATTAGTCTGCTGAAGAGTAAAGCATTTCATGTAGCGACACCCTGCATGAATACACAGACTCCTTTGAGGAGTTACCTTGATTAAACTAAAATGAAGAATCCCACATCTTATTCTATCATTCTACTTATCTTGAAATCATCTTCCAGAAGAGTAGATAAATTACACTTCTCCATGTTGGCTTAGCTTTGAAAATAGGACAGATTTCTCCAACTCCTTGTTTCTTTTCCCTCAGACACATGAGGTGTGAGTGAAGGGAATGGAAATAGACTTCAGACTCACAAAAAGAAAAGGATTTTCCTTATAGTTAGATAAAAATATTTTAAAATCTGTAAACATTTATTAAATAGAGAGAGACTGTGTATTTATTTTTTCATGGATATTGTAGCAAGGGCTGGGAATCAGCCCCTGCTAGATGCCCAAAGAAGGGGCCATGCCAGGGGGAAACACACCTGGCAGAGCCCAGACAAGCCTACTTTCCCAGGCAAAAAAATGTACCCAGCAGGGTCCAGGAAAATCATGCCACGCGGCACGCTAAAGGAAGACACTGGGGAGCTGGGAACTCACTCGGTAGAGCCTGAGTGAGCTGCACTGCTCCAGTGCTCTGAAGAAGCTATGAGAGAGGAACTCACCTGGCAGGGGCCAGGCAGGCCATGCTACCAGGCATGGTAGGAAAATGTCAGGGGACAGGAACTCATCCAGTGGGGTCTGGATGGGCTGCGCTTACCCAGCACGCTAAAAGGAGTTCTGGGGAAGGAAACAGGGGCCTCAGAGGGCTTCAGACCACCCAGGCAAAGGAGAGAAACTGAAATAAAGAGCCTACAGGTTCAAGCCAGCTACAGATAGCAGAGCTGGAATCCCAAATGTGGATTTAGAGTTTTCCTTTCTTTTGTTATTCAGTTATCCCGAGCTAGGGAGCTATAGCAGGGGAAAGTTAGATTCCTTGCACACCTGAGTTCTAATTAATCAAGACAGAGGGCCACACATGAAATCCAGTGAGTCACCTGAGTGTGAACATCTGAGACTGGCAAGCAGAGACCCCATCCCCACAGGATCCACCAGTCCTAGAGAGAAAAAAGATTACCACAACCCAGGCTAAAACACATGAGCAAGAGAGACCCACCTACAGAACATGGTCATCAACCTCTCATGAAGCCCAAAGCTGAACTGGGTCACAGGGGAACCATCAACTCATACTTAGTGTCAGCAGATAAAGACGACTCATCACCTGAGAGGAAGGGGCAGGATGTAGGGATGATGGACCCATGTGGGAGATCATCCTTGTCAGTATGAACATCACCCAAGATATCATCCATACTCCCAAGGAATAGCTTAACATCAAAGATGTGGCAAGTGAGAAGGAGAGAAGATGAGGCAGACATCCCAGTGATCCCAACATGGTGAAGAGTAGTGGGTAAGCCCACCTGCTCACAGCCATATTTATTTATTCTTAAAATGAAAACAAAGTCAGCTTTTCACAAATTGCTTAAAGGACTACTTTTCCATGTATAAGAATTCAGACCACTGATGCCTGAAGTTCATTGCTTCCACATACTGCTTTTCTTATCTATTCCTAGATAAGATCTTTGCTCTAGATTAATCAGCTGCTAAAAAGACAATAACAATGTCAAAGAACTGGTAACTTCAGCAGAAACAGATGCCTCCTTGACAGTGTGGGCTCTAAATTTTGTTGTGTCTTTACCAATATTTCCCAGGTGGAATTTAATCCTATCATCTGTGTTCAGAGCTTGTGATATCACTGACATCCATATATCAAAGTATCTTTTTGAGATCAGTAAATTGGAGTACTGAAAATAAGCTGAAATTAAACCAGAGTAAAGTTGAAATGATGTTGATAAGCAGAGGGAAGTTCTTAAGGCTTCAATGGTGCTAAAGATATTCTTTGACAAATTGACAAGACAATCTGCAATTTGTGGTGAGCTGCACCACAATCATCTCATTTCTTAACAGAATTCACAGTGGGTTTGTCTCTGCAAGAAATATATCTCCCACCATAAACTGGCTAGACCACTGTATCCCATCATTACTGATGAGGACATACATACCTTTAGACTGGATTACTGAAGTGCAATTCAGTTAGGCTTGAAAAGCTAACCTATAGTTAGTAAATTTATTACTTTTTTGTGCCTCTCAGCACTTCTGCCCTTCCTTCCTCCCTCCTTCATCCTTCCCTTACTTCCCTGTCTTTTACATCCAAATCATTCTATTTCAGGGGTAGGCAATCTTTTTTTTGTGGGCCAGTATGGTCCATTAAAAGTTAGAGGCTGGTGGACAGGTGGTCACCCAGCCGCTGCCATCATTTTTTTCCATGGCAGCACAGGGAAAGTGACTGCAGGTGGTACACACATCCATGGAGTTAGGGGGAAGAGGAGCCACAGTCAAAGCCCCTTGCCGTTGAATGTTACTGACACCCTGCATCTGCAGGCCAGATCCAGCCCATAGGCTATACTTTGTCAATCCTCACTATATTTCATAGCCCATTCTGTGCATATCCTTTCACAGAATCTGAGTTCTGGCCCATGAAACTTGTGCAGCTCTGATTTAATCTATAAGGTGCATCTCCACTCTGCACCTTAACTTGCAGTTATTACAGAACACAGCACTACCCCTCCATACCAACCTAAGAACAAATGCCACACAGTCCTGTACTCCAGCAGTTCCATTTGTTAGGGTAGAGTATATTTGATTTTAAATTTGGCTTACCTGGTGTGAGGGAGCGGGGCCTAGGGGCGGCCGTGAACCCCCTAGCACTCCCTACCGTCATGTTAGGGTGACGTAGCACCCTCAGAATCTCGCCCGCCACGACTTTGATGACATATATATATTGTGGAGGCTGCCAGTTTCCCTAGTGGACAGTCTTGGTGTTCCTGTCCCTATTCCAGACTGGGGTATCTATGTACGTCCCGCCTTAAGGGCTATGCGTGCCTCCAAACCTCCCCCTTAGCACGCCCCAAGCCTCGCAGCTGTTCT
>NW_017728918.1:48011559-48013378 GCF_001723895.1 Crocodylus porosus | reverse complement strand
AACTCCAGCCATCTGGCTGTAACATAAACGCAGAGGCTCCATACGCCTATCCATAACTCCAAGCCCTGCCAGGGCTCTCAGTCCTACCTCCCGTCAGGGTGATCCTGTTCCCCGCATCATCGCAGCCTGTTAGTGGTGTAAGGCTGCGACCACCAACTCAGGCCACTCAGCTCGAGCCACAGAGCTCCTGCTCCTGCGGCAGCCAGAAGGGAACTGTGAGTCAGGCTCCGGCCTAAGCTGTTTATAAAGGCCGGGCTCTGCCCCCTTCTGGCCATGTGACCCACCTGGTTGCCCTGGTAACCCAGCACCTGAGCTGCCTGGGTGATTGGCAGCTCTGCCAATCACCCTCACAATCACGGGGCACCTCCGTGGCTCCGTGACACCTGGCATTCAAAGAGTTGTGTCTACCACAAAAGGATACTAAACCACTGTTCTTTCCTTGGATCCTTCCACCTCCAGTTAACCTTTTAAAAAGGAGGGGATTCAAAGTTTTATCTGAAGGTATAAATGGTGGTCATATATAAAGATGAAGATACATCTTTTACATTTAATTATAACCATACTCACAGTCTGTTGGATACAAGCAGATATAATCTCCAACAGTTCGGCATAGTGTATTGGTAGATTAAACTGACTATGGGTCTCCCTTATCAGACGAGAACAAAATTATATAGGTGCTGTAATAATAGATGTAGTATATGTTGTAACTGAAATGTTTAGTGCTAGCATGACAAGGTTCCTAGCCTGGCTTGCTGCAGGGCTCTGACCTCTTTACACTTTCTGCCAGACCTTCTGTGTCCTTCTACCTCATGGTTCTCTCTCCTGCCATGACTTGATGTTATAGTTTTGTAAGGAGGTTGCCCCCAGGAGGGTTTTGGGGTAGGTCCTTATATGAACTCAGGCCCTTCCTGGCCTTGGCACACTTTTAATCTGCCTGGGTCCTGCTGCCTGGTTCATCACACCAGGATTCTAGGTTCTCAGGCTCCAGCTCTAGCCCCTCATGGGCTCTGAGCCACTTGGTCCCTAAGCACACCCCTTACAGGCACAAGAGTTACTCTCTCAAGTCTTGTGCTGTCAGATATGCAGTTCTCTGGTCACAATCTTCTCTCTGACTGTATTTGGACTCCTGACCATACTCAACAGTCCAGGGCTCTGGATCCCAGGAGTGGTCCCTTTTGCCATTAAATCTGTTCAAGGGGCTGCACTGGCTAGCTGTCCCTGGACTCCCTACCCCTCTCAGTACTGTGTTTTAGTCATTTTGGTCTTCACTCTGATAAGAGGACCACATAGTTCACTAGAGACTTCATTATCCAGGGATGAGAAGGGATCAGAAACACTGGTTAGGATTGCATCTTTTTTAGATCCCCAAACCTGCAAAAGTAATTATCAGTTGAGATTATGGATCAGATCTTCAACTAGTACTAACCTTCCCCCCACCCCCTTAAAGACAGCTCCACTGAAGTAAAAAATTTAAACCAACATAAGCCTAAATTACAGGGTACTGACAAATGTACATTTGTAACTACTTAAAAGGGGAGCATATACCAATTCTTGTGCTGGAATTCTTAAATATGTATGATTTTCTAGCAATAGCAACTAAGTCAAATCATCCTTATATTGGCCCTGGATGAAGTAGGGTTAAAGTTTGTTACATTTGTATCACTACAAATGATGTAGATGTAAAAGTTGCATCATACCACTTTCATAGATTTCATAGATTTCATAGACATCAGGGCTGGAAGGGACGTCGGGAGATCATTGAGTCCAGCCCCCTGCCCAAAGGGCAGGAAGTCAGCTGGGGTCATAGGATACTTTTCAT
>NW_017728918.1:48007326-48010565 GCF_001723895.1 Crocodylus porosus | reverse complement strand
GCTCCCTTAAGTGCCTTGATCCGCCGGCTTTGCAAGGGTTGCTCAGTGGGCCAGCAGTGGTCCCCCCATTGATAGCCTTAGGGGTGTGCAAAATGGGCTGTATTCAATTCAGATTTGGCCTTAACTGGGGACAGTGATTCGATTCGTTGATTTGGATCACTATCCCTGATTCTATCTGGCTGATTCCAAATCTGAAGATTCAGTGCTGATTTAGAGAATCAGCATTTAACATCCTCTGAAGGTCTGGGAAAGCAAATGTTGTGGAGCTGTCCAGAAAACTGAGACAGTTGACCTGACAATACATTACATACCATGACTTTATCTGTAGTTCAAGAGACAAAGCATATAGTTATCACGAATAGTCACTGCTGCTGCAAGAGTTGGCTGAAGTATAGTTATGGGAAATACAGCAGGTATTACACTGCCTGATATAATATATAAAGTGTATACCACAAGGATTTTTGAAAGATGATTGGCAAAAATGTTTCAATAAAGTGTAACTTGCTTACACTTTGTACTGAGTTTGCCTTGGCAACTGCTGTCTGTTACTTCACAGGCATGACAAGTTGTCAGATGTCAAGTTGATTTCTTCTTTTATTTGATCTTTTATGTATAGTTTATCATCCTAAGGGGCAGAGTCCTCCTTATATTTGTTTGTCAGAAGCTTTGAAGGACATAAATTTGGCATTAAAAAATTAAAATTCTGGAAGAATGTAGGAAGGGACAGTTCAGTTCAGGAATCTTTGCTACTTTTGGAGTTGTTGGCAAATATATGCAGTTTTGAATGTCTTTCTGGTTTCTGTCTGCTGCAAGGGGAATATACATAGTACCCTTGGCTTGATGCTCTACCTTTCCCAGCAACTACATATAATCAAACACATGCCCTCTGACTGCAAAAAATTGCAGAAATCTCTATTTCTCCTCATCCCAGCTACTACTTGAAGGATGGCAATGGGTTCTTTACTCTACTGCTCTGGCAGCCTGGCATAACTGAATAACTTCATTGCAGGCACCTACAGTGCTCACAACTTCCAAGCAGCAGCAGAATGAAACTGACCTGATTCAGTTTAGTTTTGCTACTGACAACATGGTACTGAATAAGAGCAGTGAAAACTGACAAGACTGAAGCAGCAGCAAAGGCTAGGGAAATGTCCGTCTGTACTCTTAGAAAGTGTTTACACTCAGTTTACATTTGGAAGGTTATCTTAGCACATGGAAGTACTGAAAGATTTATTTTGAAATGAAAATTGAGCCTTTGTAAATAGTAATAGCAGTTGCCTAGGACATATTCCAGCTTCTTGGCATATATGGATTTTTCAAGCCCTGATATTAACACTCCTTTTAGTATTTTCTATAAATCAGAGGAGTGACAGAATGAAAGTAAATGTATTTCCAGTTTCCTGGTGAAAATACTCACTTGAATATTTCATCTGAATAACTGTCCAGAAATATAAGACTGAAAGGGACCTTCATGAAATCTGCAAGCATTGGCAATGCATAGTGGGTGCACACAGGTGCATATGCACCCCCTGAGCATAGCAGTGTACCACTTGAGAAAAAGTGCTGCCAGTACTGCTGGTGGCACCTGCAGGCAGTCACCTGTCATCAACCTCCCCCTCGCTGCTGACACCACTAGTGGCATCTGTGGGCAATCTGCAATTGCCACAGGCTGCTACCAACACTGCTTGTGGTGTCTGTGGGTGGTTGCTGACTGCTAGTTGGCATCCACCACCCCCCACACCATCAACAGTGCTGTGGTTGCCTGTGAGAGCTCCCTGCTTGCCAATGCCATGCTCCCGCCACCAATCAAGGAGAAGAGCTGGACTGGGAATTTTAAGGCCAGCTTGCAGAGGCACTTAAGGAAAGGAATATAGTTGTCATGGTTGATTTAAATTAACTGGATATCTGCTGAGAGGAACAGTCAGCCAGGTTGGAACATTCCAGGAGGTTTCTGGCCGAGATACAGGACAGGACCTCCACTTAATTCAGAAGGTGCACAGTCTCACCAGAGGAAATGCCCTGTTGCACCTGGTCCTGGCCACAGGTGATGACCTGGTAAGAGGCCTCCAGGTCCTTGACCACCTGGGTATTAGTGATCATCGCTTGCTGGAATTCACCATCCAGCACAGGGTGTCGAGGGCCTGCAGCAAGGCGGTAGCTCTAGACTTCAAGAGGGCCAACTTCACTGAGTTGAGGAGATTAGTGGGAGAGGCGCTGGGGTTCTCGAGGGCAGGGGAACTCAGTGCCCAACATGAGTGGTCATTGCTTAAGGAAACAATACTCAGGGCCCAAGGGGTGACCATTCCAACAAGAAGCAAGGGGGGCAGGAGTGCCCAAAAGCCCCCCTGGTTCACCAAGGGTGTCCGGGAATACCTGATTGCCCAAAAGGCGGCGTACAAACAATGGAAGGGAGATGCTATCTTCAAAGAGGAGTATACCTCCTCTGCTCGGGCCTGTAGGGGGGCTGTCAGGAAAGCTAAGGTGGACATAGCGCTAGGACTAGCGTCCAAGATCAAAGATAATAAAAAGTCCTTTTTCAAATATATAGGGAGGATGAAGAAGGCACTGGGAAATGTGGGGCCCCTGAAAGATACTCTGGGCAATCTGGTGGTTGTGCCAGAGAAGAAAGCATACCTCTTTAACCAATTCTTCACCTCCTTTTTCTTGGGCAAGGACTGGGACTTCCCCACCATGATGCAAGTTGGACTTGAGGGGAATGCCTCCAGACCTCAGGTTGGGAAGGACCAGGTTAGAGAGCTTCTGGAGGGGCTGGACATGTTCAAATCAGCGGGTCCAGAAGCTCTCCACCCCAGAGTGTTGAGGGAGCTAGCAGGGGTTATTGAAGAGCCCTTGGCATGGCTTTACAAGTGCTCATGGTGCTCGGGCCAGGTGCCAGATGATTGGAAGTTAGCCAACGTGGTCCCCATCTTTAAAAAAGGGAGGAGGGAGGACCCAGGCAACTATAGGCCCAACAGTCTTACCTCAATCCTAGGGAAACTCCTTCAGAAGATCATCAAGGAGCACATCTGTGATGGGCCGGCTTCAGGGGTGACGCTTAAGGGCAACCAACACGGTTTCATTAGGGGCAGTTCATGTCACACCAACCTGATTGCCTTTAATGATCAGGTCACAAAATCATTGGATGCAGGTGTTGCCGTGGACGTAATCTTTCTGGACTTCAGCAAGGCCTTTGAAACTAACTCCCACCCCATCCTAATTAAAAAACTAGGTGACTGTGG
>NW_017728918.1:48004041-48006808 GCF_001723895.1 Crocodylus porosus | reverse complement strand
CATCTATGAACTCACTAGGGGGGACCAGAAGGGTTTGGAAGAGACCTTGTTTCCCCTAGCGCCCCCTGGCATAACAAGGAATAACAGCCACAAGTTGTTGGAGAGTAGGTTTAGATTTGACATCCGTAAGGACTACTTTGCGGTCAGGGCGGCTAGGAGCTGGAACCAACTTCCACGGTTAGTGGTGCTGGCTCCTACCCTGGGGGTTTTTAAGAAGAGGCTTGATGCCTACCTGGCTGGAGTCATTTGAGCCCAGTTTTTTGTCCTGCCCAGGTACGGGGTCAGAATTGAAGATCTACAAGGTTCTCTCTGACCCTACTTCTATGATTCTATGATTCTATGATTCTATTAACATTGCCACTGCCACCTGCAGGAGCTCTCCATGACCTCCAGCCTCCGGGGGCACATGGCATTTGTGTCTGCAGGTATCTTAGCTTACATTTGCACACTGACATTATTTTTGTAAGTTAAAAATTACACACATCCCATATTTTATCTGTGTGCATTGTTTAGTTGTTATATATAAGTATACTGACTGACAAGGATGCATCCAGGACCATGTTGATGTATTTTTAAAAAGCCATTTTTTTACTTTTTAAAGATAATAAATTTGATATAAGTGTATGGCATTCACAGCAGCAGTCCCTTTTCAAGCTTTCTCTAAATTCTCACTGACGGTACTCAAACGAGTGTAGGTCACTGAAGTTTACAAGTCTGTTTTCTTGCATGAGCTAAACATAATTTTCAATCTCTATACATTTTGGAAACATAGAACTAGAAAGGGGCTCTTGGGACATCAAGTTCAGTACCCTGTGTCTGCAGGCACCCAATATTTTTAAAAGGTTTCACAGGAATGTTTACCCCAATTTCTCTCTCTTAACACAAACACAGTCTTCTCCCTTTCCCCCTCCAAAAACAAAAAATAAAAATATAGCAGCCAAGGACACACCAGTGCTTTGCCAATATAATAGCAGGAAATTAATTACATTTGTACATTCATGTAATACAAGTAAATAAAAAGCTTGACATTAGCAGGCCTTGCTTGGATTGAGTGAGGAAGACTTAATGACCCCGATTTACTGTATTTACTCAAATCCAAGACATGGTTTTGCCCCCATTTAACATGGGGGAAAAAACCCCTTATCTTAGATGTGAGTACAAGTGGGGGTGGGGCCAGGCAGCTACTGTAGCTCTGATTCTAGTCCCACCCTAAATTGATGTTGGACCTGTCAACTTGCCTGTCACCAGCCACTATATTTGTCCCACCACTACCACCCCTCTGTCACAGGCTGGCTAGGTACTGTGAATGTATCAGCCATTAGGCTGCTTGGTTCTGGATCGAGGAGGTGAGTTAGGAGTGAAGTAAAGGCAAATTTACTTATAGCTTAGCATACAACAGTTAACAGAAAAGTTAATGCGACAAACAGATAGTACAATAATGAAGAGCTAATAGTAAATAATAACAACAGGTAGACAAAATGACAAAGAGTTCCCACATGGGGTTGGCAACTTATCGTCAGTCCCTCTATGCCAGGTGCACGCTAAGTTGTTCCAGCGAATTCTGGAGTCCCCGATCAACACTGTCCAAGGGATCACCGGGAAGGTCCCTTGGTCAGGATCTGGTCCTCGCTCACACTGGGAGTCTGGAGACCAGGCTTGGTACAGCGATGGTCCTTCTCCTTCAAACTGGTTACTTGATATGTGCAAGTACACATATCCTTATTTTATACAAACCTATTGGCTTTAGAACCACTCACAGTCTTGCCCTATAGCTGTTACCCTATGGGATTAAAAGGTGTTAGAAATTATCATAAAAGGTTATCATCCGAACTCAGGTTCACCCAATAAGCAAATTATACCACATTACTTTGAGGTTTGAAATTAGCATTACTTTGACCAAGCTCAACCCCTTGGTTTCTTATTTCTTGGATTCCTTAGAATGTGCTAATTACATTAGGTGGTCAGATCTTGTTATGACGTTTAAAAAACCTGTTAGATCAGCTAATCTTGTAGTTTGCTTATTTGGGGCCCAGTCAATCCCATGATCAGTGCAAACAGTTAGATTCAACACTTTGTTTAAATTGTGACAGACGAATTCCACTTGTGGATTGCAAACTTGCAAGCTTTGTATTAGCTAATCTTAACAGCTAGACAATTGCCTGGATGTCTCCAAGAGCATATATTTATTGCCCATGATAGTAACCCCTCTGGTTCTGGCCACCACACCCCTCCCCACACTGCTGCTATTACTGCTTAACCTCCAACTCCAGCACTCCTCCCACCTGGGGCATGAAACACAGGGTTGCTCTGACCCCGCCCCAGCCATGCAGCAGCCATGTTACTTCTGAAATTTCTCTTGTATGGCCAGGCTGGATTTGGAGTGGAGCCAGAAGCAGGCCAGAGGTGGAGCTAGAGGATAAGTGACAACAACAGGGGAGGGGCAGGCAGGGGACAGAGGCAGAGGTTACCAGTAGGATAGACAGTAGGGACCAGGTATGGGAGGATGCACCATGGGCAAGGATGGGCATAGGGCATCCAGACACTGGAGAAGAAGCAGGCACAAGGGGGGCAAATAGTGGGGTGATGATATGGCAGGGGTCAAGCCATCTAACTTCCCCGCCTACTATCCTGCTACTGTGTCCCCTGTTACTTGCCTCTCTACTACTTCGATCTCCACCCCAGAGTGCTGAGGGAATTAGCTGAGGTCATTGTGGGACCTCTGGCATGGATTTATGCGCACTCATGGTGCTCTGGTGTGGTGCCAGAG
>NW_017728918.1:47989988-48002451 GCF_001723895.1 Crocodylus porosus | reverse complement strand
CCCTACTAACTATGAAAGAACTATGAAACTATGAAACTACTTGGCCCTTTACCTCCTGCACCTTTGCCACCACTTATTCTCCTGCAAAGGTTCCCGGGAGGATGAATTTAAAAAGACCCTTCAATAAGTAGATTCTCTATATGGAAGATTAGAATAAATTAATCTATGTTTCAGGCATACTATTTGATCATTTGGGGGTTCTCTTAAATGTAGGCCTCTGGCAGTCATGTACTTAATGATGCAATGGGATCTGATGAATTATCCCTACAACTGCATTTCCTGCCATGCCACACATGCATGGCTGGAGGTGTGATTGTGGGATTAAGCATCAAGCCACATCATGATTTCCTGCCAGTACAGCCAAGGATACCACTGGCAGGTAACAAACTTTCACAGATGAAGCCCACCTCGTGGGGCTCCCAGCTGTGTGCACATACTGTGTGCACATACTGTGTGTGACTGGAAGCCTAGTCAGCTGATCCTGGCTCCCAGCTGCAACTTGGTTCAGCTCACTGCTCCCAGGCTTTGCCCCACAACTAGAAGCTCCAGCCTGGCCACACATTCAATTAAAGTCAAGATAAGAACCAGCCCCAAAGTTATCACCACGGATCATGGTTTTCCCTGATTAAAAAAGCCACATATCACAGCAGGCTCTGTGGCTTAGTGGGTTAAAGCACCTGTCTAGTAAACAGGAGATCCTGGGTTCAAGTCCCAGCAGAGCCTACTGTTTAGCTTCTAGCATAGCTCAGGGGTTAATGTATTGGTCTTTTAAGCTAGGGCTTAAGAGTGTAAATTTCACCTGGGCCTTCCTTCTTTTTCTGCTTGTCTTGGTCAGTGGTTTGGGCTGAGCTTGTGGTAGGAAGGTTGTGAGTTCGGGTAGACCCAGACCTTGAGGTGGGAAGTGGGTCCCTGATAGGTGTAAGTAAAATTTGCCCTTGTTTACCAGTAGAGTTAAGGGTGAAGAGGTTCTGAGTTCAAGTCCAACTGGATGCCTAGAGCTTTTTGATAAGGGGCTTATCATATGGCTTAGACCCTTGGGTGCTGAGCTTGCCCAGTGTGGGGTCCTGAGCTTGGCTTGGGGAGGTGGTGAGCTCAAGATTAAGATGTGGACCCTGGGAGTCAGCCTGGAAATGGGGCATGTGAAATTATTTTGGATTCGCATATTTCTCAGGTCATTTGACCCCAGCAGTCTTTCCTGCCTAAAGCAGGGGTCCTGGACCCAATGATCTAACAAGGGCCCTTCCAGCTCTAAATCTCTGAATCTGTGAATCCTGCAATCACACCTCCTGCCATGTACATGTGAAGATCCCCAAAGTGATCCCATCAGACCTTGTGCATCTGCCAGGGGTCTCTGTGTAATAATTGTGTGACTTACTCCTTGCTTTATCATCCCTTTGGCTACCCCTCAATACAATGTCAGCTGAGAGTGAGGGTGGGTATTACTGGTGAGTTTTAAGATGGTTGAAGAATTCAATCTGTGCTCTGCAATTTTTTCCACAGATATTGTAACTTGTGCCCTGGGGGAAGGGGGAGTCAAGACCGTTGGCCAGTATGTTGTGTTCTTTCATTCCTCCTCTACTGTTTCTCAGCTTCCTGAGCAAAATGGTTTTCTTCAAAATGGCCTGCAGCTTGATGTGTGGTGCAGCACCATTGAGACCTGTTACCAGCCAGTATTTCCCAGTTTGTAAGGTTGATGTCTCTGTCCTCTGTAGATCTTCTTATCATGACTGAGTTGAGAGAAGAGGACTTGCTTCAGAAAACAAGTGTCAGTCATCTGCACACAGTGGCAAGCCCAGCAGAGCTGATGTTCTCTTCTGATTGATAAGTGCTAGGATTTCATCATTATTCTCATTAAACCAATCTCGGTAACAGTAAGTGGAGTATCCAGTTGATTCAGTGCATACCTTGTGAATAACATTCTTAAGGTCCTCCCAATGTGCCTGGATGTACTTCATGTCATCACGTAGGCCAGAGAGCCTCACAGTAAGGCACTGCTGAATAGCCTCATATCTAGCTTGGTCTTGGAGTCCCTTGAAGGTAATCTCTTCTTCATTCCTTTCATTAGTTTATGGTGTTGTGGTGCAAGCTGCATGTCCATGACTGATCTGACTAAGCGGTGGTCCATCCAAAAGTCATTTTCACATCTCAGGACTTGGGTGATACAGATGTTGGTACTATCATGGGCTCTGACAATAAAAGTCAAGAAGGTGCCAGTGATTGGAACTTGGGTGTTTCCAAGTGGTCTTATATTTGTCACTGTCTGAAGCTTGTATTCATGATGAGCACATCATGCTCTGTACATTTGCTGAGGAGGAGGATACCATTGGAATTGACTTTCCCCATCCCCTTTTTCCCAATGGTGCCACTCCAGAGTTCAGAGTGTCACCCAACTCTTGCGTTGAAGTCACTCATGAGGATAAGCTTCTCTTCCCTGGCAGCAGCAGTCAGGACTGTCTCAAGAGTGCAGTAGAAATATTCCTTGCTGACTTCTTTATCATCAAATGTAGGGGTATATGCACTGATGGCCAGGGATCCTGGTTTTCTCTGGTAAAAAAAAAATCCTGTTTTTGGATTTAAAAAGGAACTTAAAATCCTCATGGAAAAATGTGGATTTGGGGTTCTTTTTTTTAAATCTGAAAATAGGGTGTGTGGTTTTTTTAAAATTAGAAAACAACTAGGATCCCTGGACTGTTCAGTCATGGCCACAGCTGCTAAATTGTACTTCTGTCTTGCTAAGTGCAAAATGACCATCACATGACTGCCGCCTACATGCAGATTTCTGTCTAGGAACTCCCTCTCTATGCACAGAATTCCTGTCCCCACCGTCACTTGTCTGTTACCACAGGACTTGGTTTGTGGGAGATGTTAACATCCCTGACAGAGGCCTGTGCATGACACCTTTTAATGTAGGGAAGCTGGTTTGCAAGTGACAACCACATGACTTTCATAGGAAGGAGCCCTTGAACTGAGTGGCAAGGATGTCCAAGACAACTGGAGACCATCCATCCTGCTGCAGGCCTCATCTGTCTTCACAGCCAGAGAACCAGCAGGCAAGCCTGTTCCGCTGTTGGGTTCTTCAGGAGTTTGGACCATGTGTAGTCTGGGACCTTGCTTCAAACCTGTTCACCAAGGGAGACTCCCCGGATGACATAGCTCTGAGAGTCATTGGAACACACATGCCTCTCTACCATGACAAGGTTACAGTCCAAGGAGAGGTGTTTTATCATGCTATTAATTACATTAACATGCAGCTTGCTTAATCATGTTTTAAGAGAAATGTGAGCCAGGAGCCTCAGAGTCATCTTGGATTTGGGCAACTAGGGAATTCATAGTTACCAAACTAGGTGCAAAATGATTAGCAAGTGGCATAATCACATGTGTGCATGGAATAGTTGTATTGCTTAAGATTCAGAACTGAGAGCATTAAATGTTGCATAGTTGGACATGTTTAGCATATGAAGTTCAGTGTTGTAACAGGCAGATGTTAATATGACATTGGTGAAAAATCATAGGTTGTGTTAAGAGTACAGAAGCTGTCAAATATTCTAACCCTATCATTTGAGGGGTGAGTAAATAATAAAATGGACATGGCTTCCACACATGTGGTATAGCAGGTATGGGTGCATACTATCTGATAATCACCTACTCTGCGGGTTTCACTGGATGTGAGGAGATACTGTAACCTATTTTTCTTTCATTTTCCAAGTTGTTGTGTAACATATGTCTTTTTAACAGACATTTACATTTCATTCACTTGTCCTCCCTGGCTAGCCTCTTCATGCTGCTGTAAATATAATTTATTTGATTTCTATGCTGCCCTGTCCCCAAAGGCAAGTCCTAAAAGCATATACAGTAAATAATAAGCAATATTTATGTAGCTTCTAGACCAGAATAAATTGAACTTAGTGGGTTTAAACCCATTAGAGGCTACCAATTAAAATTTGCTTAGTTTTCATGTGTTCTAGGTCCCCATCCTCCCCACCCTTCTACAGCCAATATAATAAGGTAGTTTCATAGGCTACAGGAAGGAATTTCAGGAAATGTTTTTCTTGTCCCATTAATTGTGTCTTCCTATCAAACTGGATCACCCTGAGGTGATTCATTTTTCTTCCTGCTCCTCTATTCTGTGACTCCTGTCTATGCCTTTTGGGCCTCTTACAAAAGTTCAACCTTTGTATTTTCCTCAGAATCTGAGGCTACTATTAGCTCTCTGCTACTACAGATACTTCTGGGTCCTGCAATCCTGATAAAGCTGCAATGAAGCTGCAGGAAAAAAAGGCCTCATTTGTTAGTTTAAATATTAAGCATTTGTTTGCTTTAATACCATGCTGTTCTAAACAGCCAAAAGATACATTTTTAAATCTCCTAATGCAGATTCATTGCTTCATTGCTGTTGCCCTTAATTACAATAGTATAAAAATGTGTGGATCATTGAGCAGTAACACATTAGTTATCATTCCTGGTAAAAGCTATGAACAGGGTAGCAGACAACTGCCTCTCACAGACCCAGTCTCTGTGAGTTTCCTAGATACTCTCTCCCTTTTTAGGCTCAACATAATTATGTCAACATTGGATGTTTTCATGCAAGATTTTCTTGTAGCATTAGTTTAATGACAAACATCTGTGCTGGTTCTTAAATAGCCCTATCATTTGATTTTTACATAGTCACCCACAACTATGTGACCCATACCTCTGTGACCCATACCTCTGCTGGTATAACTATATGACATGGCAGAGGTCAGTGGAGCTGCATTTAAATTCCTATTCATTTTGAACACATTCCAGAGGGACATAATAAGTAGCTGCTCCTCATCTCCAATAGTCCTTAACCAGAGGCCTACAGATATTGGAACGATCCTGTTTCCAACCCAGCATACATGGGAGGCAACCATAGAAAACTGAGATGCATTTGGTTAAACTAGCATAAGCTGAAAATATCTAGGTACTATATATATTTATTTTTTTCTTCATGAACAAAGGCCATCCCACAGCTATTAAAATGTCTGGAAGAAATAGATGAAAAATTTCTGGTCAGGTTAAATGCAAGGAAGACTAGTGTAAGGCTGGTAGAGAAAGGAAAGCACTGATCTCTGTGTATACATCCAACTAGGTTGTTAAATTAGGGGACAAACTCTACCCTACTTGGCTCTTCTTTCTGTGACAGGCCTCAAGTGGAGGTGGTCCTCTGACTTACTTCTGTGACTCCCATTGCCCTCAGTCTTCTTATATACCTCCCCACTTCTGATCACTGCCACGAATTGCGGTTAAAGTAACTTGGAAGGTGTCCTTCTATAATAAGCAGAGTTCAAATTTTGGGGGAGTTCAGGGGGGGATGATCCCCCCCCCATAACAGACAAGAATCTCCCCTGTGGGACAGTCAAGCCCTGGCCCACCCCACACCTTTATAAGCAGCCCAGGAGACAGCAGCAGCTCCTTGTAGCTGCCACCACTACTGGCCCCAGCCCCACAGTACTGGTGGGGACCTATGTGCACAGCCCCAACCGTGGCCATTTTTTTGCAGACCCCACCAAAAGTGGATGTGTAATTCAGACCCTGATACTAAGTGAGGAGGAAAGGAACTTGTTGACTATACCCCACTGAACCAGTGGGGCCTCTGGCACTCACTGGCCCCCAGATTATACTGCTTATGACTTATACAGTTTAATTCAACAGTGTGGCCCCTCTGTCTTTCTGCACTGGGGGGATCCTAGTGCCCTCAGCCCCTTCTCCCAGCCTATAAACTCCCTCCTTCTTTCTGCCCCTCCAGGGTCCAGAATCCAGAGCCCAGGCTTGGCAAACCCACAACCTATCCTTTATCATAGCATCATAGAGAATTAGGATTAGAAGTGACCTCCAGAAGTCATCTAGTCCAACACCCTGCTTGAGGCAGGATCATCCCTATCCAAACCATCCCATACAACCATAATCTAAACTCTAAAAAAGACTATCCTCAACCAAAACCCTGACACCCTAACCTGACAGGACAAGTAGGGGAACCACAGCAAAAGGCTCTTATGCTCAGATACCCAAGTCAGGTTCCAGCCTTGGGGCTTTTATGTCTGCATCTCCTAGCATCTCCTAGCATACTCCTTCAATGAGGAAATTTCTTACAGGATGTTGAGTTCCCTCTTACGCAGCCTAATTTCCCTTATACCTGCTCTGGTGGCTACTGGCTCAAAAGGTTTGCGTCTTAATGGGGCCATGCTAGCTTTCTGGATTTGATTTCCTGTTACAGAGAGCATCGGCAGCAAAATTAATTTTTTTTCAATTTTCCTGTAGCAAGAAGACTAGACCCCCTCTTTCCAGAGACAAACTGCTGCATAATGTTGTAAGACTTCTCAAGACTTCACCATGCTCACCAAAACTGAGCATTTTGTTAACGAACTCTCTTCTTCTTCTGAGGGACAGTATATCATAGTGATGTTCTGCAACTTGCACTGAAATTTTGTGGAGTTGCAGGTCACCTCCAAGGCACTGAAATGATATTATGGTTTAGTTAGCTGCTGTTCCTATACCCATTAACCCTAGAGTTAACAATAATCTGACAGGACACCAAGTATAACTCTTGTGCACTGAAAACAATTCTAGGTAGAAGGTCTGTAATTTTGGCACTATCTTTGGAGGTCAGTATGATTTGTGTTGTATCATTCATTTCTAGCTGGATTCTCATACCATGCCCACTGCTGTGGTCTCTGAGTGCCTTTTCTAGCATAAAATGTATAATACACTTTTTGTGTTGTTTTTCTTACATAAGAATAAAATGACTAAGTATGGTTTTCCTTCCCCTTTCTAAACTAACTGGAAAAGGACATGGGAAGTATGGAAGATTAGTGAATAATTAATTAGCAATTATTGTGTTTTATGCCTGTTGTGAAAGGTGGACTAGGAAGAGAAAGAGAATTTAATCTTGAAACCTGTAATGTCATTTTGCAGTCATTTTTCTAATATAAATTCACTTTATTGCTTTTAAATCTTGAAAAAATTGTCTTGTCAGTTAGTGGCATTACCTTTTACAAAATTGGCTAAATATGTAAATAAAAGAAATGAAAAAGCTCTTTCCTCATGGAGGACTCTATTTGTCAAATTATTTTTCCAAGGGCAATGATGTAAACTTCCTTACTTCACGCACTTAAAAGTAGAAATCAGAAAATACTATAAAATATAATATGGGACATGACAACTCTTCCTTGCTTTGGGAATGGATTAGATTATCTATTAGTTCCTTCCCATTTATATTGCCTATGATTCACTTCATATGGCCATTGGGTTAAAGGAAATAAGAATTATGTAAACCTCCCAGTAACTAAATTGTTTTGAACTGGTGACCTAGTACTTTAAGAGGTTTTTTTAAAAAAAAGCAAAATATAATGCATTTGGCTCCAAACCACTTTCTTTATATTTGTAATGTGGAGCAATAATGCTTTTAAATTAAAATGTGTTTGCTTGAATAAATGTAATCAATGTGCACACAGTATGATATTGCTCATTTTCAAAACCTTCATCCATTGCTGTTGCTGTTTGATTTTTACCCCCTTAATATATCTTTATTGTCTGATATTGTTCTTAACATGTGGTGCTGCATTTATGAAGAATGGCCACTAGAGTGCTGCAGGTATCCATTCAAGTGGAGTTTCCGTATATTCACAATCATTTTCTCAGATGCTTAGTTACAGCAATACATTTTATATCATGTAGATTTTGTGCCAACTATGTGTTTTAAATAATTTAGGACAGCTGTATGTCTAATAACCCAGCTCATACCTGAAATTAGTGTACACTTGAAGGGAAAGAATATGGTCAGCTTATTTAATGGGCTGACTGGAAACTAAAATGATTTAAAGGAAGAACAAACACATTATAATGCCAGGCTATATAAAAAAACTATGAAGGAAACATTTAGAACCCATATGTTCTAGTTCATGCTAGCTATTGCACTATTGACACACTTATAAATAATTCAGGGTGTGTTTTATTAATTAGTTATCATCAAAGCAAGGGAGTCGTTGTGTGAATAATGATCAGTGATATTGAGTCCCCCATTGGAAATGATTCAAGCTGCTTGTATTGAAATAAAACATAAGATACTTAAGATACCTGTGGCTGTGGGCCCAGCATCCATTTTGGAATGAAAACAAACAAAATATATAGTAGAAGAACCTTGATGATTCAGTCTGGGGACATGAAAAATCTTCTTTATGGGATTCTCTGGAGTCAGTAGTAAAATTTCCAATGAATTTCATGAAGCTGGGTTTGGCTCTAAAAGCAAATTTCCAGATACATGCCTTAGTGGCACAGTTCTATAGCATCCTATGGCAATACAACAAATGGAGTCAAGAGGTGGTGTGATTGTTTCTAGATAGAATATCGTGTCACCCTATGACCCTTACCAAATATAGACTTACTCTTGAAACAGGATAACTGTCATTGTTTGGGTTTTTTGGCTTGTCCTTCACTTTATGAATTGTCTGGCCCCTCTATGGTAACTCTACACAAGGGGTGGATATCTATTAAATATTGTGTGCCTAAATGGAAAGTTTTCAGCTGTATATATGGCCTTTTTTGGTACTTGTGGAGCCTGTAATCTATTACCCTCTTGTTATCTGGGCAGCATGGAGGAACATACATGAAGCGCACATAGTAGGCATGGTTACAAATGCATACATGGCTATACACATGGTTGTTTATGCAGACTCAATGCACATGCATGTCACAGCATTGTTGCTGGACAAAAAGCCATGACTAGCAAGAGGAGAAGGAGGGCCTCCCGTGTTTTATGCAGAACAGCTGATTTTCTGGAGCACTAACCCAGGAAACAGTAGACCTGGGTTCTAGGACTTCTTTGCCTAGAGAGGGGTTGAATCTGCACTTCTTCAACTTCTTGGACAGTGGTCTAACCACCCTGCATTAGCCAGTCCCTTCTTTAGCCCATACTTTAAAGCTGCCCCCCTGGGAAACCAAGAGAGGGAGATATGTAGTACTAGGCCATCAAGAACAAGTTGAAGGGTTGGGTGGTATAACTGGGAATCCTAGCCCTGTTACTAGAAATCAGGCCCACCCTTTTAAGGACTAAACCTTCTGGGCCTAGAGAACTGGCACAGAAGAGGTTAATAACTGGGCCAGGCCATCTAGTCACCTGACTGAAAGAGGAAGGACTATAAGAACCCAGGGCAGAATGGCAGTAGGGAGGCGGGCAGCTGAAGGGGAGGGAGTGCATCCCAAAGCTCCAGGGAGAAGCTTGGTGAGTGGTCCAAAAGCAGGAAGAAGGAACCGTGGAAACCTGGTGAGACAACAGATGCCCCATGAGCCAACAGATGGGATCTGAAACAAGAGCCCAGCATAAATGTAAGATGACATAATCACTTGGGTTTTTTTATTATTATTTTATTGAGGGCAGTTATGGCACTCGGACGGGACTGTCCATATTTCTTTTGATTATTGAACACCTGGTGTTTTGGGAGGGGCTATTAGGGGACGGAGGAGGCCTCATTTTTGGGACCCTCTACGGAGTGGGTATCCCAGTGCCAGAGAGGGTGCAGCTTTTGGGGGCACAGACCCCAGCACCAGTGAGGGAACAGTTTTGGGGGGACACAAACCCTGGTATTTGAAGGAATATTTTTAAAAGGCCAGGTGAGGACTGGTGCACCAGAGTAGTTATATCTTGTCTTACTTCTTTTTGTTGTTGTTTGCTTCTTATTTAGACTGAAAGATACAGGTTTGGGTTGCACCCAGATTTTGAACCCACACCTTGCTGGTTGTGGGTCTAGCTCCTGTGCCTGTGGGCCAGGGAGTACTGGGCTCAACTAGGGAAGCAGGAAAAGCTAGAGCCTCTGTGTCCAAGCCTGTTTAATGGGTTCAGAGGGGGAGGACTAGCCAGAGAAAACAGGGGTCAAGCCATAATAGGAGAGACCCCAACATACCCAAAATAATAGGCAGTCTCCCGCTCAAAAAAAGTAATATTCCATCAAGTCGTGGCAGGTGAGATTAGGGCAGGACTGAAGAATTACAGAGCAGGCCCAAGGGTGCCCCACGTAAGGTGCAGATAACCAGAAAGATGGCATTGGGGTGGGTGACCTGTCACAGGTGGACACCTCAGTGAGATGGATGCTGCTCTGGAAATGAACGGGCCCTGGCTTTAAGCCTGGCCCCATGCTCCCAAGGGCACTGAAAGTTCCTCAGTACTATTTTTCAATTAACTATTAAATGTAAGATGAGAGGCTCAGCTTCAAAAGGAGTACTGGAGAAAGGACTGAATAATGCCTAACCTGTGGCATGGTTGCTCAAGCACTGTGCTAGGCAATCTGTGAGACAATTTCAAAGCCCTTCTGGATGAACGGGACCTAGAAGCCAGATCTCCAGGTTTCTGTAAAACTCATTTATTGGGTCTAGAACAGGGGAAGGACCTCGTGAATTTTTCCAGGAATTATATTCTGGTACACATGTATAGCCACATACTTGCCCAGCCAAATCGTTGTCTACTGCATATGCACAATATACATGTGTATGTTAATGCATCCACACTGCAGGAGTAATAGAAACTAAAATTATGGATAAGTGGCAAAAACTCCACCTAGTCCTCTGGATAAGTGCCATGGAGGTGCACAAAGAAGTATAGAATTCCACCATAGATTTTTTCCACTCTCAAAGCTGCCAGACAAGAGCTACAGTGCAAGTAGTTAGCTTCGACCTACCACTCCATCTAGTTAGCAGAAGATAGGAGCAGAGTTGGTAAATAACCATGTATCAGGACATAATGAATTTTGGGGAGAAACGACATTGTGATATTATCCTTTGGCATTTTTTTGGAGCAGGTGCATCTTCTACACTGACTTTGGCCCCATTACTCAAAAATGTGCAGTCTTCCTGGGTAGTAGCAGGATTGAGGCAGACGTGCACTAGAAGGCAATTATGATGTGAAGATATTCTCGCTTCAAGGCTGTCTGGTTGAATAGCTGTGAATGAGCTATAAAAACATAATTCTAAAACTGTATTGAGACAAGGACAAAATATTACTTAGGGGATTGGAGAGGAGAGAGTGAAGGAAGCCTTGTCAGAAAGGAACCATTACCGGGGTGAAGAGGAAAAAGTAACTGCTCCAAGTTGCTCTGGGGATTCTGTCAGCTACAGCACTGAAAAGGGAGAGGCTGTTGGGACAAATAGATTAAGAAATGCAATAATAGTGAAGGAGATAACTCGGTGTGGAGAGCTAGCATTGCAAGGCACCATTACATGACAGAGCTAAAGAATCCTCATAAGGTACTGAAAGATGATGAGGGTTGAGGTCACCGTAGCTATTATTACTGGCAAATGGACAGAGAAAGAAAAAGAAACATTCAAAGAAAACTGAAACAAGGACAATTTCACACAAACACATGCTCTTTCTGGCCAGCCAAGGGAAGAGGCGGGGGCAAGGGGAATAAAGGAATTGCAATTTCAGTGGTAAGCAGAGAAGGACAGCAATTCTCTTGCTTTTTTTCCTTGGCCTAACATTAAATTCCTTTCTATTTCACACCCCTGTACCCTAAGTCGGCAGTGTCAACTTCTGTTGTAAAGTTATTGAAGGATGTGGTTTTACAGTGTTTGATGTTAACATATCTTTTAAACCCAGTTATGTGCCAGGGATTTCTAATCAAATGGTCTATTCTTACCAAATGTTTATTTTTCTTTTCAACCTTGCCATTTTACACAATTGCCCATTTCTCCCAAAATTGAAAACCAATCCTAGAAAGTTTCAGAAACTCCACCTGAAACACACAGATTAAAAAAGGACTGCTGGAATTAATCCAAGAAGACCAATGAGAAAATGTGGACGTACAAAGCCAAACTAGGATACTAAAATCTGCCCTTATGTAGGTACATGCCAACCTATTAATCCTTTATTTCATAGATTTCATAGACATTAGGGGTGGAAGGGACCTTGGAAGATCAAGTCCAGCCCCCTGCCTGGGTCATAGGATCCCAGCAAGATGAGCATCCACATTTCTCTTGAAGGTGTTCAGTGTAGGTGCTTGAACCACCTCCAATGGCAGGCTATTGCATACCTTGGGGGCTTGGATAGTAAAGAAATTCTTCCTTATGTCCAGCCTGAAATGGTCAAGCAGTAGTTTATAACCATTTGACCTCATCATCCCTTGGGGCGCTCTGGTGAATGAATGGTCCCCCAGATACTGGTGATCACCTCTGATAAATTTATAGGTGGCCATCAGATCACCCCTGAGCCTGTGCTTTTCCAGGCTAAAGAGCCCCATGGCTCTCAGCCTGTCATCGTAAGGTCTGTTAAGAAATTCTTCCTTATGTCCAGCCTGAAACGGTCTTGCAGAAGTTTATGACCGTTCGACCTCGTCATCCCTTGGGGCACTCAGGTGAACAAATGGTCCCCCAGATACTGGTGGTCACCCCTGATAAACTTATAGGTGGCCATCAGATCACCCCTGAGCCTGCGCTTTTCCAGGCTAAAGAGCCCCAT
>NW_017728918.1:47986836-47989560 GCF_001723895.1 Crocodylus porosus | reverse complement strand
CAAGACCTACCCGCAACAAACCCATGCTGGCTATCCCTCAGGATGTTGGTGTTGGCCAGTCCATTAATGATGACCTCTTTAATAAACTTTTTCTAAGACCTTCCCCAGGAGAGAGGTCAGGGTGATGGGTCTGTAGTTTCCCGGATCCACTTTCCTCCCTTTCCTGAAGATACACACCACATTGGCCTTCTTCCAGTCTTCCGGCACTATACCAGAGCACCAGGAGTTCTCAAAGATCTGTGCCAGGGGTTGAGCTATGATGCTTACCAGCTCCTTGAGTACCCTGGGGTGTAGATTGTCAGGGCCAGATGACTTGAAGGTATCCAGCCTCTCAAGGTGTTCCTTCACTAGGTCAGCACTGAGGGAAGGCAGGGGATCTCCTTCACCTGGATCTCCCTGTCCTGTAGTGGGCATGGCCATCCCATAGGACTGATGAAAGACCAATGCAAAATACCCATTTAATAGGTTGGCTTTTTCCTGGGCGTCAGTTAGAAGATGTCGGGTCCAATGTTGGCCTTGCTTTTCCTCCAGCTCTCCACATAACCGAAAAAAGGGCTTTTTATTGTCCTTGATACTCAAAGCTAGTTGGAGTTCAGTTGCAGCCTTGACTTTCCTGGTTTGCTCCCTGCAGGACCAGACCAGTGCAGAATATTCCTCCTTGGAGGTAAATCTTTAAATAGCACACTAATATTTCTGAATATTTACTGATATAATTTGGCCACTAATAAAATTTGAATTTCATCAATTTCATATTTTAAGGAAAAAAAATAACTGAAATGAGAATAAACCATTGCATATCACCTAGAATAAGTCTAAAAGTTGAATCTTATGAAATCTGCATGAGTAGCTATTAAAAGCACACAACCCCTTTGAAACTGATGGGGCATAATATAAGCCCAATTACTCTTTTACTGGTATAAGTAATCAGAAACTGGTCTACACTCATAACAGAATAAAAGTTGACAAACAAAACCGGTCTATACCCATAATGGAACAGAAGTTCATCACACATAGACTGGTATCAAATTGGCAAAACTCCATCTAAGATTTGCTGATCCTCCCCTGCCTCCCCTCACCCCCTCAATCCAAGGGCAAATGTGTGTTCTTGTTCACTACAGATCTAAACTATGCAACTTACAAAAAATGACATAACTTAGATCAATTCCACCTTGGACTTTTGAATATCTAGACCAGTGGTCACCAACTAGTAGATCTTGAAGCTTCTTGTGGTAGATCTTGAAGCCTCTTGGAGTTGATCTGAGGCTGGGGTGGGGGGCTAAGTGCCTGCGTGCATGCATGCACGTGCCCCAGCTCAGCAGGTCAGTCTTTGGGGGAGGGAAGGGATGGAGACTAGATTGAGGGAGGGACAGTGTTGCAGAGGCAGGAGCTGTGGTAAGTTGGGTGGGACCTTGGCTAGGTGGGACTTACCTGTTGCGGAGATGTGCCCCCAAATAATTTTTTCTCCCTCTTTCTTGATCTGCCCCTCTCCCCCCTTCCCTCCCCACAAACTTACTTGCTGGGCAGGGGTGGGAGAGTGGCAGTGGTACACGGTAGATCTTGGGCTGCTTTTAATGCCAAAGGTGATCTCCTACTTTAAAATGTTGGAGACTGCTGGTCTATACCTACCTAGAAAGTTCATGATAGGATTTTATGACATTTTAAATCTAAACAAAGGAAAAATAAGTAACTAATGACCAGTCCTCACAGAAGTTTTCTTCTAGGAGCTGGTCAAGAGAATGCAAACTCAACAATTCCTGGGAAATATTTTACTTCTGTGAAATGTCATAATATGAAAATATATTGCTTTTCTGAGCTATAACTTTAAGTGCCTGGCCAATCTGTACTCTTTCAGGATGGAGTAGTTCCAAGAAATCTATTTCTCATCAGTCAAGCATTTCCAAACATCTGTGCTGTGCCTGCATTCAGTGGAGTGCAGCATGTTTATCTTATGAGTTGTATCTGTTGCTAAAATTGGTGTTAACTTTGATCTGGATTGTTTCTTTTTATGGTGAAATGGGACTAGAATAAAAAGTCAGAGGAAGAGGGAAACTGATGAAGGAACTTGGCCAGCAACAAGCCCTGTCAATTATCTACTGAGATTCTGTGTGATGCTTTTAAAATGTTTTTATACACAACTTTCTTCTGTGTGCTTTTCTGGAACCTTTAGAATTTTTTTGATCCTCATGCCCCTGAATCCCAGCAGAGACCAACCTGTGTTTGTTGCTTCACAATGTTATTGGTGTGGGCAAGCTTTTGAGTGTGTGCAGTTGGCAAGCTAAAGCTAACCCTGATCATATTATGCTGTGCATCTGTTGCACTATGCAAAATGGAAGATGAAACAACTCACTGAGAGAAAGATGATGTTTTTCCTGTTCGGAGAGACAGTCTAAGGCTTATGCACTAATTAGGCCCTACTCATGCTCTCAGATGGCGCAGCCACACAAGATGCTTTTCTGAGTGGTAGACTAATTTACTGCACAGTAAACCATCACTGTCTACACATGCAGGCAGTTTCATAGTTTCTAGGCTCGGAAGGGACCTGAGTAGATCATCTAGTCTGATCCCCTGCCATGGCAGGAAATAATACTGGGGTCAAACAACCCCAGCAAGATGTTCATCCAACCTCCTCTTAAAAACCCCCAGGGTAGGAGCCAGCACCACTTCTCTTGGAAGTTGGTTCCAGATCCTAGCCGCCCTGACCGTGAAGTAGCTCTTCCTGATATC
>NW_017728918.1:47958825-47986736 GCF_001723895.1 Crocodylus porosus | reverse complement strand
CTTGTGACCGTTATTCCTGGTCACTCCTGGCAGTGCAGGGGGGAATAGTGACTCCCCAGTCCCTGTTGTCCCCTGATCATACGAGTGGCCCTCCTCTGGACCCTCTCCATGCTGTCCACATCCCTCTTGAAGTGCGGCACCCAGAACTGGATGCAGTACCCCAACTGTGGCCTGACCAGTGCCACATAGAGGGGGAGGATCACCTCTTTGGACCTGCAGTTACTGCTCAGTAAATTAGTCTACTGCACAGTTAGTTTATTACCTGCATTTATAGGTAGTAAACTAACTGCACAGTAGGTGCTACACAGTAGTGCACATGTAGACACTGACTGAGAGAAAATTTGCTCCTGGTTGGCTATATCACCAGGGAGGCCAGCCTCCTGCCTGGCCCAGAGCCATGGGGCTCAGAGTTTCTCCAGCCCTGTGACCGGGACAGCTCTTTGCCTACCCCAATCTGACCTTTAAACCCCTGGCTTGACCCTGGGACCTGTGCTAACTGCTGTTTGCCTTTGGACATTTCATCTTACAGTAGTGACCCTGTGCTGGCTGCAGAAGGTCCACAGAACCTGGTTCTGGACCCCTGGGGCCAGTCCCACCACTGGCTATCTCCCACACACTATGCCTTGTCCAGAAGGCACACAGAGAGCCCCGGAGAGCCATTGAAGGACACATGATGGCGTCCTCACCAACACCACATGTATAGGATCCTAGGGATCCTATACATGTGCCAGAGCTGTGCTCCAACATGTGCTAATTAGCATGTATTGAAGCAGACTCAATTAATCAAGTTTGCTGGAGTGTGGTAATCAGTGCTCTCCAGCAGCCTCCGCATCACATGTATCCAGCATCTTCACATTTAAAAATGGTGGCAGGGGCATTTTAACTAAACTCATTGAATGAGCTTTAAAGTGGCCCTGCCACTATTTTGAAGTGTAGGATCCTGAATACATGTGACACTGTGGGTGCTTTAATTAGAGCAGCTCTCAGAGTCACTCTAATTAAAGAACCCCACCACTCCAGAGCACATGTATGGATGCCCCCAGTGCCCCATCTGGTCACAGGGAGAGACTGATGACCTGATTGCACTGTGGATCAATGCCAAGGTGCAGAGCCAGTTTGTCTGGGGTGGACACTCCAACACCCACATATATAAGGCCCTGGTGGGTCTCGTGGGAGTGCAGGAACCAGTAGTCAGTGAAAACATTCTGCATAAAGGGCAAGGCCCTGCAGGCACAATGAGTCTGTGTCATGGACCACAATGGCTGGTCTAGGGCTGCCTGCAGGAGGCAGTGGGACTACATCTTTGCTCCCCAGGACCCTAAATGTAGCTGTATGGTAGATTACAGCATAGGCGTCCTGCCGAAGCCTCCACCAGGGCCCGGCAGTGATTATCAGTGGGGGAGGACCCCTTGTGCCACCAGGTACAGGTCCCAGCATGCTCCGCACCCCCCAGCCTCATCTAGCAGATCTAGGAACCCAGGGTAATGACTATCATACCAACTCCAGGCAAGCAGCCCCAGGAAGAAGGACAGGACAGGCATTGCAGTTCCAGCTTCTCCCCAGAAGGGGCCACTGCCTGGGCAGACAGATGCCATGCCTCTGCACCCTGGGATACCACTGGCAGCCATACCACATCACCACCTGCAGGGACAGACTCAGGACACCTGAGTCACTGCCTTGCCCAAGTACCTCACAGGCAGGTGAGCCACTGGGGAAAGTGACTCCACAGTTACTTGTGCCCATGCCATCTCTCCTGCCAACACTCAGGGTACACAGCAGGAGCCCTAGTCTCTGCATACATGGAGGAACCCTGTTCCCCACAAGCTTCCCTGCCTCTGGCCCCCACTTCCTGCCCTGCTTGGCTGAGCTCTGCCCTCCCTGACTGATTTCCCTCCCACAATACACAGGGAAGTGAGAGGCAGTGCAGAACTTTATTGACCAGCCAGAACCCTCCCAGTTAGGCAGCCAGGGGCCTGTCAAATGCAGAGAAACTGTTGATGACAACAGCAATCTTATCCTTGGCCATGGGAGTCAGGGACTCAGAGCATGGGAACCGATACTCCTCCAGGTGGAAGCACACATTGCAGGGTAGCACAGGCTTGTCTGGCATGTCATCAAACCTTGAGGCCTTGAATGAGGTTCTCAGCTGCACCCAGGGCACCATCACTATCATCATCAGCAGGGTATAATGGGTCAGGCACCCCTCAGTGCACCCAAATAACACATAGCAGTGCACTCAGGTTACTCTTAGCAGGAGCACACTTGGGAAGCAGGCCACATATGGGGTGGCCTGCCCTGGACTGCCTCTCCAGAGAGGCCTTCTGGGAGGCAGGTGGTGACATCACTAGCTCCATGTCCCAGCTGGGTGGGAGTCCCCTGTGCCCCCTAAACCCAACCAACATGAGCCTGGCATCACAGAAGGAAACTTCCTGGCCTGCAAGAGGAAAAGGGGAGTGTCAAAGATCAAAGTCTTTGATTTCAGATGCCAATGGCAAAAGATCAGAGGCAATAGTTCAGAGGCTAACACAACAAACTCTGCAATTGTAGTCTATCCCTCTGTATTAACAGTGCTGCATATACACATCCCTGTCTGTGCCTCATTTCAAATCACTTGAGCTCCCATACGAGAGAGAAACTAACCTTGACAACCCAGCATGAAAGATATTGTACCTATAGTAACAAGATTACCTGACCTTAATGAAGTTGTAAAATTAAATAATGTGCTATGCTCGCCCTCCTGTGACCAAACAGGACCAGTACCACCCAAGCAAAAAATAACCTCCCCTTTTTGTGAAACTTGAGCAAACAAAAAAAGCACGAGTGCCAGCCTGTTAATTATTCATGCCTGGCATGTAGTAATTGTCCACCTTGCCAAGTATAACTTTGAAAGAATTTCCGCCCAAAGCAGAGAACTGCGTACACACTCAAGCAGCACAATTTGTGAAGAGGCCATTCACAAATTTTATCTCTTCACCTACGAACTATTCTGGTGTAACTCTGTCTTTGCTGGCTCATCTATCTGTCTCGTTATCTTTCTTATCAAGAGCTCTCAGTAATCTGCAAACCATAGCAACTTGTGTGAATCACTCAGAATCTGTAACAAGCAAGTCTCTTACCCACCCTGTAAATGCTGGGTAACATGATATCTGCATGCTGTAACTGAATAAATCTACTTCTCTGCCTACGCTGCACCACATCAGTAGCATAAGTAAAATAAACTTTCTGTGTAACCAATATGCTTTAAATCATCTGACTCCTGCTCAACGTTAACACCCTCCTGTCCGGTCATAAATCCCTCCTCATATCAAGCCAGTCATGCCGACCCAGGCTCGCAGGTCAAGGGTGCACCAGTCATCGGGGCGTGACAGGGAGGAGTTTGCCCAAGCACCCATGGCAGCTGCTGCCAGGAGCCAGCCCTGGCCTGGCCTGGATAGGGGACGGGGAAGACAGGCTGCCTGTTGCAAGCACCAAGTGATCCACCTGCCTCCATGGTGGGAGTGGGGACAGAGGGCTTGGCTGGTGGCTGCCAATGGCAAGGCCTGCCCAGCCAACTTACCATGCTCTCTGGGCATCTGTGCATGCATGACCCCCGATCTGAGACCAAGTGCACATCCTCTTGCTATAATGCATGTTATCTCTGAAATGCTGTGAACTTTTACAAAAAACTTCTCTCTCTTTTGGTTCTGCAGGTCCAGAAGCTGAACATGGGGGAGACAGACCATTCGCCACTGGGTATGTACCTTCAGGGATGCCACCAGCCTTGGTTGGCACCCCAGTATGCACTGCCTCCCCCAGTGGTAGACATTAGACTGCACACTCCTATTGGACCAGCTGGTGATCATGGCAGAAGAGTGGCTGGAAGATTCATGGGCCTGGTGTGCCCATGATGCCATTTGCAAGTGGGAGAGGGACCATGAGGACTCCATGTTCAAGGACAGGCTCCTAGCCCTTGAGGAGAGGCACATTACATTCCTCAAGAGCATGATGGAGGTGTAGGATTGACAGGCCACTGTGTGGCCCAGGCAGTGCTACACACCATCCTGGTCCTGGCAGTCAGATTTGTGCTGCCCTCTGCCCAGACCGTGGCCCTGGCCACACCTGCCTCCTAGCAGCTGCCTACTACCTAACAACAATACCCCCCATGGGTTTAAGTCTAAGTACAGTAACACCTGCAGTGGCCAGAACCCCTTGCTCCTGCACCATGTCCCCTGCCTGGGATGCCCCCTGCCACTCACCCATGCAGCCCTACGGGGCACCTGCCCACAGTGGGGCCAGCATTGCAGGCAGGTTCTGTTGGCCTTGACCCCACAATGGAGGAGGGAGAACCAGCAACGCATCCAGAAAAGTGGTCAACCCTGTCCCCATGCAAGCCCCAAGTCTGCTGACCTCTCCGCAACATCCAGACCTGCAGTGGTGTCACCAGAGGCCAGGGTCCTGGGCACCTGTCCCTGGGATCCACCCCATAGGTGCCTCCACCCTACTGTTCCTGCCTCCCCTGGAATGGCACATAGTACAATGTAAATAGTTTTCACAGAGAAGAGGGTACTTTATTACTGGTGGCTGGTGGGGTTAGTCATGGAGTCTGTGTTTAAGGAGGCAGGGTGGAAGGTGTCTGTGTTTGGGGAGGGAAATAAAGACTGTTGCTGGAAACTGTCCACAGTGAGCTTGGTGTTCAGTGAGGTGCTGTGGGTTTGGGGTCCATGGCCGACCATGCAGATGGCCTACAATGGGGGATACAGGAGGATGTAGTCCACCAGTGCCTCTCACACACAATGTCCTAGCCCCCACTTCCAGGTGTGCTGCTTTCCAGGGTCCCAAGGCATGGTGGGCAGGGAGCCCATTTCTGTTGCTGCCACTGCAGCTGGTGTTCCCTGCCAGATATCCTCTGCCAGCTGCTTCTCCTCCATGCATGCTTCAGAGAAGAACTCCTCCAAGCCTCACAGATGTTATGCAGTGCACAGGCTGTAACAATGATCTGGGGAATGTTGGTCTTGGCGACCTCGAGGCAGGCAGTGAGGGTGGACCAGCATCCCTTCAGACAGCTGAAGGTACACTCCACCAGCATAAAGCTCTGGCCCAGGCACCTGTTGAAATGGGTCAAGTTGTGGAGCCATTGCAGCAGTGGGTAGGTGGGATCCCCTATGAGGAGGGGTGGGACATTCACTTCTCCCAGCTGGAGGCCCAGAACACCTGGTGCAAAGCACCTGCCCTCCACCAGGTCTGGCAAGGTGGATCTCTGGAAGACATGGGCATTGTGGGCACTGCCAGCCCAGCCAGCACTTATATTTGTGAAGGTACCCCAGTAGTCCACCACAGCTTGAAACACAACTGAATGGAAGCCCTGCTGGCCATAGTGTGGGAAGTCCCTCCAGGGTGGGCAGGTGACAGGGATGTGTGTCCTGTCCAGAGCTCTGATGCACTTTGAAAAGCCCAGGGCTTGGAATTTTGCCATCGCCTCCAGGGGGTCATTGACTTGGAGCAAAGTGGGGCCCAGCATATTCTGGATGGCACCACAGATCTCCACAACAGCCTTCCTGTGGTTGCCTTGCCTACCCCAAAGAGGTAGCCAACATACCATAGGCTGGTGGGCATGGTAAGCTTAAGGAAGGTAATGGCCACCCAGGACTCCACAGGGAGGGGTGGCCGTATGGTGGTGGCCAACTGTTCCAGGTGCAGATGCAGCTAGTCCAGTAGCTCCTGGAACATGCCCCAGGTCATCTAGAAGATGTCCACCCAGTGCTTATCATCCCAGGCACACTAGATGACATGGAGTCACTAGTCCTGGCTGGCAGGGTGAGCCCCCAAGCAGTGGAATGGAGCCCCAGAATTTCATGGATGGCACCTATGACAGCATTAATATGGGTGTTATTGGCATCCCAGCCAGGGTCCAAGTAGCAGCCCCGGGGCTGGTAGGCAACATCTTGGGGGTCGTGGGCCAAAGGTGTGGTGGTGAGCCTGGATACACAGCCACATGGCACGAGGGTTGGACAGGGTTGAGGCTGACCTAGGCCAAGTGGCGGTCACCATGGCTGCAAAGCATGGCAAGTGTGGTGGCAAACAGAAGCCTGCAGTGCAGGTCATCCCTGCTGGAGTCTGGCTGTGGAGCAGCCATTGCATGCTGGGCACAGGTTCTGCAGACTATGTCATAGATAGCTGTGCCAGCAAGTTGAAGGTTACTTTGGGCCAGAAAGGCATATGACCAGGGAACACCATGCAGGACTGCCTTTTAGAGAGTGCCCCTGACACCCAGGCAGCCTCCAGCTCCCCTTGACTACTGTAGGGAAGCAGAACAGGGCAAGAGGGGCCTGGATCAGCCTACTTCCGTAAGAAGAAAATCTTCTCCCAAGAGGATTCACATGTAGAGGCTTTCCCAGGGATGGCTTACTGCACAGTAAGCTCAGTGCACACTAATACCATGTGCAAACACTCCCAGAATCACCCTGATGCCATGCTTGGGTCTTTTGCCAGCTTTCTACACTGGGGTGAATTTCAATCTAAAAATACAAGCAAGTTAGCTACAAAGCAAACTGCAAGCAGTTTAAACTGTGTTGCATTTATATTTACGCCACCCACCAGGCCATGCCGGTGCCCCTCACTCACAACCTGCAGCCCCCACCCTCACCCACCATCCCTGCTGATACCCCTCACTCCTGACTTGCAATCACCTGGCCCTAACTGTGCCCTGCGCTTCTGACCCACAATCCCCTAGCCCCTTGGTGCCCCTCACTCCCAAGCTACAGCCCCCACCCCCCTCCAGCCCTGCTGCCCATGCAGCTTTTTGCTACCCCTGAAGAACACCAGATCCCCTTCCCCCACTAGAGGGGCAGGCACCTCCCCTACCTCCAGCCCCAGCAGGCACCCAGCCTCCTCACACACCCATGTCCTCACTTAGCATTCCTTTCTGTGTATCTCTCCACCACCTCCCAATTCTTTACCTCATCAAACATTAGCTGCTTGCCTTCATCTTCAAAGCTCCTCATGTTCTAGTCCCTCCCCGCACTATCATCCCTCATTTGCTACTGAGCTGCAAGATCTTGTGGCTGATTAATCCACAGTGCCACCCTCAATCACCCACTTATGAAATTTTCAATGTTCTCTCATTCTTCCCATTATGCTTAGAGTAGTTCCCTGTAAACAATGTCAAGACTGAAGCAATTAGTTTTGTAAACAGCCACAAAAACAGGTCATTATTGTCTTTCAGATCTTTTTTTTCAAACTCTCCTTTGTCATGATGTCTACAGAAAGCTTCAAGTTAATAGGTGCTTATACTACTGCCTATCACATGATCCAACACTCCAGTTAAACTCTGGTTTAATTGGTTTCAATTGAAACCCTGGTTTCACATATCTGCCTTGTATCAGTCTTTTGCCTCTTGTCTTCTATTTAGGTTTTAAGCTCTTTGAGCAACAACTCCTTTCTTTGTTCATACAGTTCCTAGAACAACAGTTATGTGGTCCATGGTTTAGGCTCTAGCATGCTATGGTAATATAGTAACAGGATTAGAATTCTTTAATAGTGGTGTGCAGACATCCCAGGTTCTCTGGATGAAGACTGGAACCCAAACTACATAACAAAGCAATTGTCTGGTGAATACATGGCTATATTCACTTTGAAAAATGTGCATCATCAATCATACATCGTATCAACTAATACCAGTATTGCCTTCAGCTTGGCAGAGCTAATCTTCACCTTATGTACTGGCAGTCATCTTAGGATACCAATAGTAGTAAATAATTTAAGTTGAGGAAGATATTAAATCTAAAAGGAATGTATTTGAAAATGTGTATATTAATAGGGCTTGTCTGATCCTAAAGATGTGCGTGCACTGGAAGTAGGATGATTAGCTGCTACAAAGGCAGGTTGGCATTTTTCTGTTTTTCTTTTAGAAGCACTGGATAAAAGAGACCCAGAATGCAGGTCAAACAATCATCTCTGGTTCTGATATAGCAATTAGAGAGAATGCCTGTCAGGGCCATTGACCAGCATCTAGTCCTTTAGCATCTTGTTCAAAAATAATTGCTTGAGTCTTGATAGCGTTCCCAGGCAAGCCAGGCTGGCACTGGAAGGATTTCAGTCATCCTCTTTTTTCCTGCAGGTATTTGCCTGATAGTAGTGATTTAGTTTGTTTTATGCATTCTGAAAAAAGTTGATTTGTATTTTTGGGGGGTTACATTATACATAGATACTGCAACTTATTTATGAAGAAAGGTATAGTGCATAAATTGAAAAATATATAAATAAAAACTGAATGAGAATTGGGGCAGTCTTACAAGAGCATTAGATGGAAGGTAACGATGGGAAAAAATGAATTGTGTGGGAGATGGTCTACCAGAATCCAAAAAAAACTTAAGAATTGCAGATGATGAAACAGCCCTTCTGAGGATGTGAAGCTTTTAAGCTTTTGAGGCTCTTAAGGAAGTTTGCATCACCTATCTAGGCTAAGAGTTTAGTTTGGTTTACAAATACAAACCATTTTATATTTCTATATGAACAGGAGCATGAGACTGGGTTCTTCTCACAGGTTCTGTTGTCTATAATAGAATGAAAGCTGTCTGTTTCAATAAGAAAATGTTTCTAGCACTCCAACTTGTAGATATTGTCTTCACTGTGTTAAGCAATACACAGTGCTTTATTGTGGATTTGATTTTTTTCTGTACTGTTAAAAACAGAAGAGAGAGATCTGCTTCTGCAAGCACTTTACTGTCATGAGTGGGCCTGTTGAAGTCTCATAGTTCAATTTATCTACATTTGTGGATCTATGTAATTTAGTTTTGAATCTAACTGTAGCCAGATAAGCTAAAGCAATGCTATAACATCAAGGAAAATATAGCCCTCCCTATTCATATTACTAGGCGATTAACTTTAAAACCTAATTACTAAGCAGCTAAACCAGGAAGTTTGTTATAATGGGTAGTTGGTTATCTCTCTCAAAGCGGCTACTATTATTTTATAACAAACTTCTTGGTTGAATGGCTCGTGCCCCACGTTCTCAAAGGTGATATTTGTATCTTCTATCACATTTTTACAGAGAAAATTTTCTGAGAAGTTTAGTACCAATCAATAAAGGAGTTTCTTTCTCTAATACTTTATTTAAATTTAAAAAAAATACTTGTCTGCTAATGAAAACATAGTTGTCATGCAACCAAAGAAAAGGTATGTGTTTCCTTTCTTAAAAGTGGATTTCCTATTTGACAGTACAGAAACAAGATGGAACTGAGGTTTCTTCAATTCAACTCTGATCCAGTTCTGACATTTGCCTGCTGTCATCCAGTTCCTCAGGGGGACTTTTAAACCTGCTAGCTCAAGTATCAGAAGCAGTCTAGCTGCAACAGTATGGAACTGTAAAAACCCACTGGGAGACTGGGTATATTAGCCCATGCTCAGCTTGGCTGCTGTGGCTAGACTGCTTCTACTGCCTGAGCTAGATAATTTAAAGCTAGCTCAGGATCTCAAACTATGAAGGCAGTGTAAGCACATCTATGCCTCATTTTCTGGTGGATGTAACTGGTGCAGTACCTTCAGCTGATTTAATTCCCAAGCTAACTGTAGTCTGTACATCTCAGTGTATATGAATAGACAGTATATATATATACTCAGTGATGTAGACTCACTTTGGACCTTGAGAGACTGATTATATTTTTGCTTACACCACTTCAGCTCCATTGACTTTAGTTGTTACTCTTAATATACACCAGCAGAAATGAGGCCAAGCCGGAGACCCTAAAACAGAATGAAATCAAATTTCTAATTCAAATATCAGGATAATACCTGAAGTAAATATGTTTGCTAAATTATCAGGGAGTATGTGGGACAAAAGTAAGGGCAATTGGAAAAGGCAAGGTGCCAGCTTACTTCTAAATTGCAATTTCAGTGGGTTCTTAAGAGGGAGAGGACGAGCCAGGTGTAGTGTGTAGAGTGTGTTTTATAAGTTCTATTGAGAGATTTTTCTCATTCTCATCATCTCTGTAATGGTAAATTTCGATTATTATGTGGTCATCTTCCCAAGACACTGGTTAATATGTCTTCTCGTTTGCTCACAGAAGGAGCATGTTCACAACTATTTCTTTACCTGATGAAAAAACATATGTCTTAGTCATTATTGTTCTAGGACCGCTTTCTTACCAGTCTATTTTGCAGATGTAATGCACCGTTCTTCAGAAATTCTTATCTGGCAAGGGAGCTACCATAATCAAGAAAGAGGTTTTCCCAGTGAGGCCTGGGCCTTGCACTCTGGGCAGGCTGACCCCTGCAAGTTTTCACAAATGCACAAAATTAGATTTCACAATTTTATGGCAATGGGGGACTTATTGCTTGCTTTCCCACAGTTTGCCTTCCAGCCTTTCGGCTAGGAGCAAATGAGACATGAGGGCAACTAAACCCCAAGGTCTCTGGGACCTTGGCTTGCACATAGGATGCCTGCCACAGATGTGAAGCCTCAGGCTGATGCATCTAGAAAGAAGGTGGTAGAGCCACAAAGCTGAACCTTTCAAGTCCATGTTCAGTTGAAATTTGGAAGTTGGCTATTGGACTTTGCCCAGTAGAATTCAGAACGGATTTGGCATATGAAACAACATTTTTTTTTAAAATCTAGAGAAATACTCCTGTGACAGGAAGCAAGCTGAGGGTTGTGTCTCAAGTTGGCCTACCTACCTGTCTATGGGGCAGTCCACCCAGTCTCTTTTGCCATGACTTTGCTGTTCCCATAACTGGTAGTATAATGCAGGAGGCTGCCCATTACATGTCCTGATGCCGGGGGTACTATCCATGGCTCCATACTGTCCCTACACCGTGGCCCACAGATGGCTTCCAGTATGTTACTATGCTCCTGGACTAAAGCCAAGCCAACTTAGTCCTATGTCAGGTCTCATTCACTCATACACTCATACCCCCCGCTCTCACTGGGGCCTTTTGTACTCCACCCTCTCTCACAGGGTCTTTTGCCTGCTGCACAATACTGTGCACCCTTCACTCTGCCCTGGTCCCTTGAGTGGCCCTGTAAGCCATCAGGCTTATCTGAATCATGCCTTGGGTGGCAACATGCAGTCTTTTGGGTCTCTCCCATGACCCTCATTTGGGTAGTAGCCAGCTGATTCACCAAATGGAGGGCTAACTCCACCCTAGCCCCTCACTTGGATTCTCCCACTCTAGAACTTGATTGTCTGGGGGTTGGTCCATGTGCTGTGCTTCTGGCCATCCCACAGCCCTACTCAGCACAACTTCTGGGCTGACCTTCAGGCTGGCCCTCAGCTCTATTCAACCCTTGTCAGGGCCCTCACCATCCCCTGTCTTTGGGGCTACACAACTATCCCCTCCCTGGGGCCTCTGAGGTCTTTCACCCCTGCAATTTCAGGTGGCCACAGCCGTGCCTGACCCCACTCTTTTCCTGGGGTCTTACACACCCTGGGGCTCAGGTGTCTGTAGCCATGCCTGGCCCCCATACCCAACCCACACTATTATCGGGGCTGGGGTTTTTAAGGTACCCCTATCCGCCTTTCACCAGGGAGGTGAGTGGTCCTGGTATTTAAGTGGAGCTGCCATGCCACCAACATTCCCACCAGGCCTCCCTATCCTGGCAGGTGCAGTTTTACGTCATGTCCAGGACCAGGAGCCTGCAGGCCATCGCCCTAGCTTCTGCCCCTACCTCCAGGATCTTCTACACCACAAGGCAGCTGGATGGTACTGCTCCCTCAGCTGCAAGTGGCTTACTGCTGTCTCTGCCTAGCTGAGCTTTGTTTGAAAATGGGCATCTTAATCAGGCACCAGTTGGCTGCCTGCTTCCACCCTTAAAGTAGCAAGCACCAAAGGTGCACTGCCAGAACTCCTAACGTAAAAGAAATTGGCATGGGTTTAGTACTGTCCACACTGCCCCACTACTTCAGCAGGTCCATGATGAGTGATGGTCTGAAGTTTGGGGACGGCAAAAGGAGGAGGAGAGCAGAAAAGGCACTGGAACCTCATAGGAGCCCCAGGATAAGGGTGCACCAAGGGCTTCAGACTTTAAGTAAGGAATATGTAAGATATCTCTGAGATAATGCAAGATAAGTATGGATCTTGATCTCTTACTCAATTGCCACACCTTTTAACAAAGTATAAATGTGATTTAAGAATGATCAAATATGCTTGGGATAATACAAGTGATGAGATCAAAACCAGTCTGAATTAACTGCCAACCCCAAATAAATTGTTCTCTCACTATTACCTGGGAAATCTTCAGACATTTGAAAGGTTGTAACTAGCTTGAGAGTAATTCATTAAATTAATTTCATAGTGTTGCCTTGCTGAATTTTTAGCAATATAAGCATTGATTTACAAACATTGCAAAATATAACATGTATTTCTTTGTGCAATTAATTTTTATAAGTTTGTACACTATTATAAAAAGTTTTTGTTCTTATAACATTTGCCCTTCCCAAACATTTAAACCAACAACCTTCAGAAAATTTCCCTGAAATACAAATAACTACACTGTAATTACAGCAAATTAGATTTTTCTCTACTAAAAGGAGAGAAAAGTATGAATGGACCCATGGCCCTGCAGTAGGTCATATGCATACTTAACTTCAAGAATACGAGTAGGCTTGTTTATTTGCTTATGTATGAGAGGGGAAAGACATGCCTAAGTATTTTCAGAATGGCGGTAGGTCTTCGTCTGACTGAAAGTTTCCCCAGGTACCTAGAGGCCAACATATACGAATGCTCAAACTCTCCCAGTCTGAGAGTGGAATTAAATTAACAACTAGCTAACCCTGAAGACTATTAGATTGTGTTAGCACATGGTGTGCTAAGAGTTAATACCCTCTCTAACATACACAGCTCAGACCTGTAGCTAGAGATGCCAAGTCTGCTCAGTGCCTGCCTGGCTTCCTGACTGTAGCCACAGTATAGGGTGAAGGGCCCACCCAAAATATGGGTTGTCCCCACTGCCCCCCTCCCACCAAGCATCTTTCTACCCCACAATTGGCTCTTCCAGGCCAGAACCTCTCTGTGAAGGCCCACCCCTTCATCACTGGATCGCTACCCTACTGCCCCGATTGTCTCTTTTGCTCCCAAATCACTAATCGGGGATTGAGAAGGACATTCAGAGGCTGAGGGGTGATTCAGGGAGTGGAGGGTTGGAGGCAGAGGGGGTAGTGATCTGGTAGTTCTCCACTCACTTATGGCATCCCAACAACTCCTCATCCAACCACTCCTGCCTTCCCCTGTTCTCTTCCCTCCTTCCCCTTCCACTCTTGCCCCACTCACCCTTTTCCCCATTTCTCTTCCCCTTGTCCCTTCTACTCCATTTCACTCCTTTCCCTCCCCTCTCCACTTACCCTCTACTCACTCGCATGCTGCCCAGCTGTTCTATGAAAGATGGGGGCTTGACTTTCCTCAAGCTGAGGAGAACCCAGATCTCCTTACAGTGTGGGAGGTCTCTGTTTAACAAGATATTACATAAATGGTGGGCACTGGTAGTCTTTCTAAAGAAAAGTGAGTCATTTGTCCATATTGAAAGGAATGGCCTAGGTATCTAAATCCAAGAGGGGTGTCTGGGCTGGGAATACCAGTCTTACATAGTCCCATAACTCAGGTTTCCTGTGGGCATCTAGGTTTGAGTGAGACACAATCAGGTTCACCCCTCTCTTCAATGTTTCCTTTTGGCTGACTCATTGGCCATGTCTAAACATGCCCCTGACTGTGCAGTTGTTACACAGTGACTGCACCACTGTTACTATGCAGTCCCAGCAGTGAGTGGGTAACTTCCAACCCTACTGCACAGTAACTCATTACTAGTACACAGTTACATCAGCATCACAATTCATGCCCACTGATGCTAAGTCCCCATAACGTTGCACCATGTCACCATAGTTTGTCACAATGGCAATGTAACATCTGATGTAGATGTCCCCACTGTTCATAAATCCCATTCTCAGGTGCCTAATTCTCCTCATTCATTGTATACAAAATTAGGTATCTAATGCTGGTATGTGAATTCCAATCCCTGTTTGGTATCACAACATTTTGTGAATCGAGATTTTTGATTAAACCAATAAGTCTCCAAAGTGCTGTCTTGCCTTACCTTCTGTCTGGTGTGATTTGTGCAGTCAAACAGACCAAGCAATTGAACCCAAATTTCTACTGTCTTAGGGTGCAGACAGAAGTGCAGCTCCTGCTGTAACTCAGAACACATTTCAGGAAGTGTTTTAGGTTACAATGATCCTCTGGACCAAACAGAAGATCACTGTTGGTTCCAGGGCAAAGGGGGATCTATCTGCTGACTGTGAGCTTGCAGCAGGTTTCCCTTCTCAATGGCCCCTACTCCCTCCCAGCCTGTCCCTGTTTTCAGAATGGGAGGGGGGGAAGGGAGCAGGGGTAGCTCATTCTAAGGGTTCCTCGGCTAGTGCTGGAGGGTGGAGTGAGTGAACTAGGGGCCCCCACCTTGGAAGGGGGGTTCCAATACACCTGCCCCACCCTCCAGCCGAGGCTGGAAAAACTCCAGATTGAACTCCCTCCATTCTCTTTTCCCCCTCCCGTTTTGAAAACAGCTCAAGGCTGGCAGGCAGTGCAGAGACAAGTTACAGAAGATGCTGTGTTTTAAAACATCTTCATCTAACCCCTCATGCAACAACAGTTCAGATTTTCATATGATCAGCCATTTTTTAAGCAAACTGCAGCCATGCACTTGTGTTTGTTCATGGCTATAGACCACTTTCTGTGGCCAGATCTGGCGAAAGTTGTTACTTCTGTCTGTACCTTAGGCTAATGCTAGCTTCTCAACCAACCTTATTTTCTTCTGCTGTACCATAAAAGAAGTGGAGAGCTTGTAAACAGGCCATACGTTCTTGTGCGCATACTTCCAGGAAAATGCTGGTGCACTACTTTCTACTTCTCACTGCTTTGAAAGTTTAAATAGGGCTTACTAAGCACATTGGTCTTATGCCTCTCTCCTCCCCTAGCTGCTTCGTATCTTAGTGTAATGTACTTTTCTGTTATAATTTTGTCTTCCATATCACTATGATCTTTGCCCCTCAGATAGCCAAGCTTGGCAGTATCTCCTCCCTTCTAAGGGGCTGTGGAGCTGAGAAGGCTACAGTTATATAGTAGACTGATACATGAGTGACTGGTGCCTCCTGAATCTGGGGAGACACCCACAGAAATCATCATCGGTGGAGGGATGGGGCTCATGAGCCCTGTCAGAGCCACCCCGTACTCACCCTACCAGTCGCTTATGTTCTGATAGACAGGACTCTTGAAGTATTGTATATTCTGCTAATGCTGAGAAGTTTCCCTTCGCTTCTATCTCACTATTACATGAAGACTTGCATATCTTGGTTGTAGTTCAAACGTCATTTCTCCTAAAATATCTTGTACTTGTTTATAGCAGCTTCTGTACGATGCCAGCTAATTGGTACTATCAGCAGTGCATGTAACAATTATTTATGGTTTCTGTCTGTTGATTTCAATAAAAACAGAAGTTGTTCATGCTGAGGTTTCACCGTTTGGTTGTCAAAACATAGCATAATATTATTAAAAGAGTTAAGGTTAATTATGCATTTTTTTGAATCAAGTACTTTGAGTAGCTGGGTTTTAGCGTGCAGTTATAGCCCAAGCAATATCAAAGTAGTAAGCCATGCTGCAAAACTCTAAGGCTAGGTACAGACATTCAAAAAGTCCTAGGCAGAATCATTCTAAGTTACATGGTTTTCTATAAGCAATATAGTTTAGAACAGTAGTGAACAGAACACACATTCATTCTTTGATTGGGTGGGTGGGGGGTAAAATCTGAGACTGTGTTCAACCATTTTAAACCAGTCTATGCATGCTGAACTTTTGTTCTGTTATGGGTCTAGACCACTTTCCAATCACTATACCAGTAAAAGTGTAATGTCTGTATCTAGCCTAAAGCTCCATTTCTTTTTTTGTTTTAAAATCATTTTATCAGCAATCTAAGAAAAAATGTGGCCAAACAGTAATAATATTGACTTGAGACTTTGGGACATGCATTATCTACTTTTAAGTATTGAATTGAAATATGTAAAAGGAGAAAGTGTGATGTCATTAGTTTTGTTCCATGGTGTATATTCAGAAGTATCCCATTCTAGAACAAGCAACTAATTTCTGCCATGTTTTATTTTTTGTGACAACTTATGTAGAATACATTATTGTGTTCTGGACATCAAATACCACAGAAAAGTACATGAAGTAGAGTTGAGTTAGAGTGTTAATGTAGCTGTCATGGTCCAGAAAAGGGGTCAGGCAAGGTTTTTTGTGATATCTTTTATTGGGATAACTGTTGAATCACTTTTGGGAATCACGTGACCTTCCTCAGGTCTAAGAAAGAGGCAGACACAAGCTGAGCTGAATATCAGAGCAACACCTCCCTGCAAATGCAAATGGATTGATTGGAAGAATGGAGGAAAGCTGTAACTAGGTGTGAAGAGGTGTTATAAGAAGTTCTTATAGGACTAAATAATACAGCAGAATAGGACATCTCGTTATCACCAGTGACTTACAGGGAGTTTCATGGCAGTAGTCATTAGGTTGTAATGAATCATGAAGCCTCTGTCTGTATTAAGTCCAAATATTTTACTGTCCAGTGGGGTTATGAACTTCTGTTCCCAGGCCCATCTTCTGGAGGTGTTTTCTAAATGTCCTTTAAGCATGAGGTCAGAGAGGAATGGTTGTTCCATGAAAAATCTGCTTCTAGTGGTGTGTGGTATATTCTTTATAGTTTTTCAGTGAGAGTTCATTCCGGTGCATGATACCTGTCTGTTTTCACCCACATAGTTTCCACAAGAGCATCTTGTACACTGGATAGGTTATACCATATTCTGTGATATACATGTGTAGGATTCTAATAGTTTCATTATAGGAGGTGTTGACTGCTGTGGCTCTGGAGACATGTTGATAGGTTTTGCACTTGCTGTTAAGGCATAGTTGTTCTATTTTAATTCTTTTGGTTGGAGGGGAATTTGTTTCTGAAGATTATTTGGGCCAGGTTTTGGGATTGCTTGAAGACTGGGAGTGGGGGGACTTGGGAATATTTCTCTCAGAGTCTGATTTTTTTTTTGGATTATAAGCTGTAATTGTTTGATGGTATGTGGGATTGTATGCAACTACCATGGGAGAGTGATTGGTGTATAATTATGTTGTTCTGCCTTTTTATATCTTTATGATTTTGGATGTGGTTTAGTCAAAGGAACTGAGGGATGCATACTTAAGAAAAAGAGAGTAAGTGAAACTGCTAAGTATCTTTTGCAATTGTGTTACTAAGACAAGAACAACTACTGCTCCAAAACACAGACATAAGGGCTATTGTTGGAACAGGCACCCAACGTATTGTCTGCCTGTAATGAGGAAATCGACCAGTCAGTGGTGAAGGCATCTCAGAATAATAGACTAATTCACTAGAGAAATGACACATGTACCAGGAAGGAGAGGAATTTCTAAAGGATTCTGAGACTCATAGGGTATGTCTACACAAGACACTACCTGTGCAGAAGCCTAATAACACTGCACAGTAGCGTGCTGGGCAAAACCCATGCTAATATAGTACTGCACAGTAGTATTAGGCTATTGATCAGTTAGCGTCCAAAAAAACCTTTCTACTTAGCAATAGCATGAGTTACTCTGCATTGATTTACTACTTGGTTATCCAACTACTAAACTTAATGTGCAGTAAGTACAGTGTATTAAGGACCGTGTAGATAAACCCACAAGCTATTAGGACAATGCTGATGTGGAAAGACTAGCTTGGAGGTCTTTATTAAGGGGCTATGTCTGAGATTTCATAGATTTCATAGACATTAGGGCTGGAAGGGACCTTGGAAAATCATCGGGTCAGCCCTCTGCTCAAAGGGCAGGAAGTCAACTGGGGTCATAGGATCCCAGCAAGATAAGCATCCAATTTGCTCTTGAAGGTGTTCAATGTAGGTTCTTGAACCATCTCCGGTGGCAGGCTGTTCCAGACCTTGGGGACTCAGACAGTAAAGAAATTCTTCCTTATGTCCAGCCTGAAACAGTCTCGCAGTAATTTATGACCACTCAACCTCGTTATCCCTTGGGGCGCTCTGGTGAGCAAACATTCCCCCAGATCCTGGTGGTCACCCCGATAAACTTATAGGTGGCCATCAGATCACCCCTGAGCCTGCGCTTTTCCAGGCTAAAGAGCCCCATGGCTCTCAGCCTGTCATCGTAAGGTCTGTTTTCCTGACCTCTGATCATGTGCATGGCTCTCCTCTGGACTCTCTCAAGCTTCTCCACATCCTTTTTGAATTGTGGAGCCCAAAACTGGACGCAGTACTCCAGCTGCAGCCTCACCAAGGCCGAGTACAGGGGGAGAATGAGGTCCCAGGATTTGCTTGAGAAGCATCTATGGATGCAAGCCAGTGTTTTGGTTGCTTTACTAGCCCCAGCATAGCACTGCTGAGCCTATAAGGATGTTGCAGGTTTTTCCTCCCAAGGTGGAGAACCTTGCATTTTTGGGTGTTAAACACCATCAGGAGATGGTCCACATCTTTAGATTATTTCTTTCACAATGCAAGTGGAAGCTATGTGGAGCTGGCAAAAATTTCTCCGCCGCAGCTGTGGGGTCTGATATAAAAGCTATGGAGCTGAGGCTTGCAGAGATAAACAGTTATTCCAGGAGCAAACTTTGCTCTGTTCCTTGGGGCAAGCAGGTCCTGGATAGCTGGTTTTTTGTGACAGCTGGGTTAAGGCATTTTTCAGGCTGGTGAGGTGGATGTCATGAAAGTTTTCTTCAGAGTAGATGCAATGGTATGTGAAGGCCTGAATATAAAGTACAGCTTTCTTGGTGTTTCTGGGGTGTTTGCTGGTTTTGCAGATCTAAGTGTGGTGGTCTGAGGGTTTTCTATTTATAGTGGTTTGTAGGGTGCCATCCCAGATGTGGATTGTGGTGTTCAGGAATTTGATGTTGGTGTAGGAGTATTCCCGAGAGAATGTTTTCAAAGAGTGGTAGTTGTTGAATCTGTGGTGGTAGTAAGTAAGGAAATCCAGTTCCAAAAAGTGGAGGGAATTCAAGGAACAACCCAAAGTATTAAGGACTTTGAGAACATAACACTCTCTGACTTTAGACAATTAGTCCTTAGCTTGGATGAATAGTTATTACTGAACATTTTGATTAGAAATAAACATTGTCAATTTTAATGGATACTTTGTAGTAGGTTTATTGAGCATGAATGGAGAACATAAGGACCTGTTTTTTGTTGAACACCCAAATACAACTGAAGCCTTCAGAAAGCACAGAGCTCAGCAAGTGTGAAAAATCAGGCCCTCTGTTTGATTCATTTGTGAACTGCACAGAAGCCATGAAATTGACTTCACACTGTGATTTTTAAGGGTCACAGGTATAAGTGGTGGAAGGCTGGGGCTAATGGGGATTAACCCCTTCAAACACAGGGTACCAAAGAGGGCCACAGGGCAGCCCAGGCACAGGCTCTTGGCAGCTGTAGTATGGGGGGGAGGGGGGACATGCACAGACAGACAAATAGCCTGCATGTAGCCAGGATTACAGCCAGAAGGTGTACAGAGCACTGCCCACCACATCAGGTAAGTTGGAGAAGGGGAAGGGGAAAAGGAAAGGGAGGGGCATGGAGGGGAAAATCAAGACCCCCACAGTGAGGGAGGGAGTGAGGCAGATGCAGGGGCAGGGTCTGGGGTGATTGAGGCCCCGCAGCAAGTTGTGGGATGCTCAGAGCCTGGCCAGCTTGTCCAGGGGCACCAGGGGGCTCCCACTGTTGCCTGCACCTTGGGAGAGGCCTGGGGGGCATGTGCACCATGGATTTCTGTGCGGGGCAGAAGTAGGCTGCTTGCTTCCCACTGCATGCTGGGCTCTGTGCCCTGCTGCCACTTCCCCAGGAGCTGGCTGTCTTGCATGATGCTATGTGTCTGCCATGACCATTAGCTCCGGCCTTCTGCCACCTATCTGTGTGCCTGCCTGCCACACATGCATGGGAAAAGTATCATTTTTCACAGAATATTTGTGAAACTACCAGGACCCATTTGCAAAAATCAATGGTAGTTTCATGAATATTCTGTAAAAAATAATACCTTACCCATGCAGATGCCACAAATTTTCAACAATAAATCCATGATTTTCTCAATAGCTCCATGTCTAGTTGACAGCCAGTATCAAGTGGAGTGCCCCAGGGGCTGGTCCTGGGGCTGGTTTTGTTCAATATCTTCATCAACAACTTGAAAGATGGCAAAGAGAGCACCCTCAGCAAGTTTGCAGATGACACCAAACTGTGGGGAGTCATAGACATGCTGGAGGATAGGGCTAGGGTCAAGAGTGACCTAAACTAATTAGAGGATTGGGCCAAAAAAAACCTCATGCGGTTCAACAAGGACAAGTGCAAAGTCCTGAACTTATGATGGAACAATCTCATGCCCTAGTACAGGCTGATGGCTGACTGGCAGGGCAGCAGCTTTGCAGAAAAGGACCTGGGAGTTGTGGTGGGCCAGTAGGGGGTGCTCCTGCACTGAGCCACCCACCTCACTGTGCCCAACCACCTTCCAGGCTCTGACTGCCTCCCTGGGGATGCCTCACGTCTGGCCGACCCCCTTCCTGGAGCACACCTGCTAGCCTGGGGGTACAGCTGCCTCCACCCAGGGAAAGGCTTGATTTTGGCATGATGTCCCCTGGGAAACACAGACCTAGTAGCCCCCAAGGGTACTTAACTCACTTCAAGAACTTGGGGTGCTTCCCTCAGTTGGAAGCACAAGTAGTGGTCTCCTTTAGTCAGCCAAACCAAGGGAACCCCTAGGCATAATCTAAACCTAACTTTATTTTACAAGGAGTAGGTTTTGAATAGGGTACAGAGTTCAGTAGTATCAGAGAACTCCCATAAAGCAAACAGGGTGGCTGGAGTAGCCTTTGATCAGGCATCTGAGTTACTGCAAGGAATATATCTGGTTAGATATCACATAGCTTACTCACAAGTATCATCCAGAGGCAGATGGAGAGTCCCTCTGGAGGAAGGCAGTTCCTTGATCATGAGTTTTGAGAGAGAGACCAAGTTTCAGATGGTCCAGCTCTTCTCTCTCTCTGAGTCTTCCTCATGGCTGCTGCCCCCTCCTCCGGAGCAGTCTTTACTTAAAAAGCCCTATGACCTCATTTACCTGGTCCAATGGAGGCCAGCACCTGTTGGCTGTCAGCCAACCAATTTGAAAGGCATCACTGGTTGCTGAGCAGACTGGCAGTCTCTAGCCCACCAGAAAGCCCAAGCCCCTCACCCACATATGTGATGCCAGTCACATAGGTAGAGGGAGCAGGTTTCCCCCCTTCCTCAGGAAAGTATCCAGTTCAGGTTACCCAAAGAGACAGGGTAAGCTGTGTACTCCCTGCAGGGACCAAACTGTCACAGAGCAGAGTTTTTGGGGAGAAACAGAGGTGGCCTTCTGCCACAGGGGTTACAGTGGACTGTAAGCTGAATGTAAGCCAGCAGTGTGCCCTTGTTGCCGAGACAGCATACTGGGTTGCATTGGTAGGTATGTTGCCACATAGGTCCAGGGGAGTGATTATTCCCCTGTATTCAGCACTGGTGAGGCCACATCTGGAGTACCGTGTTCAGTTTTGGGCTCCCCACTACAGAAAGGATGTAAACAAGTTGGAGAGATGGTTGCAAATGACAGGACAAGAAGCAACCATCTCAAGTTGCAGCAAGGGATGTTTAGGTTAGATATTAGGAAGACATTTCTCACTAAGAGTGTAGTAAAACACTGGAACAGGTTACCCAGAGAGAAGTGAAATCTCTAACCTTGGAGGTTTTTAAGACCCAACTGGACAAAACTTTGGCTGGTATGATCTAGTTGGGGTTGATCCTGCTTTGACCAGGAGGTTGGACTAGATGACCTCCTGAGGTCCCTTCCAACCCTAATTTTTTATGATTATATGATATAATGGAATGGGTCATAGTCAGTCTGGTCTAATATTTAGAGCACTGAGGGAAAGCAGGGGCCCAGGGCTGGGTCAGAGTGCATAAGCCATATTACCAAAAGCAGACAAAAATTCAGAAGCATAGTCTAAAACAGTTCCAGGTTCAGGATCAGATGCCAAGCACCAATCCAAGTGGCAAGCTATAGGGCAAAGTCTGAAAATGGAGCCAGACTAGGGTCAACAGCCAGGTAACAGATCTACAGAGAACTTCAAAGCCTAAGTTCAAAAAAAGCCAAAAGCCAGAGTGCAGGAACCAGGCAGCTTGCCACAGAAATAAATAAGCCAAATAAACCCAAAGAAGGCCTCAGCTGGTGTTAAATGTATAGACAGGACTCCGAGGGGCTAATCAGGATGTTCATTCCTCCTAAACTGGGGCCACTACCTCAGGCTTGTTGCAGGTGTGGCTGCTGAATACTTGGCTCAGGCTGGCCTGCCTGATCAGAGTCCCTGACACTACACAATGTCAGAACATTGGAGAACATTTAGAGAACCATTTGGAGCTGACAACACATGATCTTGGTGATCTATGGGGCCTTAGTCCTGTAAACAATTCTGACTGGTTGACCCCACTGAAGTCCAAACAGTGTTGAGCCATTTACAAAACCAGAACCTTTCTCTGTTCTCTGCTGGGTCTCCATAAATCTAATTCACATCAGTGCTGAAGCTGAGGTTGCTTTCCTTGGAATCAAAAACTTTTCCTGTAATCCATGTCAAGTTGGTATTAAATAAAGTCTGTCAAGCTTTTTTCAGTTGTTATTTCCCCTACCCTGATTGGCTAGTTGCCTCAATCTACCCCCAACTCATCATATGGGACTTGTACAGAAATTCAGGCTCTTTTGAGACAGTCACTGCTTTCCCAAGAGTAACTACAAATGTACAGATGCTCAAGCTTTTTCTCCCAGAGAAAAAAATGGCTGTTCCAAGAGATAAAAACCTGGGAAAGTAAATTTCTATAACTACTGTGGTTTCTCTCTGAAGAGAACATAGTCCTCCAGAATTCCCTTCCCTCCTTCCGCCCAAGAAGACTGTCTTTGACTAGACTCTGCTGCTGCAACAGAGAGAAGAACATGCCCCTTCACATTGTGCTGCAGGATAATACAGTCTGGGTTAGCCAATCAGGGCTGTCCCATGTGTTATTGTCATTTGCCCCTGGACAGACTAAGGGAGTCTGCAGTGCAAACTGAGATGTATGCACAGGGATATCCCTCCTGGCTGCACAGTGTCATCAGTGCAAGCTCTCTAGTCTTCAGGACATCAGCATTCAAATGTCTGGACACATGTCTCTAGGTAAATTTTTTCTACTAGGACAACAAACCTGGGAGATTAATGTCCCAGATTATTTGAACGTGTGTATGCAGAAATAGTTGCTAACTTCATTCTCATTTTACCTGCCTTCCACATCACCTCTGCCTTCTTTTTCCCTCCCTTTTCTTTATTTGACTCCCGGTCTTACTGTTCTAATTTCCTCTCTATTTGTTGGGTGCCTATCCCAACAAAGCACCCCTCCCCCCTCAAAAAAAGATTGAATCAAAAAGAAACTAGGAGACTAGCATGATATTTATTGACTCTTACTTTACTCACTCTTTTGGTATGAAGTGTCCCTTTCCCACCCCATCTTCTTTGTCTATTTAGATTATAACCTCAGAAAAGATAAGGTCTCCATGGGACCTAGGCCCCAGCTGGTCTTAAGATGCCAATATACTACAAATAGCTAACAACATTAGTGTTATGAAATTCTTGCTTTAAAGTCAAGACATCAGCTTTGCTAGGCTGGTGAGATTTTGTTTTTGTTTTTGTTTTTTCATGCCCTATAATGTTTTCTGGTAAGTATGTAACATTTTAACATGACTGAAAATTTGGTATATAAATGTCACTAGAAAATCTTTTCCTGAGCAATTTCATGTTCTCAGGAAGCTTTTCTGTCATTCAAAATCATTCCTCACATTATTTCAAGTAAAATATACATTCTTTGTTGCTTAAATCATCTCAGAAGAAATTGTCCATAGGACTCTGGCAGAAAAAATACCTTTTATTTTTGACTTACAAAAATGTGGTTGTGTTGATGAGTATACTAATTTTTTTATATATTTCAAAATGAAGGAACTGTGTAATATTCCTTTTCAACCATTTTTAGTTGTATGGCTGACATTTTGCTCTAAATAAAATATAAAAAGGAGCATGAAGATTCTAATTTATGATCTGTAAGAGCTCCATCAACAGACATACTAATACAATATTCTAGTATTGCTATTGTACGTGATGACCTCTTGAGTAGAAAGAATGAGTTTTTATAATTCCACAAAATATAGACATCATGCATAACATGGCATGATATTTAAAATGATAGCTCTGTATGTGAACATATTAAAAGTAATAACCTACTTAAGTAGAATATTTCAAGGACAGTAAATCAAACAACATATTCCATCTATTGTAACACTTACTATTAATAAATTAAAGAAGTAGCTAAGCATAGGTGAAATGTTTAGACCTTTAAAACAGGTTCAGGTGAGACCTATGATTTTAAGCTTAATTTTTTCAATGAGCTCTCAACAATTTATTGAGTTTGAAGAATTATTGTTGCTGTCTTCTTATTGCAATACATATTCCCTAAAATTTGTATAGAGGGAAAAAAAACAAATAGAGGAGTCATTATTGAAATAATCTTCTTTTCTATTACATCAGTACCAGCCCAGGGCATTTGCGTGTAAACTTGTGGCCTAATTCGTATCAGTGGGAATCTTGCCATTGGCTTTAGTAGTAGCAGGATTTCACTCACAGTGGATGTGTCTACATGAGATGATTTACTGCACATTAGACTAATCTAACACATAGTAAAAGCATCACCACCTACACATGTTTAGCAATTACTTTACAGTAGATTAGTCTAATGTGCTGTTTTCTAGTACCTGTAGATACAGGTACTAGAAATCAATGCATTAAACTAATGTGCTGAAGCACACATGTAGATGCTGACCAGGAGCAAATTGCAGGGAGCCACAGGGGGCAAGGAAATCTGTCCCAGCTTCTGGACAGTTTCTTCTCCCCACACTGCATATTTGTGGGGTGGTTTGGGTGTGTTGGTTTTGTGAATGGATTGTGGGGAATTGTGCAGGCTGGGAGAGGACTGTGGGGGCAGGGGGAACTGCTCACGAGGGTTGGGTCCCTGACCCGTCCCTCCCACATGGCCCACGGCCCCTCTCCCTCTGCAGCAGTGGTGGCTATTGAGGCAGAAACCCCCGGTGGCATTGGACTGCCTCAGATGAACCTGGCCAACAAACCCTTGGAGAGAACCCGGCTGGCTCCTGCTATCACCCGTGACTTCCAACACCCACACAATGGCCTCACACCCTCTGGACGGGAGGGGTCCTTCCCTCATCACGAAGGCAGGACCCAGCCTGGCCTGAGGGTATGCTGTCCCTGTGTGTGATGCCAGAAGCCACGGTTGACAACAGTCCCTCCACACCATACACAGTCTCCCCCACCACCACACACACAGTCCCCGCCACATACACAGCCCCCCCACACCCATGTCCCTACTTACCTTGGACAGAGCCTAGGTCCAAGACACTGCTGAAGCCTTGCCCCACTTCTATTTGCCCCAGCATGCTGAGACAGTGTGCTGGAGAAGCAGGGGCAGGCATAGAGATGCTCTAACCGGGTGCCAAAGTGTCTCCTTGGAGACCTTCATGCCCTATGCCACTTTTTCCAAGTGTGGTTTTTTGTTTTTTGATACCAGAATTTCCTGGTATCAAAACTCAAGCCTGCACTGCAAGTATGCAGTGTGGAGAATGTTTTGTAATTCCCAGCATGCCTCTTACAGTGTCTTAAACTGCTCTGAGATGCCACAATAGATGCATGCTCTTTCATCTAGACACAGGCATAGGACTCAAATTTGGTCCCAATGGGTGCATGTTCAGATACATGCAGGGATGCAGTTTAATGCACCTGAATTTTCTGAGCACACTAACTGCACATATAGATATGCCCAGTGTTTCACAGTACTGTTTCAAGTATAGTCAGGTTTCCTGAGAGCCTCATTTGGCAAATAACAGGAAAAGCCTCCTAAGAGAGATTTTCTTTTTTGTTTGATACGCAAGGAGGAAAGCATAATAGGGAGAAAGAGAAAGCTGTGGTTATGAGCAAATAAACTCTGTTTTGCTGACTAATGTACCCATAGAACATTTGTCTCTAATGATCAAAGTGCCATCCTCCAGCCATAGCTCTACCAAGGGAAAAAAATTATTGCAGCTAACAGATCTTTCCCTATACCTCAAGTGAAAGATGTAAAGATTTAAACCTTATTTAAACAGTCTTGCAAAATACCACTCTCTAAATTCCCATTTCTTAGAAACATGAAGCAGATCATGCTCAGTCTATTTTTTCCTGACGATAAAAATTAAATAATTTTATACGCATCAGGTTCAATACCAAAACAGTTGTATTTTCATTTTTTTTTTAATTTAAAGTATGGAATCTGTTTGCTTCCTTTTTTCCATTCTGGTAACTAACTTGAAAAGTTTCATGTGACTGGGTTTCTTATGCAGTATAATAAGTTTGGGAGAAGATGGTAACTATTTGATTCATATACTAATTCAAATCAGGCAGTTCACTATGTGAGTTAATCTTCCAAAGTACAGATTAATCCTGGTTTTGTGATCCACCTGGGAGTATAATATGACTGCTATCTATATCCCTGCTTGAATTGTAAAAGTATATTCATATTGATTTGCAACAGTCAAAACCATGATAACATTTCAATGTTCAGTCTTTTGTATAAAACAATTACATTTAGAAATAATCTTTTGAGAAAACTCGAAAGCATTCAGCTGAATGCATTTGAGTGTAATGTGCTGGGCTAATGAAAAAATAAGTGACCAGTGCTTATGTGCATCATAGAAATATTCTATATAGTAACATTGTTAAAAGTTTTTCAGCACTTTGATTTTTGCTACTGATTGTAAGAGGAAAACACCACTTACCTTTCATAATCTAAGCATGTCTGACAATTGCTATTTCTAAATTTCTAATATGCAGATGGCACTGTATATAATACAGTGGCATATTTTATATTTTATCTTTCCAAAGGCTTTGAGAAGAAGACAGAAAAGTGGAAGGAAAACAGTAAATGAAGAATCTAGAGCTATAAAGGGGAAGAGTTATGAATAAATATGACAGGAATAGAATGAAAGTTAACAAGCTAATTGGTAAATAAAGAGTGACCAGAACAAATTACTCTATACAAAGCAGTGTTTTTTCACTGTGTAATATTTTACTTTGAAATACATGAGATTAAACACTCTTCCTATGCTTTCAGTTAATAAGTATAAAATGGCACTTCTAAATTGCTCTGTCAGATCTTATTGCTTTATCATAGAAATGTTAATGGGAGACTGTTGATAGTTTAATTGATGACGAGGCAGTCACTGCAGTCCTGATTCAGAAAACGATTCCTATTGATGAAGGCACTTAAACATGGGCATAGTTCTTTCCTGGAGAGGGCCAGAGTAAACATACATTTACAGGTTTTCTTAATTTGGGGATCAAACTATGTATTTCTCTATCCTGCTCTAGATTCATTCTTTTCACAGTACACACAATAAAAGGATACTAACATATTTTAAAATGCCCTACACTATTCTTTCTTTAAGTTCCTTGGAATGATTCATTTTGTCAGCAACATGATCTTACAGTGCAGTAGACATGGGGCTAAATCCAAGAGTAGAAAAATAAGGGCACAGACAGAACGGACAATTTTTGCCCAGTCTGGCCACAGAAAGTAATATATAGCCATACCCAAACACAAGTGCACAGCAGCAAACAACTTAAAAAATGACCAATCGAATAAAAATTTAACCCCTCATTGTATGAGGGGTCAGATGAATATATTTAAAAAACAGAGCCTCTTCCTTATTCTCTGTCTGTGTTGCCTACCAGCCTCCAGCTGTTTTCAGAATGGGAGGGAGGAAAGGGA
>NW_017728918.1:47955095-47957776 GCF_001723895.1 Crocodylus porosus | reverse complement strand
AGCACAAAAAGGAGTGTAATTTAGTAGCCTATTGGCTAAAGCCCTCACCCTTGAGTGAAGAAAGTTGGAAACTGACCTCTTTTGTGAGGGGTGTTGCTGTAGTATCCATGGTACGGGAGCTGTCCGTCCTACCCCATTACTCCTGCAAAGACGCATTTCCTCTTGTGTTCTTTCTCTGGCTCAGTGAATCCTGAATTCTTTGCTGCACAATAGTACAACTTCAGCAGGAGGGGTGGAAAGTGTCCTCACCCAGACTGGTGCTTAGGGTAAACTCTTGATTGGTAAAAGACATGGGTATGAAGATGGGACATGAGACTAGGTCTCCCTGTTCCCGGGCAAGATCTCCAAACAATGGTCTATTATATTAGTAGACCATTAGGTAGGGCACTGCCATATTTTGTACACAGCCTAATTCTCACAGTATGTAATAGGTTTTCTCTGAGAATATCTGCTGGATCTGCTTCAGGAGACTTCTTTGTTCTGCCTCAGGAGACTTTGATGGAACACAAACATTTTCTGGCTCCCAAGTGAGCTTAAGCTCTGAACCATTTGATTTTGACAAAGCAGAGGTGCTTCTTCACATATGCAGAAGCTGAACTTCCAGGCATTTATAGAACTTCACTCACTAACTAAGTCTGTGTGTAGACAAATCGAGAAAAATGTGTGCACGACACTTTAAAGTGGGTTAAATGCTGTTGCAGTGCTTTAATGGTGTTGGTATTTGCAAGTATCACTAGCGTATTGCACAGTAATTCCAGCCACCATAACAAATTTGGTTGCATAATGCACCTTAAATGACTTGGGGCGCAGCAAACTAAAACTCAGAGGAGTTTTAGTTTTCTGCCCTACAGCCACAGAGAGAAGCACTGGGCTCTGTGCAGCTCAGGGTCCCTGCAGGAAGCCTGTGCAGGCACCCTGGCAGCAGCCCAGGAAGGCAGGCTCCACCCAAGAAAAAAAAGCAGTCGTCTTTTTTTTTTTCCTGGAGCCTACCTGAGCTGTGTGGGGGCCTGATGCCTCCCTCCAGAGCTGTGTTGCCCCCCTGGGACCACCCGAGCTGGGTGCCTACGGGCAGGTGCCACCTTGGGGGGCGAGGGGGGGCTGCTGCTCCTGCAGAGGGAAGTACCAACCCTCCTCCCCCCACTGCAGCCCAGGGACTGGTAAGTGGGTGTGTGCATGACACAGGGGTTTAAAGGGCCCTAAGTTGAAGTGGTGCTTTTAAAAACCCACCAATTCAATTTAGGGCCCCTGTTTCATTTACACATGCCCTAAGGTGTTTCTAGGGTGTAGGTCCTTAGAGGGTTAGATATCACCTGAGTTCTGAGGATTGTAATTTTGAATAGATTCCTTCTCCCATTCTCCACATATTTGTTGATCCGGAATATGAAGACTGCCTTGAAGATCCCTTTAAAAAGCTGAGGCATTCGACTATAAGCTAATAAAGGCAAGAGTTGTATTGTTTTAATTTATTTTCTCATGCACAGATTGGAGCACATTTCCCCTCTTTGAGATAAATAAATAAATAATGCATTAGCAATTATGCTAGTCAGATATTGCATTTTCTTTCTATTGATTTTTCAATTTAATTGCCAAAAACTACAGTAAAGAGAAATAGGATAAAGAGAAAAAACATTAAATACAAAAACTTAAAGTATTAAGGAATTGATTCAAATAGAAGTGAGAGACTGGGAATGGTGCCAGGTAGAGAGTTCCCAATTGAACTTATAGGTCATCCCATAAAAAAATTAAACTGTGGAAGCAATAGGGCTTCCACTCCAGTTCAGCTGATGGGACCTGAGGGACACTTAGTCAGAGTCCGTCCTGGAAGTTTCTTTGAGGCACTGCTTCAAGAAGTATCTCTACATATACACATTGGAGGATATATTGCTGAGTAATTAAAACTATACTATGTGTGGATTTTATGATGAGAAATTTACTCACAAACAGTTCCTTTTGTCAACATTTTCAAAACACAAAAATATAGGGGATACTTGCTGTCAACGGAATGTTTCATCATTGTTGTCCAAAATGCTTCGTCATATGTTACAATAACTCAGAAAATATTTTTAGGGTTATACCATTTTATGTTTCATGTATAGCATTTATATGAACTGCAAATGACATGTTCAAGTTTTTGCAACTGGTTTACTGCTGCAGATATCATCCAGGCTCACTTTTACATAGAAAATGGTATATCAGGAAATACAAAGATCAAAAATCCTGAAGATGCATTTTGCAATATATACCTACCATTCTATCATACATAATTCAGTATAGAACCAGTTAACATATTGTTAGTTTAGGAACCATGCACTCAGAGATCATAGAATGATTTGATTTACATTCCCAAAGCTACAGTAATTTCTCTACACTCTTTCTCCTAAGCAACCAACATAATCTACTCAGGAAAGACCTGACCTTTAATAAGAAGCTTTTAAGCCTTTGCAAATATCATAACTGAATTTCAGAGAAAAAAATCTGATTTTTCACATATGATTATTTTTATGGTTGCATCCCAACTATTCTACCTGAGTTCCTTTAAGTCTTATAGGAAGTTCTAAGTTTCAAGTTCTTTTCCCTTACAAATCTTATCACTTTTAGAAAAATTTATTCCCTCTTTTCTTCACAATGGATCTGTCTCAATTATGGCCAGTGGTACTCCATGGATTTCACAGTAGATGGCA
>NW_017728918.1:47948845-47952212 GCF_001723895.1 Crocodylus porosus | reverse complement strand
TGGCCTTAAAAAAATCGTAAGTATTGTTTAATCTGTAAACAGCATAGTATTATTGTAGGCCTTGATGTGGTATTAATGAATATAAGCATTGATTAGGGCATATACAACTCATACTAAAGATTTACTAGAGCATTGACCAAAGTAGGCTTCACCAAAAGCTCATCTTAAACCCACTAGGACTTAAACTGGAAGGTACCTGTAAGGTTAGAGTTTATATACCCTTTACAAAGCTGATTAATAAAGTTGATTGTCAAACTTGAGTAAGCCTGATGCCAGAAAGTCCTGAACACATATGATAATGACAGGTGATATAAGGACTGGGGTAATTTGGTAGAGATATTGATGTTTGCTCTGCATTTTCCCAGATCTATTTAAGCTAAATTTTAATCACAGGGTTGTACATCTCCCTCTCCCCCTCACCCTTACAATCCACATTTTTTTCTGTTCAATTATGATTGATATTAGAAATAATTCAAAATTAAATAATACACATTAAGAAAAAAACTAATTGCCCTGAAAACTTCATTTTTAAATTCCTCTAGCTTTAGAAAAATCCATTTAAAGAAATCCTTTCTAGTTAAAACATGGTTGATGATTTACGTCTAGTTCAGGCAGGAAAATGTGGAGTCCAGCTTTATAAATATTTAAATCAAAGTAATAATTGGAAGAAATACAGTACATACATTTCATCTTATTAATGGACAATGGTTCTCCTTTATACAAGATCAGAATCTCACAGCAGGCAACAAAAAGAAGATAACATCTTTCTTTTTTTTAAAAAAGCTATGAAATATAACCTAATAATTTACCCGCTGCTGTTAGTCTATATCATGCATATTACATTTCCAATTTCATATACTGTTTTATACATATGATTTGCAACATTTCTGTCAAAGACTGCTGATATGAATGTTTTCTTCCTGCTGAGGTTTTGATCATAAATTAGTTTAAGTATCTGCAACATTTTCCCTTTATTAAGGATCTGTACTATCTATACCCTTTTTCAGAGCTATTACCTATCATCTTATAGGAGTTTACTCTCTACAGCATGAGCTGGTGATCTTCACAAGGTTATGTGACCCTCTAGGAGGGTTTGGGATTCAGTGCCATCCATAGGTTTAGGCTGTCCTCCCAAATACATAGAATAAGTATAGAAAACTTGCTGGAAAGTAGTGAAGGGTTTGGGAGTAGAGGTGGATCACAGAGTGACTTTAAGTGGGTCATCCATCACTAGATTATCTTATTCTAGGGTTCATGTGATGGAAGAAGTTGACTAGGAATCGGGTCTGCTGCCATTATGAAATGTAGTCTCCATATTTTAGGTGGACATGTGACCTTAGTCACTAACAGTGGAGCCTTTCATAGTCCATCTCAGCAGAGGCCATTAAGTAAAATATTATACTGTATTGAGTTCCAGGACTTATTTATTTTCAGTTAATCCAAACACTTAAGCACATGCTGAAGTCTCAGGGAGTCAATTTGACTGTGATAAAGATTGGGCTTTTGTAGTTAACTCAAAATGATAATAAATAAAATTCATGTGGGCCAATATTTTTTCAGATCTGTAATGAACCACAAATGTTTCAGTTTCCACTTTGTATATTATACTTATATAGTATATCTCTCCCATAATGGCTTCACAGTTTGCAAGGCCTTACATATATTCCATTATATATCTATATAATATAGAGACATTTGTCAGACTATGACAGAGCAGGGGACATTTCCTTCAAGCACAGTGGTCATTCCTTTATGTTTCCCTCCCAAATATTCACTCTGATTCTGGTGATAATTCAGAAGGGATGCTGGGCAAATTTATTCTAAGATGAGTCAAATACATTTCCATCTCATAGGAAGAGGTCACAGCTCCCACTTAGAGGCTAGAATACTGTGCTTGACTGTTATCAACTTTTCCATTCCAGAATCATAATTCTTAGCTTGATTGTGTGGTTACTACCTGTTTTTATATATTTCTCATCTTGGTACAATCATGCATATTCTCCAAATTATACTTTGGCAGATGTGTGTATTTATATGGATATGATAAAGTAGAAGCCCAGACAAGGACTCACACAGCTATGATTGAATGAGATTTCTGTGCCTGAATTCCAATGTTTACTGAAACATTTGTGGTAAGCTAAATCCCAGAAATGTACTGGCATGCAAATAAATACATACATATATACAGTATCACTTTAAAAAACTAAATAATTCTTCTGTGTCACTGTAAAAATGTTTCAAGTCCAAAAAAGTATTGTTATATTCTTTTTTCATAGATTCATAGATTGTAAGGGCTGGAAGGGACCTTGCAAGATCATTGGGTCCAGCCCCCTTGCACTAGGCAAGGTGACTGTCCAGTCTACACTTGAAGATTTCTAGGGTAGGTGATTGCACCAGCTCTGGAGGGAGTTTATTCCAGAGTCTGGGCACCCTAACTGTGAAAAAGTTTTTTGTAGTATTCAGTCTGAAATGGTCTTCCAGGAGTTTATGACTATTACTTCTGGTTTTCCCCTCAGGTGCCCTGGTGAGCAGTAGTTCACTGAGCCCCTGATGTAGCCCCCTGATATAGCAGTAAGCTGCTATTAAGTCCCCTCCCAGCCTTCTTTTTTTCAGGCTGAAGAGTCCTAGGTCCCTCAGCCTTTCCTCGTATGGCTCGTTGTGCAAGTCTCTGATCATGTGGGTGGCCCTTCTCTGGACTCTCTTAAGTTTTACCACATCCGTGTTGAAGTGCAACACCCAGAACTGGACACAGTACTCCAGCTGTGGTCTGGCCAATGCTGAGTAAAGTGGAAGAATAATTTCCTTCGTTTTGCTTGAGATGCATCGATTGAAATATGCCAGAGTATTATTTGCCCTGATGGCTACAGTGTCATACTGATGTCTCATATTCATCCTGTGGTCTATTATTACTCCCAGGTCCCTTTCAGTCATGGTGCTGATCAGTTTGGCACCACTGAGCCTGTAGGTATGTTGGAGATTGTTCATTCCCAGGTGGAGCACTTTACACTTCTCAATGTTGAATTTCATCTGGTTTCAATCTGCCCAACTTGCTAGCCTGTCTAGGTCAGCCTCTATCACCAGGATGACACAGATCTGTTCATTAGAAGCTAACAACCCTCCAATTTTCCTGTGAGAATATCATAGGATACCACATCAAAGGCCTAAAAGTCAAGGTATACAATGTTGACCTTCTCTCTTATCCAGGTGGCAAGTTACCTGGTTGTAGAAGGAGATGAGATTGGTAAGACAAGACCTGCCTGCAGCGAAGTCAAGCTGGCTGTCATTCAGCTTCCTACCTTCTGCAAGCCTGTCACACACAGACTTCTTAATGATTTTTTCCAGGATTTTCCCTGGGATAGAAGTTAGG
>NW_017728918.1:47945664-47948590 GCF_001723895.1 Crocodylus porosus | reverse complement strand
CATCCCTCATTCCTGTTTTCCTGATCTTACTAATTACATTTTCACTGACATCCTGTTACACTTCTAGCTTTTCTCATTCTTTGCAATTTCAGACCAGCAGAAACTCCCTATGCCTGAAGGGTGACTGCACCCAAAAACTTGCTAAGAATTTTTTTCCAACTACTCATTTGGTCTAATAAAGGATATCACATCTACTCAAAAAACCTTGCCTGCCCAGATTTACAATACATGATGTCTAGCCCAACTTGTGCATACTAATTGCAGTACACTGTCCCTATGCTTATTCTGAAAATACATCCTTATTAGAGGAGCTGTATCTGAATCTGTTTACCAAATAGTTCCAATACAGCACCACAGTACACTACCAAGACAGTAATCTCAACATGCAGGAGTTTGCCCTAGATTTCCATTTATAAGGGCTTAAAAAGGTGTACATCAGTCCTTCCCTTTGCATTAGAATCTCATTTTTTAAATGTTTATAATGCCAACTTTTTCACATACCACACAACATCAAATGAGTATAAAACATGCATCTTGCTTTTGGAAAGCAGACTATAGAAAAAAAAAAAGACTTCCAGAGTCATGCCCTAGAGCTGACTTTTTCCTGAAGACAGTGTGATACAGGATGGCTATTAACGTCTCTGTCCCTTCCAGAAAGCAGGAGGGAGTGCAGTCCATTGATAACCATTTCACAGTCACTCTCAAATTTTCCCCACGTTTTGTCAATTTTTATACCATAACAAGGGTATGGGGGATATATTGTAATGTGGTGGGTGCCACCACAGCACTACATATCGCCTGTGGTCTCATTATGGAATAAAACTTGTCAAAAACTGGTGTCAATTTGAGAGTGGTTTCATAGATTTCATAGACATTAGGAGCTGGAAAGGACCTCGTAAGATCATCGAGTACAAGCCCCCACCATAGGCAGGAAGTCAACTGGGATCAAGTGATCCCAGCAAGAAAAATATCCAGATGTTTTTTGAAAAAGTCCAAAGTAGGTGCTTGCACCACCTCTTCGGGGACTCTGTTCCAGACCCTGGACACATGCACCATAAAGAACTTTTTTCTTATGTCTAGTCTAAATCGGCCTTCCTGGAGTTTATGGCCATTAGACCTCGTTATCCCATGGGGAGATCTGGTGAACAGCTGTGCTCCCAGGTCCTGATGTACTCTTCTGTAATTGTAGGCTGCTACTAAGTCCCCCCTGAGCCTTCTTTCTTCCAGACTGAACAGCCCCAGATCCCTCAGCCTCTCCTCATATGGCCTGCCCTTCAGGCCTTGGATCATATGAGTGGCTCTCCTCTGGACTCTCTCAAGCTCTTCCACATCCCTCCTGAAGTGAGAGTCCCAAAACTGGATGCAGTACTCTAGCAGCAGCCTCACCAAGGCCATGTAAAGCAGAAGGATGACATCCCTGGTTTTGCTTGAGATGCATTGGTAGATGCATGCCAGGTTTTGGTTTGCTTTGCCAGCTACAGCATTCAATTGGTGACTTATATTCATCTTGTGGTCAATCAGGACCCCAAAGTCTTTTTCGGTCATCATGCTAGTGAGCATAGCACCACCAAGCTTGTAAGTATAATGAGGGTTCTTCCTACTGAGGTGTAGAACTTTACACTTCTCTACATTGAAGTCCATCAGGTTTTGGTCAGTCCACCTTGAGATTATGTCCAAGATGGCCTGTATCCCCAGCCTATCCTGTGGTGTGACTGCCCTCCCTCATAATTTGGTGTCATCTCCAAACTTTGCTAGTTCGCATCTGTCTCCCAACTCCAGATCATTAATGGATATGCTGAAGAGTACCGGCCTCTCTGACACTGTGATCCCTTTGGGAGGGCGAAAAACTAATATGAAAAAGTCATTTTGGAGATTGGTCTTTTCTTGGGCATCGGCTGTCAGTTGCCCCATTAGGTCTCTCAGAGGCCAATGCTATCTTTGCTCTTTTTTTCAACTTCCCACATATCTGAAGAAGGACTTTTTGTTGTTCTTGATCCCTGTAGCTAGCCTGAGTTTGGTTTGTGCCTTGGCTTTTCTGGACCACTCCCTATTGGTGAGTGTTGTGTAGATCTTTTTGGTGCTGCTTCCCATTTTCCAACTCATGTAGGCTTCTCTTTTGAGTGTAATGAGGTCCAACAATTCCTTGTTCAGCCAATGGAGCTTCCTTGCCCATTGATTACATTTCTTGCAAGATGGAATGGCTTTCCACTGTGTCTCAAGGATTATGTTTTTGAGAGATAACCATTCCTCATGTAGTCCCTTATCTAGGGGCGTATGGCTTCTAATTGCCTGATTTACCAAATCTCTGAGTTTTCAGAAGTCAGCCTTCCCAAAGTTAAGGATTTCTATTTTACTGAGGGATTTGCCTGCTCTTTGGTGAACTCAGGGTGACCAAATCATGGTCACTGTCACCAAGCTTCCCCTTGATCCTCAGATCATTCACCAGGTCCTTACCTTTGGCTAGGACCAGATCAAGCAATGCCTCTCCCCTAATTGGCCCATAGACCTCCTGCATTAGGAAGAGGTCATCAATGCAAGCAAGAAAGCTGTGCAACCCATCAGATTTGGCCATGTGCTCATCCCAAGAGTTGTCAGGGAAGCTGAAGTCCCCCATGGTGATCACGCATTAGGATCATGCAGCTTTGACCAGTTCCCTATTGAATTCCTGATCAAATTCTTCCTCTTGGTGGGGAGGTCTATAGTAGACTCCTACAAGTATATCACCCTCCCCATGTTCTCCCCATATTTTGACCCAGAGGGTCTCAAGACATCCTTCCTTGTCCTAAAACTCAATTTGAAGGGAAGTAAACTGATCCTTGATGTAGAGAGCATCACCCCCACCCTTCTTCCCAAGATGGTCTCTCCAATACAAGGTATAACTCTCCAAAGCAGCAGGCTGTGAGGGAGCGGCGGCTAGGGGCGGCCG
>NW_017728918.1:47927034-47944258 GCF_001723895.1 Crocodylus porosus | reverse complement strand
GGCCTAAGCTGTTTATAAAGGCTGGGCCCTGCCCCCTTCTGGCCATGTGACTCACCTGGTTGGCCTGGCAACCAGGCACCTGAGCTGCCTGCGTGATTGACAGCTCTGCCAATCACCCGCACAATCACGGGGCACCTCTGTGACTCCGTGACACAGGCCAATCATAGGTAGAGCCCCACCAGGTCTCCATTATCCCTACAAGATCATATTCATTTTCATAAGAGAAGGGCAAGTTCCTCTTGCTTTTTTTTCCCAAGCTCCTGGTGTTCATGTATAGGCAGTTGAGTCTGCTATGAGAAGCCCCATGCTTCCCTATGAGGTGAAGTGGGACCTTTCCTTGGGCTGTCATCAGAGCAAGTTCCCTTAGGCTGCCCAAGTTATTAGTAATGTAGGTGACATGACCTGGGATAGAACTGTTAATAGACCACCCATCCTGCAGTGGTCTTAGTTTAAAGCCCTGGCAAGAAGGTCAGCCATGCTGGCTGAGAAAAGCTTCCCTTTCCAGATGAGGTGGAGGCCATCCCTTCCCAACAGTCCGCTCTCTCTAAAGTGCTGACTGTGGTCAAAGAAGCCAAACCCCTTGTGATGTCACCATGGTTGTGAAATGGTTAGCACTAGATTGCATCTTATTCTGCTTTCTGGCAGGGACAGAGAAGCAGACAGCTATCTTGAACAGTGTGTATACTTCTATGCCTCATGCAGTGAAGCTTCAGTGAAGAAAATCAGCTTCCTTACCAAAGATATGCACCTAAATTTTGGCTGATATTTTGGCAAAAGGTGCCTATGGTAATTTTTATGGTAATTTGTTCAGTGGTTGATTTTTATTTTCTATACAAATTTGTGTAGATGTTTGCAGGGGAATATCAATTCATGTTTGGTATGGTCATTATGGAAAGAGTCATAAGAAGTGTAGTAACAGTCATAAGAAGTGTAAGAGAGAATTAGGTCATGTGTTCCACATCTTCCTCAGTCAAAAGAAGTCAAGCTGGAGAAAGTATGTCATGGGAAAGTGGGCAAGAAGAGAGAGTGGAGGTACCCAAAGTGGTACAGATGAGGGAAGAGGAAGCAAATGAGGCAGGGGAAAATAGGCTGAAGAGTAAGGGAGAAATGGGGCCCATGGAGGAGGAGGAGATGAGGAGAAAGGGAAAGGGAATGGGAATGGGGAAGAATGGAGTACAGGAGGAAAAGGAAGAGTGGAATGGGGACATGGAGAAAGAACAGGGGGAAGGGAAAGGAGAGGCAGGAAAGAATGGAGTCTACTCTTGATGGAGGGAGGAAAAGAGAGGGAAATTGTGGGGCCAGAATAGGAGAAATAGGGGAAGGGAGAATGGAGGCAAGAAAGGTTAAGGAAATGCATAGGGAGTGAGGGAAAAAGAGAGGGGAGGAACAGGTTAATGATATGGAGTGGTCTGGAGGATGCGTAAAGTGGAAACCAGAGTGACAGGTGTTTGAGGAGGCTGAAACGTAGGAGGGAGAAAGGAGATGAACAGAAAACAGGAGTCTCCCATTGTGTCTCCCCATCCACTCTCCCAACCCACTCCTCATCCTGCAGCTCTCAGATTTGTTAGCGCATGCAGAGGGAAGCCAAAGCCCCACCAGGATAGAGTGCTTAAAATAAGGCAAAATACAAAGTTTGTTGCATGCAATGGACATGGTGAAAGGAGAAGGTGGAGGAAAAAGAACACAAGAGGTGAAGGACAGATTGGACTTATGTTTGGAATCAGAAGCAGAGTCATGTTCAGATCTATACCTCAGTGCCTAGATTGGTCTTGAAGGGTAGTAAGCAATATCTTGGGATAAATATGTTTATTGCACTCATATTGGTTAATTTAAAGAGCATTTGCAGCAATGCAAAATGGGTGAAGGTAGGCCAGTATTTTGACCAGATGGAGGCAGAGGTGATATGCCTGTAGGGATGTAGGATATTGAGACAGAGGGATTATAAAGATCTCATAGGAAGATGGAAGCATGACCCATCCATGTGGCTGGGCAGTAAAGAAAACAGGGCAACAGGTGTAGTGATACTAATTAAAGATCCACAGCTGAAACTAATAAGCTATTAGGATTTAATTAAGGACAGTGTTACAGGTGATCAGGGAGAAGGGAGGGGGAGGTTTAGCATATTGAACATTTACACATGGGCACAGTGGGCGGCACACTGTGATTTGTAACTGTCAAGATTGAGGAATGAATGTGGCACTCCTGCATCTCAATTTAGAAAAAAGCATATGACCATGTGGACCATGATTTCCTGTTTAGCACTTTGTACAAGATGGAAGTCCCACCAAAGTTTCTAAGATGGATCAAGGCTTTATTCAAAAAAGCACAGTGTAGGGTAAAAGTGGGTGGTCATCTAACAGAGGAAGCCAAGGTCAGATCAGATATGAGACGGGGTGCCACCACTACTATTCGTCTGTACCATCCAGCCGTTGGCTCAGAGGATCAGGACAGAATATGTGACCAAGGGTATGCCAATCCCCAGAAAAAGGAAAAATGAATGTTGTACATGGATGTTATTGATATCTTAGCAAGAGAGACAGTGTATCCCTAGAATGGAATACGACACATAAAAATGCATCTGAAAAGGCATTGGGGGCAAAACTAAGGTCACTTCCACACATGTGGGGAGCCTACTCTGATGCACTGGAAATCTAGCACATTGGAGCAGACTTGATTAAATCAAGTCTGCTGGACTATGTAAAATGATGCACTCTGACAGCCTTGTGCATCATGTGTATCAGCGGTGCAGTGTGCCCCTGGGCTGAGAAAATGGTGGTGGTGTGCTTTGAACTAAAATACATTTGATGTGCTTTAGTGCAGGCACACAATGACCATTTTCTCAGCACGGAGGTACACTGCACCGCTGATACACATGTTTCTGACATGGTGCTGGGCACTTTTAATTAGCATGGCTCTCTAATTAAAAGCTCCTGGTGCCGCATTGGGAACACATGTAAAAATATCCATAATATATAAAAAAAGTAAGTGTCTGGTGGAGGGGAAAATGGAAAGAAGGGGAAGACTGGGGTTACAGGTCACAATGAACTAGAACAAGAAATTGGGAGTGAAGGTGGACCTGCATCTGTCAGGTGAAGTGTCTTAGAACATGAAAGGGAAGATGAAACAAAAGCTAGGGAGCTGGTATGATCACAAGCTGTTGATGGCAGGACAGATAAATGTAATTAAGGTGGTGGTACTCCCAGTTATACTGTATGTAGGTGTGGTATTCCCCCTGTTGTGGACCACCATGTGTAGGATTCAATGGGAACTGATGATGTTCTTTTGGAAAGCCAAAAGGGAGAATAACATTATACAAGGAGAAATTGAAGGAAGGATGGGGCTTCCCATATGTGTTTTTGTTTGCTTATGCAAAGTATATCAGTCCGCACAGAGGGAATAAAAGGGGGAACCAAATGGGCTAGGTTTGTCCAGTACTCTGAAGGAATGTTATTGGATAACTAGAATGTATGGAAAGGGTCACTTTCATGGCCCTGTGCCTGGATAATGACATCAATGGACAAAAAGATTGTGAAGCATGTAAGTTGGTATGGGATACAGACAATAGCTATAACAGAGTTGGTGGACCATAAATAAATCAAGGTCTGGGTCAAGGAAAGGAGACTGTATCCCACTGGGTAGGTTCATGGGGAAAGAACGATGGAAAGTTTGGAAGGGGATGTTTGGGAAAAGCTTAAAGAAACAGAAACAGGATTTTGGTTGGCTGAGCACTCCATTACAGATAGGGACTGTGTACAACAGCAGAATGCCCCAGACAGACATGTCGTGGGGAAGAAAATATGTGGCATGTGATGTGAGAATGTCAGTTTGCCAGAATGGTCTGCCATAGGCAAAGCAACTCTTACAGTGGCTGAATGTGAAGAGCCAATTTATTCTAGAAATGGTTTTGTGAAGAGTATGGGATGAGGCCCAGAATTAAGATGGAGGGAGAGTATGGAAAGTGTAGTGAACTTTTGTGCAGCATTGTGGCCTTCTATGACCAGGTCACAAAAGCCTTGGATGCAGGTGTCGTGGTGGATGTAGTTTTCCTAGACTTTAGGAAGGCCTTCAACACTGTTTCTCACCCCATCCTCATTAAAAAATTAGGTGTCTATGGTGTCAATGCCTACACAGTCAGATGGGTCACAATTGGCTGGAGGGCCGCACCCAGAGAGTGGTGGTGGAAGGGTCATTTTTGACCTGGAATGATGGAGGCAGTGAGATTCCCCAGAGTTCAGTTCTCAGGGTTCAATATCTTCATCGACAACTTGGATGACGGGGTAGAAAGCACCTTGTTCAAGTTCACAGATAACACTAAGATGTGGGGAGAAGTCAGCATGCTAGAAGAGAGGGACAGGCTACAACTAGATCTGGACAGGTTACAGAGGTGGGCAGATGAGAATAGGAAGGGTTTCAATACAGAGAAGTGCAAGGTGTTGCACCTGGGGGGAAGAACCAGCAGCATACCTACAGGCTGGGGAACTCCCTTCTTCTCAGCACAGAGGCAGAGAAGGATCTTGGAATCACTATTGATTCTAAGATGAACATGAGCTGCCAATGTGGGGACACCGGCAGAAAAGCTAACCGCACTTTGGCATGCACCCATAGATGCCTCACGAGCAGGTCCAAGGAGGTGATCCTCCCCCTCTATGCAACATTGGTCAGGCCACAGTACTGTATCCGGTTCTGGGAGTCGCACTTCAGAAGCAATGTGGACGGCATCGAGAGGGTCCAGAGGAGGGCCACTCGCATGACTGGGGGGCACCAGGGCAGGCCCTATGAGGAAAGGCTAAGGGACCTGAACCTGTTCAGCCTCCACAAAAGAAGGCTGAGAGGGGATCTGGTGTCCACCTATAAACTTGCCAAGGGGGACCAGCAGGCAATAGGAGAGTCCCTGTTCCCCCGAGCACTGCCGGGGGTAACAAGGAACAACGGCCATAAGTTGAATTAGAGTAGATTTAGGCTAGATATCAGGAGGCACTTCTTCACTGTCAGGGCGGCTAGGACCTGGAACCAACTTCCAAGGGAAGTGGTGCTGGCTCCTACCCTGGGGGACTTCAAAAGGAGGCTAGACAGCCACCTAGCTGGGGTCATTTGACCCCCACATTTTTTCCTGCCCATGGCAGGGTGTTGGACTAGATGATCTGCTTAGGTCCCTTCCAACCCTACCATCTGTAAAACTATGAAACTAGGAGGATTCAAAAAATGATGAGGCTTGAGAGGCAGTAGAGCTATGGCTGCAGGCCAGGGGGTGGCTAGGAAAGGTATGAGCAAAGCTAAGACAAGACAGATGGGATAAGGAGCAATAGGTATTAATAGGTGAGCTTAGAAAGCAACAGGGGAAAATGTAGTATTAAGAAACAAGTGTTTAAGCCCTGAGATTAATGAGAATTTAGGGATGAAGGGAATTATTGAATAATATTTAAATGTTCTATGTTTTTGTTGGTCTTATTTGTTGAAGTTTTAGAAGCTGATGGAAGCATGTTGTAAGTTGTGACACCGTATTGTTTCATTTTCTTCTTAGTTGATGTAGTTTTTGTAAGATAATGGAAACATGTTGTGCCACCTAAATGTGTTGTAAGGCTTATGGCCCTTCCTAATTGGCCCTCAGCTCACTTGTGGTGGCAGGGTCAGATCTAAAAATTGTCATCCAGGCCTCCTGGGAGCTGTTACAACATCAAAGTCATGGCAAGCGAAAAGTAATACTGGGAGCCAGTTCCCTGCAGATGACCTCCCCAGCCTGACACCCTGACTTCTTTGTGGAGCTCCAAACCTCCCCTTTACCCCACTGTAATCACTTCCAGCCTCTGGAGGATGACTATTTCTGAGACCTATAGGTGTTGCCCCACTGGAAAAGGATGAAAACAGAAATCCTTGGCAGTATTCTGTCACAAAGCCAATTCTTGCCCTGCCTCTCTCCAGATAGATAAACTCTGGGAAAATATATAACTCAATCCAGCTAAGCTATCATGAATAACAGGCAGCAACCACTTCTATACATCACTCCCTCATAGGGGTTCATACTTCATGAGTCCAGTCTGCTATAGTAGTCTTTGCCAACTGAGGGGAGCGAACCTCCAGCTCACTGGCTCTTCACTGTCTCCCTCCCATTCAGTCACCAGGGATCCCTGCCGGCTGGCTGTTTCCCCTCCCCACTCCAGACTCTCTTCCTGAGGGGTAAGAGTCCTAGGAGCTTAACCCTATGCCAGACCTCCCTCTGCAGAAGGACAGAGCCCCACATAAGAGACACCCCTCTCCCTCTCCACAACCTCGCTTGTCACCTCTGCCTTGTTTGCTGTGACTTTGCAGTCTTCTTCACTGGAATCACCTCCGTTGGCCCAGATGTTCCCTGCAGACTGCTGTGGGGAACCAGCATTCTTTTGAATGCCGCACAGAGCTGCACCACAAGCTGCCTACTGCACCCTGTAAGAAGGTCACTCTGGCATCTGGGTCTCTGGCACTCTGCAGGCCTCCCCTCCAGGCCTCTCACCAGAGCCCACTTTCCACCAATCTGGAGAGCAAGACTGCTGCAGAAACATCACACCGATCTTGACCTACTGCTCCCATGTGCCACCTTTGCTGAGGTGGGAACAGGAGTTATCCCCCAGTCTGTCTTCTCCCCTTTCATAAGTGCTTTAAGTCTTGATACTTTAATGTGTTGGCCTGTGATTGGTGTAGCTTTTTTGTAATGCAATGTAGGCTGTTAGAAGTAAGTTTTTAATTTTTTGATATAATAATAATAATAAAATTTCCCATCAGTATGTTTGCCCAATATTGACCATGTGTTTTATAGTAATGCTCAGTATTGGCTGCATTTAATCAATGTTATAGTTGGTTTCCATAACTAAGTACATGCTGCTTTTAGCAGCAGTTTAATAACAGAGCATGTATTTAATGAGGTTTTCTTGTATGCAAAAGTAAATTGAGGGTCTTTTCCCCTAAGGCGGATTCGGGGAAAAAAAACTCATCTTGTAGTCAAGTAAATATGGTACATCTCCTGGATCACATTTGCCTGTATCACAATTTCATCACAGTGGCAGTTCATGGTCTTTCTGGGGCCAGTTAGTACATCCAGATCTTCCTCCTCCTGATCATTTTGAACTGATGAACTTCCTGCTTATAACAGAAACTCGTATTATTCCTGAGCGTATGACCTTGGTTTACTATTAAATTTTATCCGGTTTCTATTACTCAGCCCTCAAAGAAACTCAATTGTTCTTGCATGATATTTTATTCATTCTCTGTATTGACCATGCTTAACCAAATACATCTGTGCAGAAAATATTAAATAAAATATGAATGAAATATGAATGAAAATATTAAATAAAATCACTCCCAAGGCTAATCCTTGAGGAATCCTGTTACTGATTTCTCCACAACATGATACTTTCTCTTTCAAGTACAATCCATTGTCATCTCTACTTAGCTAGTTCCTTAAGAATCTTAGCTTTTTCCTGCAAATCTTCTCCAGCGTGGCTAGTAGTTTCCTGAGTTTCAAAATATGGAATGTTTTCCTGTAATATTGATAGACTATATCAACAGCATTTCTTTTGGGTAGAAAATCAGTTATCTTATTAAACCATAAAAATCATATGGAAGGGACTTTGGGTTGTCATATAGTCTCCCCTATTCAAGGGCAGGATGGTCTCTGTCTAAAAACAGGAGTGGCCAACCCATGGCACAGGCATAATCAGATCCAGGAATTTTGAAAATGGAGATATGGGACAGTGACAAATACTTCAGGGTTGGCTGAACCCCCAGTTTCCCTGCTTCACAGGGGTGACCAGGCTACAATATGGAAGCAGCAACTAGGGACTTCTCTTTAAGCCCTTAAATCAGGTAAGAATGCCCCCCCGCCAAACCCAGCACCCCCTCTATACTCATTAACACCTTCCCTTTCCTCCCGTCCCTTCCCCTCCCTTCCCATTCCCCCTGCCATACTTATGCCAGGCTTTACCTACCTGAAGGGTGGTTTAAAAGAGGATGGAGCTACAAGTGTTCTCAGTGGTAGCAGATGACAGAACATGGAGCAACAGTCTTAAGTTCCACAAGGGAAATTAGGTTAGATATCACAAAGAACTTTCTCACTAGGAAGGTAGTAATATACTGGAACAGGTTACCCACAGTAGTTGTGGACTCTCCATCCTTGGAGTTTTTTAAGACCCAGCTAGACAAAGCTTTGGCTGGGATGATCTAGTTGGGAATGGTCCTGCTTTGAATAGGGGCAGGGTGTTGGACTAGCAACCTCCTGAGATTTCTTTCAACCCTTATTTTCTATGATTCTCTGGGCACAAGAAGGGGGAACCCACCCACCATTACCACTCTGCCAGTCACTCTGGCTCCATTCTAACTGAGGCTATGAAAAGCAGGTGCATGGGGAGCCAGGCTCAGCTGGGGACAGTGGCAATGGTGGGCAGATTCTCCCCTCCCTGCACCTGCTCCCAAATTGGTGGGAAATAGCCAGGAAGGACTAAGTGCAAAGGGAAAACCCACCTACCACTACCACTGATGCTGTCCTTTGCTGAGCTTGGCTGCCTGTGCAGCCACCCCTCTTTATTCCATCTAGAGTAGGGCAGGAGCAGCTCTGCATCTTCCCCCATCCGCAAGTCACCTAGAAACAGCAGCATCAGTGAGTGGGTCTCTTTCCAGTGTCCACAGGCAAAATAAGAGAAGGCAAGGGCAGGGGCAGGGGAGGATGGGATGGGAGGGGGTGCCAAAAGGGAGAGATTCTTACCTGCTTTGGGGACTTAAATGAAAGTCCTTAACTGCTGCTTCTCTTACATGATCCAGACAACACAGGCAACAGGCATCTGGACCTGAGGGAACCAGAGGTACGCTGTGGAAAGGAGGGTGTGACTTCACCACTGTACCCTTCTAAATCTACCCCTGGGTACAGAAATCTGCTGTTTGGCATGTGAGGCCCAGGCACTCAGTAAAGGGTGGTGCTGCAATGGACTGGAGTATGGGTAAGACACTGCTGTGAAATGAGGAGTCAGAAGTCACTGCCAAGAACTAGGTTAACCATTGCCTGGCCCTGAAACCTTCACTGAATTCAGGGCCTTGGATCTTCACTCATTATATAAAACTGCTGCAATTCAAGTCTCCTTTTGCAGTAGTGTCTTGTTCCAGTTCTGCTTTCCCCTTTCTAAATCTAAGGATTACATTTACTAATCTCTCTAGACATCTCATATTGTTTTTTACTTGATAGATTTATTAAAAATATTTGCAACCAGACCTGTGATTTTATGTATCAGGTTTTTTTCAGAAGTCTGGGATGAAGTTTGTTCTCTCTCTGCCCACAGCCTCCCCAGTTAGAGAAACTTAGGCTCTTTGCAATTTTTATTTCAGTGCCCTCATTCTCATTCTCTGTCTTTATTCCCATTTTGTCAGTCATCATCCTGAGAAACAAGGCAAAATAGTTTGGGGATATATACATATTGTCTTTAATCTCCAAAAAATTTTCAATGTACAGAAGCCCCATTTCTTTCTACTTTCCATGTTCCCTTTTTATTTATATAGCCGAGAGACCTTTTATTTGTATTTATGTCCTTTGCAAAATCTAACTCAGCTTGATTTTAGGGTAATTCTCATTCTATCCCTATATTTTGTGCCTTTGAAAATAACTTTCCTGCCATATTTTTTTTCACAGAAATAGAAACATGATGAGATAGTACAAAAATATTTTATTTCCTTTCATTATTGCCCAATGTTTTTGTTTTTCAAAGAAACAGACCGTATTGGTTTCATAGGTTGGGATATCCCTCCATAGGGAAGAGGATTTACATTTTTTAGTAGAAATACAATAGTCTCATTGTTTTAGGGAAATTTCATGTCCTGATGCCAGCAAGACAACTCATGCTTAAGGTTATGTTGAAGACTTTACTGTATTGGAGCCTCTTGCAGGCATAATGAAAGTCTACATAGAAAGTTGTGGAAATGTGGGCACGTCTACATGAAACACTATATTGCCATAGCAACGAGCTAGAGCCAATGCAGCTCATTACTATAGTGATGTAGGATTGGTGGGCACAAACCATGACACCAACTCTACTGCCCAGTGGCAATGAAAATATAATAGTTTGCAGAATCAGAAAACTCCTAGGAGTATTTTCTGTACCTTTGGAATACCAGTCTAACAAAGTCTACAAGTATCAGTTAGGTTCATGCAATTGTCCCATTTATAGAGGGCAGACAAAACTAAGGAATTGAGCTAGTGGGAGTATGTTCTCTTTTATCTCCAAAAAGGTGCAAAGTATTGAGTTAAAGGAACTTGTACTGCAGCTGACTTTGTTGTAGCCAACCCAGCAACATAGGCATTTATTGATTGAATTCTGATAATTCTGTAAATGATATTTTCTGAATGTGTGTGTCCTGTAGAGGAATTTAGTGCTGGTATTTAGAGCTGTGCAAAACACCATTGTTTCATTTCAACATCTGTTTCACCATTTCAAAGGGACAATGTTTTGTTTTATCATTTTGTTTCAAAGCACTGTCCTGTTTTGTTTCATCAAAACTCTTTTACTGTTTTGATGCGTTTTGACATTTTGACCATAGGCTATAATGGGGAATCATGAAAATGCCTAAAACATTGTCATTCATTGCCTGATTCAGATGCAAATTGCAGGGATGATAGCCCCTTATAAGGTCATGATGTCTGCAAAATTTCAAGGAGATAGAGGTTTCTCAGAAACTGCACCTCAAAGTCTTGAAAGCAAAACTCATGACACTTACAGGTAACAGAAGCCTCCTGTCACATGGCATGCAGATCTGGGGTCCCGCACCACCAGGAGGGCTCCAGGACTGTGACAGACTCCCCCCACGGTATAGGCCCCCAGATATGCGCCAGATGACAGGATGCTGCCACTGCTCCCTGGGACCGGCACTAGACGCAGCCAGCACCCAGCATCAGGGAAGACAGATGCTACCGCTGGCCCCAGGCAGCAGAAGCAGCCTCCTGTCATCTGGGTGCAGGTCTGGGGGCCTGCACCCCTGGGAGGGCTTAGGAGCTGTGCCAGACTCCTCCCTGGGGTGTGAGCCCCTGGATTTGCGCTGGATGACAGAAGTCTGCCTTTGCTGCCTGGGACTGGCACTAGGCGCAGCCCATGCCCAGAGTCGGGCTCCATGGAGCTCAGCCTGGTTGCAGGAGGCAGAGCACAGCCCTGGCTCTCCCTGCCTCCCACTGCTGGGCTGCACTCCAAGCGGCTCTGCAGCCCCATGGAGCTGAGCCTGGTGGCAGGAGGCAGAGCACATCCCCGGCTCTCCCTGACTCCCACCACCAGACTGAGCTGCATGGGGCTGCAGAGCCACTCAGAGCACAGTCTGGCAGCAGGAGGCAGGGGGAGCCAGGGCTATGTTCTCCACTGGGCTGAGCTCCATGGGGCTGCGATGCCACTCCAAGTGCAGCCCTGTCTCTCTTCTCCCTCCCACCATCAGGCTGCTTTGAAACTCAAAATGTTTCAAAACTTTCAAAATGTTTTGAGTGCCCTCATTTCATTTCAAAGCTGTTTCAAGGCTTTTTGTTTTGTTTCAATTTCACTGCTTCGAGCTCAAAACTCATCAAAACAGCTTCAAAATGAAACATTTGGCAAAATTTCACACAGCCCTAATTTTCAGTATTGCAAAGTTGAAAAGTGGACCTACTTTCCTTCCAAAAGAACAAAAAAAGGTATGCATATAATTTATCTCAGCATATAAGATCACAGTGCATTAAAATATACATACAAGTATTATTTTCCACTGAACTACCACTAAATACAAAATATAAATACCTAGGAAAAACTAATAACATGTTAAAGTGATATATTAAAAGCATATAAAAATAACTGAATTTGATAAAGGAACATACTTGTTTGATGCAGCATAGTAAAAGACTGAAATGTATCCTGTCACTGATTAAAGACAAGCTTTCTATTTGTGCTGTGTTTCCTAGACAGACTGTCACCATGTTCTAATCCATCCTGGTTAGTCAAAGCATACAACAGAACTATTGATTTGTATTCATTCTGAAACAAATGGTTACGAGATTCCAGCACTGACAGACAGTTCTGTTATGTGCCTTTGAATAATAATTACAGTGAAAAGTAAGAATATTTGACAGACAACTGCAGATTATTTTATTGTGTCTACAGTTAACCATGCATTTAAATAAGAAAGGTCCAAGTTATGGTGTAGTGATTCTTCAATGTGATTATTACATCTTATACACATTAGTAATTAATGTTCACAGAACTTCATTTGAAAGTAACATGCATGGAGAAACTTCCAACAATGTTCTGTGTCATTGCTAATTTATCTAGAATGATTAATTGAGATTTTTTTAATACTATATTTTATGTTAATAAAATTTAGTTTTCACTAAAGCACAAGATTGAAAAATAGAATGGCTTATCTGTATTTTACTAGTCATAACAGGTCTCATATCAGTCATTTTATCAATCATACATTTTATGTGTTTTCCTTTCTGTATGTAATCTCTGAGTATACAAGCAATGCTTCTAACAGTGATGCTTTTCTACCATTCCTGAGTGCCTGAAAAATGGTTAATGCAAGGGATGGGGATGCGAGAAGGTTCTCCTTCTCCTCACTGTTTTTTGTGATGCAATCTTAAACATTAGGTGATAATGTGTTATAAAATAAAAACATTAATGAATTTTCAGGGACTTGATCAAGGTGGAATAGACTTACACTTAGCCACCAAGTGGAAAAAGAATCTGGCCTAGTGTCATTACATCAACAAGCCAAGATCAATATTTTGCAATAAATAAAAATGTTGTTTAAAAATAATTAAGGTTGATTAACAGTAGCATCCAACCATTCAGAATGTTAAAAGCAAGGAAAATGACCTTTTATGGCACCTCTGACCTATGCCCTTATGCCCAGGTGGCATATTGCTACTCACAATCACAGGCTTCACACATCTACAAGAGACTCTTGTTCATCTGATGAGTTAGGAGAAATTTTGCACACAATATATTAGTCTCCATCATGGTAAAATCCAAACCTTATGGTTGTTTAACTAAATAACCAGTATTGCTATATGTGTACTGGTTAAGTGTGTAGTGAGTCCTGTGTCTGTGAAGGAAGAGGTTACAATTAAAGTTCTACCCTACACTGACAGAGAGAGAATGGACAAGAAGCTGAATATGAGCCAGCAGTGTGCATTTGTTGCAAATAAGCTGCATCACTAGGCTGCATTAGTAAGAGCATTGCCAGTAGATTGAGGGAAGTAATTCTTTCCCTCTCTTCAGCACTGGTGAGGCCACATCTGGAGTACTGTGTCCAGTTGTGGGTCCCCTACTACAGAAAGGATGTAGACAAATTGAAGAGTCCAATGGTGGGCAATGAAAATGGTCAGGGGCCTGGGGAACATGATTTACAAGAGAAGCCTGAGGGAACTGGGCTTATTGAGTCTAGAAAAGAGAAGACTAAGAGGGAATTTAATAGCAGCCTTCAACTACTTGAAGGGTGATACCAGAGAGGATGGAACTAGACTGTTCTCTGGTCTCAGTGGTGACAGATGACAGAACAAAAAGCAAATGGTCTCAAGGGAAGTTTAGGTTAGCTATTAGGGGAAAAAACTCTCACTAGGATGGTAGTGAAGCACTGGAACAAGTTACCCACAGAGTTTGTAGCATCTCCATTCTAGGAGGTTTTTAAGACCAGGCTAGACAAAGCCTTGGCTGGGATGATATAGATGGGGATGGTCCTCCCTTAAGCAGGGGGTTGGACTAGATGACCTCCTGAGGTCCCTTCCAACCATAATTTTTTATGATTCCATGATATCCATGTACCATAGGGATTTCATAACTAAAAGCCCATATTGCCATTAACCACCCATGATGGGAATAGTTATTTAGAAGCTGGAGGCAATATTCAACCTGTGTAAGTCAGGGCAGTTATATAGATCAGAAGTAACTGGGCTCCTCAAAGTCAAACAAATGAGAAAGCTCTCATTGCTCTTCCAAATCAATATGTGTTCTTTTCATGCTTAGATCCCAGGCAACATAATTTATCTTCGAGGCATGTATAATCCCAAATAAAAAACATGAAGCTGTACAGGATTTGGTCCTGTAACTGTAAACTGCTTCCTCTTCTGTAGCAGTATATTGGGCAATAGAAAAGCCCACTGGACACATCTTATTTTTATGGTGTTTCTAGCCATCTTAAATTATTAGCTACATTTTAAAACATTTCTTTCTGCCTCGAAGCCAGAAAGTTTGATGCTATTAAAAAGGACATCAGCTTTGCCCCTTTGGAATTTTTTGGCTTCCTAACTTTAGATCGGGTCCCTAATATCAAAAGAATTAAAACCCCAAGGCTCTGTGTGTGTGGGGGGTAGTTATTATGAATTACATTGGGTTGACAGGTAGGGCTCAGTCTTTATTATAGTATAAATTAGTTGGCTGTTAAGGGCTGTTAGCCTCTTAAAGAGATAGAGCATTTAAAAGTGATATGTTTCACCAATACTTCTCCTTTTTCCCCTTTTGTCCCCCTCCAAGTTGGATCAACAGGACAAAAATTATAGTGAAAATCCAGGTTTATTAGTGTCCAAGTCATGCTTCTAACATATGATAATGGTGTCACTTTCATAGAAGTAGTATCTCAAGCTGGAGCTAGTAGTGAAGTTTGCCAAGGGAAAGACATATAAACACAAAAGAAATGTTTATGTTATACATTCCATTTCTGCAAGATTCCCTTCCTGTGAGGTGTTCAGTGCCCCCATCTCACACTGAGGACTAAAGCCAATGGAAGTAACAGGTACTCATTACTTGCAGGAAGCAGTTAACAACTTGCATAAATGGGCCTCCAGAGATAGGAGTATTACAGTTAGCTTAAGGCACTCAGAATAGAGTGACTGCTCATCAAGAGGGATGAAAAGAGAAAAGGAAGTGTCATTAAATGTACAGTGTTTTGGTCATAAATGATTAACAACCCACAGAAGGACAGTCTAAGTAATGCTTTCACACTTACCATGCAGAATATACTACAGCCTGATTTTCAAATGATATAAGGTACATAAATGCTGATGCACATATAAGGTTCAATTTGTATGTGAATACACAAAGATACTTTTGGAAATAATGGGGTGGATGCTAGTGCTGTGCGAAATTTTGGCAGCTGTTTCCTTTTGGAGGTGTTTTGAGCTGTTTCAGCTCCCAAAGCACCGAATCTGAAACTAAACAGAAGGCTCCAAAACATCTCCAGAACAAAACCACTTGAAATGTTTCAGAAGTTTTGGAATGTTTCAGAGGTGGGCTTGTGGGGAAAACAAAATTCAGAAGAGGGAGGGGCAAGAGAAGGGGGAAGGACTGCTCTGATATTGACATCTGTAGCTGGCCAGTGTTTGAGATCTGTCCCTGAGGTCCCTTCCAATCCCAGTGCTCTTGGGAAGGGACAGAGAAACAGGTCTGTGTGAAGCTTTTCTCTGCCTTTTGTGAGCTGTCTGTCTGGAAACAACAGCATGTGAAAGGTATTGGCTGGCTGCAGTGCCTGGCTTCCTAGTCAGTCTCTTGCTAGTTTCCCTTTCTGGAAAGGATTGGATATATACCTTTCCAATATATTACAGATAGAAGATACAGAAAAATAGCAGGTAGAAGAAGATAAATATAGTAAAGACATAGAAGATATAGTAAATACAAAGAATATATTACACACATACATATATATTAAACAGATAGAAGAAGATATATTGCAGAGAGAAGGTATATTACACACACACACACACTAACCACATACAAGATACATTACACACACAAACACATTTCCCAGCAAAGCAAACATTCTGAAGCATGCTGGAAAGGCAGGTGCCAGGTCTTTTGGCAGGGAAGTGAGAGGGGGCAGAGGGAGAACTATAAGTTCCCTCCACCCTCTCCCAAACTTAGACACACCCTCTTCCCTAGCAGCCATGAGGCTTCTCCTGTAAGTGGCAGCAAAACAGAGGGAGTAGTGTCTGCACCTGCCCCACCTCCACTAATAATAACCCCCAGTACTACCAGCATAAATACCAGCATGATAGTCTCCTCCACCTCAATTTCAGTTCCCAGCATGAACCTCCCAGTACCAGAGGAGAAGCTGGATATGGAACCAGGAGAGGTCAGTGCCATAGCCAGAGAAATTCTAGAGAAGGAGGGGGAATCTAAGCTTGTTCTCCACACCCCTCAAAGTTCCCCTAGAGCAAGGTCTCCTTGTCCAGAAGGCACTGCAGAGGAGGTTGTGGGGTCAGGTGGGTCAGCTTCCCCTGTTGTTGTACATCTGCTTACTGAGGAGGGGGATAAAGCAGGATCTGCACCCAGACCCTAGAAGCAAGGGAGTAGTGTAGTTTGGGATCATTTTGAGGTGGAAGATGACCCCAAGTACGCTATCTGCCTGCACTGCTGATGCAAGACCAGCCAAGGCAAGGACAAGAAACATTTCAGCACCACAGAGATGCTGATGCATAACAGGAGGCACCAAATCCTTGCCCTTGCTTCTCCTCAACCTGGCACCAGTGGAAGCATACCCAAAGGGAAGTCCCCCTCTTGCTTCAAAGACCCCATCCCCACAAAGCAGAGGCAGGCCCTCCTGGACTGGAGGGAAAGGGGGGTGCATTCCCAAGGTGAACGAGGTCACCCAAAGCATTGAGAAGATGCTTGCTCTGAATGGCTAGCCCTTCTCCTTAGTTGAGCAGCCAGGGTTCAGGTGACTCATGGCACTCATGCCCCATCATACTACATGCCCACATGCACCACCTTCAGCAGGACAGTGGTGCCCTCCCTGAATGAGGCATGCAGGGAGGAATTGAGGCGGAGCTGTTTAAGGCAGGTCTGCAGGTGGCCTTACACTTCATCTTGGACATCTGCAGCAGCTGGGGTTGAGATAATGCCCACCTCTCCCTCACAAGGCACTGGTGCAATCAGTCAGGCCATCGGTCGGCTCTCCTTCAAGCTGAGGTGATGGATGAGTCTCACATGGCAACAGAGATTATGGGAGCCATGAACCGCATGGTGCAGGGGTGGCTCATTAGGCAGGTTGAGCTCACCCATGGGTTAATGGTCACCAACAATGGGGCAAATATGGTCAAGGTAGTCCATGATGCCAACTTCGTTGGCATCCTCTGCATGGCACACAAGTTCCACCTCATAGTCAGGGGCACCTTGGAGGGGAACAGGGATGCTGGTGAGAATGCCATCACAACCAGCCAGCTCTTTTCAAAATGCTGGAAGGTGTCAGGCTACTTCCACTGGAGCAT
>NW_017728918.1:47922099-47926934 GCF_001723895.1 Crocodylus porosus | reverse complement strand
GGGGGGGGGGGGGCAAGATGCTGCAGGACAAACAGGCAGAACCATGTGTCCCACAGTGCAAAATCATACAGGATGTGGAAACTCAGTGAAATTCTACATACCTGATATTTGAAAGGCTGGTGGAGCAACAGAAGGCCATCCATGAGATGGCCTTGCTTGGAGAGATCAGGATCAGTGGCCCCCCTAACAAAGCTGAGTGGGATACCATCTCCCAGATCTTGATGTCTTCCAGCCATTCCTCGAGGCCACTGAGATCCTCAGCACTAGTGATGTCCTCTTTATCCAGATGATCCCCATAGAGATGGAGCTTCAGAACCAAATGGAGAAATTCTAGGCAATCAATGTTCTTGGCTGGGGCAAGCCGCTATCACCAGAGGTGAAGGCACTGGTGAAGCGGCTAAAGGAGGACATCAAGAAATAGTTGGATCCATTGCAATCCAGTACAGTCCACATGTTGGTGGCCATGTGTGACCAAAGGATGAAGGGGAACATGTGAGCCAGCAAAACCCTGGATCTTTGGACAGAGGTGCTGGTGAACCAAGTCAGGAAGGCAGAAGGGCAGAGGCGGGGGGACGTGGAAGAGGGGGAACCACTGTCCTGTTTCAGCACTCCATCCACTGGCCAGTCTCCTCCTCCACCACAGGTGCTGCCAATGTGGGCCAAGGGCATAGCTTCCATGTTGGGGTCCTGAAACACAAGAACCCAGCACTGGACAGGTAGTGCTGAGGCCTCAATGGCTACCTATCTATCCAAGGAAGTGGAGCCACTGCTCTGTGGTGGGATCTGGCCATGGTTGCCCAGGAACACCTGTTCTGTCACTGACCAGTGTTTTGAGTGAAAGGGTGTTTCGTATCGCTGTGAATGTTGTGACACCCCACCACACCTCCTTTGTTTGGCATAGCAGCTAATGTTCCTCAAGGTGAACCTCTGCCGCTGGGGTCCCCAAGCTCCACATGCAGATGCCACCCACCTCACTCCGTCCACACTTGTTCCCTTTTTATTATTATTATTTTTAAAACCGTTTCATGCCCTGTTCTCAGAGGTGGAGGTGACACTCACTGTATCACCAGCCAGTAAGGAAAGAACCCAAAAGAGGGTCAAAAGGCCAGGGGCCCACCACAAGGAATGCCCAGAGCAAGAGGCTCAGGAGTCTGACTGGCCTGAAGGCAGGGCAAGGGTCTAAGGGGGAGCCAAAGGTCTCACAGCTGGAGGGGGTGAAGGATGCAATGTGCAAGGCATGAGCCACAGTGTTAGGGGAAGTACAGAGCTGTGGAATGAATGTCACCCAAACACACCTAGATGGGTAGCCTCCCCCCTGGAAAACATCTGAATAAGTTGTTCATCAAGGTGTGGCAGGAACAAGAGGGGCAGGCAGCTGGCCAAGAGACAGATGGGAAGGTAGAGATATAACCGGCACAGGAAAGGCCCCCTGTTACAGGCTACCATCCCTGCTGGTTTCATCCCACTGCACCTTAACACACGCACAGTCACACATCACGAGTTTTGCTTTGAACAGTTTGAGGTGCAGTTTTACAAAAACTCCTGCATCAGTCTCCTTGAAACTTGGTAGGCTTCATACCAACTTAGGTAGCCACCATCTCTGCAATTGACATCTGAATCAGGCAAAAAATGACAAAGCTATAGGCATTTTAGTGATTCCCCATTAGAGCCTATGGCCAAATCACCAAAACTGTGTTGAAACTCTGAAACTCATTTGGCTGAATTGAAACTGAACAGTGATCTGAAACACTGAATCACTGTGCTCCAAAACTGCTGAATCTGAAATGGAAATGAAACATAGCCATTTCCCACAGCCCTAATGGAGGCATCACTATTTAGATTTCTGTGTATTTTTACAGAATTGAAACTTAGGTTATTTGTATTCCATAAACATACATTTTCCAGTTTGTCAAGCATACTTGTAAAAACGTAATGCTCCATATTGTGTAATGCATGTGTCACAGTTACAGATTGAATGAGTTTTAGATCTCTATCAAGTGAACTATTCTGGTGACAGGTCTTTTATATCTTGCTGTGGCAGCGCAGGGTCCTAGGAGTGGCCTTGATCTTCCCTAGCACCCCCTACCATGCCAAGTCGGTGTTAAAGCACCCTCACTATCTCGCCCATGACGTCTTTGATGTTAACAATGTTTAAGGGAGGCTGCCCTTAGTCCTCTCCGACATGGTGCCTTGATGTATCCCAGTCTTAGTTCTATCTTGGGTGACCCTGTGCACCCCAGCCTTATGGGCTATGTGTGGCTCCAGCCACCCCTGTACCACGCCCCAAGCCTTGCAGATATACTGGACGTTGTTTGGTTGATTTCCCTTTCTGTGCCCCATGCACGCTGTCTAGCTTGTCTCGCAACTGCCCGCACGGGGGCTTCTCACAACTGCCCATACTAAGGCTTCTCGCCTTAGGGCTCAGGCAGCCTCGGCCTTACCTGGTCCCCTTCCAATCCTCTGCTCCCCTTCTCAGGGCTGGGGTCAGTGCACCCCTGAATGTTGTGCCCTCTCTGGCACGGGGGTCCCCACACTACCGTGAAGCCCCTATCAGGCCTCCTTCAACCTCTAATAGCCTCACCTGGTCCTCTGGTGTAACAACAACAAAAAAAACAATGACACAAGCCCTTGGGCTATTACACAAATTTAAACCTCCTGGCTAAACATCGTCCAAACCACACACAGCTTTCACCCATGTAACTAGCGGCTTAAACATCCAGGCCTTTTCCCTTTCCCACCTTCAAGGTCGAGGTCTTTTCCTTAGTCAGGCAGTACTCCTTCTCCATGGCTGCCGGTTGAGGTTGAGGTTGAGGTTGAGGTTGAGGTTGAGGTTGAGGTTGAGGTTGAGGTTGAGGTTGAGAGAGAGCACTCACAGCCTCCTGTCTGGGTCTTGTAGTGGTCAGCCCTGCTCCTTCCAGTCAGCTGACTCACCAGGTGTGGGCCCTTAGCTCTTCCTGGTTGCCTCTAGCAACCAGCACCTGAGCCCATACTGCTGCTTTTCCAGTAGCAGGCATCTTAGTGCCTTGCTACACTCACAAAGGCAGGAGTACATAGTTCAAACACTCTGAGATTGGTTCCCTGAGTAGCATATGTGCTAACCATGTTAGGAAAACATGCTTAACTCTGTTTAGTACCTTAAAACCATTTTTGTGAAGAGATGTGTAGTCTATAAATAATTAACGTGATTTAAAAACAGCTTCTTAAAAATAAAGTATGTATTTATTCACCCAAAGATATATAGCAGCTAGAAGCTTTGTAGTCTACAATGGTAAAGACCTCTGTGTATAACTCCCCTCACTAAACCTTCATCTTCCCTTACAACTTTTAAGAAATTCTATTTAGTCCAGCTATGTCCCTCTCTGTTTCTGGGGAAGAAGACCTTCCTGCTCTATTATCTTTCTCTTTCCACATGTCCTTGTCATATTTCCCTGCTGATAAACCAGTCATATACACCCCTCACCCCACCTTTTTCCTTAAGACAATATCATTGAAGTTTCAGTATCTGCTTAACCTTAAGTATCTTCCTTACCACAATTTATATATTTGTTATTGTCCTGTTTTCTATTTGCTTCCATCCTAAAAACTTCCTTTGATTTAATTCATTGCAGGAGGGCAGGATAGTATAAGCTAAAAGGCACCTGGTATTAATAAAAGCAATAAACATTACCCCTTCAGTCTCCAGGGAATGTTAGATATTTATGTTAGATAAATATTAACTCCAGTGAAGTCAATAGGAAACATTTCTAGTTCAATAGAGCTAGAATTTCACACTACCTGGGAGCTTCTACACATATGCCAGACTATACAGTTGTTACTGCACAATCATTTAGTACTCGCTTAAACAACAAAAGGCTTAAGCAGTACTAAAATACTATGCAATAACTAGCATTACTGCACAGTCCCGATGCCACACCCTTTTTTCCATGCTTGTTTTTACTTTACAGCAGTGTCAGCATCATGGTTCCTGCCCGCCAACACTATGTTGCCATAGCTTTTCACTACAACGACATAGAGTCTCATGTAAACACTCCCACTATTATGGTGAAGCGTTTAAATTATTAACATTTACTTACATTTTAACACTTGAGCCATTTTTTTCTTAATATTAGAAGAAGCTGAATGTAGTATATTTTAACTGCCTCAGAGTTCCAGTAGTTTTACTGAAGGAAAGGTTATAATTTACGAAACATGATTTCTCACATTAGAGATCAGGCCTGTGATTACCAGTCATTAAGTAAAAATTCACCTCTTAAATTATATTCATTGCATAACACAAATTATACTGTATGTTAGCTTAAAACACGATAGGTAACTTAATCTTTCTAGGGATAAGCTAATTATTGAAGTGTAATGACTTAACTAGATCATAAAATTATCAGGGGATACATTTTTTTATTATACAGACATCTACCAATCTGATTATTAACAGGCCTAGCAAGTGAATGCAAGTTAACTGTAAGTTTTAGCAAGTTAAAAAACATGCTAGAAGGGAGGAATAGCCTGCAATCAGACCTAGACAGCTTACAGGGGTGGGCAGATGAGAAAAGGATGGGATTCAACACTGACAAGTGTTGGGTACTGCACCTGGAGAGAAAGAACCAGCACCGTACCTACAGGTTGGGGAACTCTCTTCTTGTCAGTACAGAAGCAGAAAAGGATCTTGGAGTCATCATTGATTCCAAGATAAACATGGGCCGGCAGTGTGGGGACACAGTCAGGAAGGCCAACCACAGATGCATCTCAAGTAGGTCCAAGGAGGTGATCCTCCCCTCTATGCAGCACTGGTCAGGCCGCAGCTGGAGTACTGCATCCAGTTCTGGGCACCGCACTTCAAG
>NW_017728918.1:47920099-47921464 GCF_001723895.1 Crocodylus porosus | reverse complement strand
CAATTACTACCCCATGGTCCTAGTCTATGTGGGTACTAATGATGTGGCCAGGAGAAGCCCTGATCACCTCATGGAAGACTACCACGCTCTGGGGTGCGTACTAAAGGAGATAGGCGCACAGGTGGTTTTCTCTTCTATCCTACCAGTGAGTGGACATGGAAGACGGCATGAAACGTGCATCGTGGAGACCAAGTGGCAGCTTCGGAAATGGTGTCTCAAGGCGGGCTTTGGATTCCTCAACCATGACCAGCACATCATGACAAGAGACATGCTCGGATGGGATAGGTTCCACCTTTCCCCTAAAGGTAAGCATGTGTTTTCTTCTAGGCTGGCAGACCTCCTCCAGTGGCTTTAAACTAGGCTCTTTGGGGGAAGGGGAAGATGAGGGTGGAGGAATCATCGGACTGCCAGACCAAGCAACACCCACAAGTACAGCCCAGCCTAGACCGACGAGCGAAACATATACTCGCGTATAGGTAAGCAACAGGCCAGAGTAATGCTGAAAGTAGGGGGCCAGTACACAGATCCACAGGAGGCCTCAAATGCCTCTACACAAACGCTCATAGTATGGGAAACAAGCAGGAGGAACTCACCCTCCTGCTAGCTGACACCAACCTGGACATAATGGGGATCACTTAAACGTGGTGGGACCCAAAGCATGACTGGGTAGTGAATGTCAAGAGCTATAGGCTGTACAGGAGGGACAGCATAGGATAGAAAGGTGGGGGCATGGCACTCTACATTAAGGAGGAATACCCATCCTCATCAATTAACAAAGAATCAGAGGAAGGGCATTCTGAAGTGCTTTGGGTTAGAATACAAGGCAGTCGAGGGGAAAGAGATTTAACAGTGGGGGTCTACTACAGACCTCCCGACCAAGGGGAAGAGCTCAACCAGGAATTCTTGGGTCAGCTCACAGAGGTAGTGAAGTCAAAGGATGTGGTAGTCATGAGGGAGCTGAACTTCCCGGACATCTGCTGGGAAGAGCAGTCAGCCAGGTCTGACCACTCACTTAGGTTCTTAGCCAGAATGCAGGACCTTCATCCAACCCAGGAGGCGTACAGCCCCACTAGGGGAGATGCCCTGTTGGACCTGGTGCTGGCCACGGGAGACGACCTGGTGAGGGGGCTCCGGGTGCTCGACCACCTGGGCGACAGTGATCATCGCTTGCTGGAATATACTATCCAGCGCAAGGTGGCAAAGGCCTGCAGCAAGGCAGCAGCCCTAGATTTCAGGAGGGCAAACTTCAATGAGCTAAGGAGAATAGTCAGGGAAGCACTGAGGTCCAAGAGGGGAGGGGAGCCAGGTGTCCAAGAAGAGTGGTCACTCCTTAAGGAGACGATCCTCCAAGTCCAAAGGGAGGTA
>NW_017728918.1:47900729-47919844 GCF_001723895.1 Crocodylus porosus | reverse complement strand
CATCACCAGGGATGACTATACTGCAGTTGCTCAGGGATGTAGGGGGGGCAGTCAGGAAGGCCGAGGCAGAGATGGAATTGGGACTAGCTTCCTGGATTAAGGACAACAAGAAGTCCTTTTTAAATACATAGGGGGTAAAAAGAAGGTTTTGGGTAATGTGGGGCCCTTGCAAGACATGTTAGGAAATTTGGTCGTCACACCAGAGGACAAAGCCAACATATTTAATGATTTCTTGGCCTCCATTTTCCTAAGCAGGGACCAGAACAGTCTCCCCCCATCTGGGCCCCCCTCAGGCCCCAGGGGAGGCGCACCTAGGCCAAGGGTTAGTGAGGAATTAGTTAGGGAACTTCTGGAGGGACTGGATGTATTCAAGTCAGCTGGTCCGGATGATCTCCACCCTAGAGTACTAAAGAAATTAGCTGAGGTCATTGCAGGACTCCTGGCATGGCTTTACGAGCACTCGTGGTGCTCTAGAGTGGTGCCAGAGGACTGGAAGAGGGCCAGTGTGGTTTCCATCTTCAAAAAGGGGAAGAAGGAGGCCCCGGAAAACTATAGGCCAGTTAGTCTTACCTCGATCCTGGGCAAGCTTTTTGAGAAAATTATTCTGACGCATATCCATGAGGGGCCAGCAGGGGAGGTCATGCTTAGGGGCAACCAACACGGGTTCATTAGTGGCAGGTCCTGTCAGACCAACCTGGTGGCCTTCTATGATCAGATCACCAAATCATTAGATGCAGGGGTAGCAGTGGACATAGTCTTCCTGGACTTTCAGAACGCCTTCGACACTTCTCTCACCCCGTTCTCATTAAGAAACTGGGGGGCTGTGGTGTTGACACCCACACAGTCAATTGGGTCACCAACTGACTGGAGGGCCGCACCCAGAGTGGTAGTGGATGGGTCATTTTCAACCTGGAGGGATGTGGGCGGTGGGATCCCACAGGGCTTGGTCCTTGGGCCCACATTGTTCAACATCTTCATCAGCAACTTGGACAGGGAGGTGGGGTAAAAAACACCTTCTTCAAATTCACAGATGACATTAAGCTGTGGGGAAAAGTGAGCACGCTAGATGGGAGATATAGGCTGCAATGAGACCTGGACAGGTTACGGGCATGGACGGATGAGAAGAGGATGGGTTTCAACACCGAATATTGCAAGGTACTGCACCTGGGGAGGAAGAACCAGCAGCATACCTACAGGCTGGGGAACTCCCTTCTTGTTAGTGCAGAGGCAGAAAAAGATCTTGGAGTCATCTTTATGCCAAGATGAACATGGGCCGGCAGTGTGGGGACACAGTCAGGAAGGCCAACCACACCTTGTTATGTATCCACAGATGCATCTCAGAGAGGTCCAAGGAGGTGACCGTCCCCCTCTATGCGGCACTGGTCAGGCCACAGCTGGAGTACTGCGTCCAGTTCTGGGCGCCGCACTTCAGGGGGGATGTGGACAATATGGAGAGGGTCCAGAGGAGGGCAACTCGCATGATCAGGGGGCAGCAGGGCAGGCCTTATGAGGAGAGGCTACGGGACCTGAACCTGTTCAGCCTCCACAAGAGAAGGATGAGGGGGGATCTAGTGGCCTGTTACAAACTAGTCAGGGGGGATCAGCAGGCATTGGGGGAGTCCCTGTTCCCCTGAGCACTGCCAGGAGTGACCAGGAATAACGGTCACATGCTGGCAGAGGGTAGATTTAGGCTAGATATCAGGAGGCACTACCTCACGGTCAGGGCAGCTAGGATCTGGAACTATCTTCCAAGGGAAGTTGTGCTGGCTTCTACCCTGAGGATCTTTAAGAGGAGGCTGGATGTACACCTGCTGGGGTCGTTTGACCCCAGTACTCTTTCCTGCCATGGCAGGGGGTCGGACTTGATGATCTGCTCAGGTCCCTTGTGACCCTACAAACTATGAAACTATGAAAAAATGAGTTCTCAACTTTGTCTTCTGATTTGTAGAACAGAGAGAACTAATGTAAGCTACTTTTAAGTACTATGGAAAGAAAGAAGAAAGAAAAATTGCTATTTGTAATATTTGCTTGAAGTTCACAACCTATAAAGTTTGTCTGATGGCATTGAACCCAAAGAACTTTGCATTTAAAGTAGAGAAAGTGCATTCATTAGTTCAGATGGCCTCACTATAGTATATACTTCAGCCTTGCCAGTTGTACTATAAAGGCCTCGTTACATGGTAATTGTAAGCAGCTTGTGGAACTCTTAACCCCTGGATTGGTTGCAGGTTAACACCTTCTAAATGGCCTAAATCACTCTTTATTCACCTTAAAGTTATGCCACCCCAGAGCAGGATTCTCTCTCATCTGCCTAATTATGTTCCTGTTCCATTAAGATGTGACCACTTCTCACAGCTATTCTGCCCAAGTTGAAGTCCCCCAATATCCCAGAAAGCAGTGGGCAAGCAGGGATGCCAGGGCGCAGTTGGGCTGGATACGATGCCTCATGCCCTGAGGACATCGAGCACAGTGCAGTAACCGAGAGCATGGTGGCTGCAGTGCCTCATGCTGCTGCCTGGACTGGCTCACTGCTTCCACCGCTGGCAGAACAAGGGAACCAACCCTGGAGAAAAAAAGGATTGGGCCCCTCAGAGCTCAAGCAGTAGGCCAGTCTGGGCAGTAGCTGGAGGCACTGTGACTGCTGGGTACTCCAGGGCTGCAGCAATGGCTCTGCGAAGCAGGAGCAGCAAGCCAAGCCCGTCCCTGGAATATTTATTGACATTACAGCCAATACCAATACATAAAACAGACTAAAAAAAAAAAAAATGTGAAGACATTCTGACTTACAGCACTTCCTTCCTCATATCTTTGTGACAAGGTATATAACAGAATTTGAAGGTTTGTTGGAATCAGGGCTACACTGTGAGTGCTTCTGTTGTGGCCTCAAACTTGTGACCTCTGGGCTATCAATGGAGCACCTTAGCATCCACACTACCCCAGCTCCTTTTTTTTTCATATTAACAAACATTTTACTTCCAGGTTTCTAGTCCTGCCACTGCTCACCAAGCCTCTAGTAGCAAGTCACAGCTGTGCAGGTTAGGGACAGTCACAGTCTCATCAGAGATTGTTTTTCACCTTAGGAGGTGACTGCTCCACTAAACCAAACAACACTCAGCCAATTAACATTTGTCCGTCTTACAGTGTAAGGTATAAGAGGGCCCTAAGATTTAAAGGACAGTGGAGAGACTGGTAAAATACTGTAAATGTGGAGATGACCTACTAAGAACTTAATTTTTTCAATTTCTGCAGTAAAAACTCCTCAGTCTATTAAAGCTGCAAATAAGTTTGTTGTTTTTTTATGGGAGGACTAACATATATACTTGATATTTCCATGCATACACTAAAGGCCTGCCTCTGTGATTCTTACATAATAGATTTATCTGCATAGGCAATTAATACACCTGAATTTACTGTGCAGTAAATTAATATACCTGAATTTACTGTGCCTATGCAATTAATACACCTGAACTTACTGTGCAGTAAATTCAGGATCATTAAACTGCTTTCAGGCACATGTCTACATGTGCACCCAGGTTGGGAGCAAATTGAGGTCAACAGGAGCAGCCTAGTCCAGGCCTGCTCCTGCCCTGTTCTGCCCGTGCCAGTGCAGAGCTGCACCCAATGCACCTGCAGAGCTCTTGGCAAAGTGCAGGCAAGTGCCGGTGTGCCCAGTCCCCACGTCTGCCTGCTCTTTGCTTGGTGCCTTGAGCTGCATGCTCCCAGCCTTGCCTAGTACCAGCACTTGTTTGTCCAGACATAAATGCCTTCTGAGAGTGTTTCTCCTGGGAGAGTGAACTTCTGTACACATACCTTCTGAGGGAAGCTACAGCACAGTTCTCCAGCATCCCAGCATGCTTTGCTCCCAAACCCTTTCATAGTCCAAGGAGACAATGTATCACTCAGCCTTGACTGCTCCAGCCAAGCAGAGAGCCTCTTCATAATCCCCTCATTGTGCTGGAGGGAGACACTGGTTGGGTACTGCTGTCATCTGTTGCCAGGCAAACTGGGGACCCTACAAAACACACTGAGATGTATGTACAAAGGCTCCTTGGATGCACAGCATCTTAGTGTTTGAATGTCTGTTTGGTGGTCTCTAAATAAGTTTTTCTACCAGGAAAATAAACCTGAGAGGACTCTCCCAGATCATTTGAGCATGTGTACAAAATCACACATAGACCTTTGTGCTTCCAGTTGTACATCAGGAAGACCACTGCTTTGATCTTACAATCATATAAGCACATGTTTAATATTGCTTTCATGATTAGCTCCAGTGGATATTGATTTCCATTAATTTCCAGGGGAAACAAGTCACATGAGAAGAATTAAGTATGTGTCTAGATGTCTTAAGGACTAAGTCTTAAATTTTATGATGAGACAACAATTCTGGAAGTATTAAAATCTGTAGAAGTTGCTTGGCATCAGGAAAAGTGAGTCTTTAAATCCACAAAATTGTGGTAAAACTTTCTGATAGTGGGTTAGAAGAGTTACTCCATTCTGTCTTTCTAAATAAGTACTTATCTTGGTAATGAACAAAACTTTCTTTTAGATCTTAAATTAAATATTAGTTTTAGACTAAACTGTGACAGAGTCTCTCCTGTGTTTGCACTTACAACTTTAAGTAGGGTGCTGAAGGGATTACTTTTAGTTCCAATCTTAGCCAATTGTTTCCTGATCCATATAAAGAGTTTAAGTCATTTTCCCTAAAGGTGGCTTTCATTTTTAGTATGCTTATTTATGCTTTAATATATTTTTTCTATCCTTCCCATCCCTCACCCATCTACCACCAGCCCTTGTACCACTCTAAAGCATCTGGATGTCTTTTTGGAAGATATGCTGTAGTCCCATGCAAGTTGCTGGATTCAATACAAGCACAACTGAGCCAAACTCTTTGGTCAATGTCATATAGGAGATCTGAACAAATGATTTAATGATCCCTTCTTATTATGAAGCCTATAACATTATAAGAATAAGTCTGTGAAAACAGTTTGTATTACTTTTAAAGAAAGAAATGTCTAATATTCCAGCTTTCAGCAATATATTGTTTCAAATGGCTACTGTAAACTATAAAATAGGGTGAGTAAAAGAAATGCAGGTAAATCACAATAATGGACACTTCCAAAATACAAATAAGTGAAAAGGCACAGGGCTAAGCACTACTAATTTGCCCCATCTGCTCCACAGGTGGACTTTAATTTACAAAGGATCAGAGTGCAGTAACCTTGTGCATCTTCCAATTACAGATTATAGGAAATACATGATTAAAATGTGGAAATTTTTTCAAGTCAGAATATATTTGGAACAAATTTAATAAATGCAAATTGCTTGAATATTTGAAAGCTCCCAAATGTTGACCTCAGTGGAACTAGATCAATAATAGTCAAGGAAAAGCCGCTGTTCTTTTCCCCTCTGGACCAGATGTTTCATTTCCTGCCAAGCCTGCTGTTGCTAATCAGTACTGGGTCTGGCCTTAATAAAGCTGTCCTGAAGAAGTCTTGTGGGGACAAATGGTAACATGACTAAAATGTGAAGAAAATAGTCTTATGTGCCTTTATTGCTAAATGTACTTCACCCACAGAAATATGTTAAACTTTTGCATGAATGAGTAAATACATTTGAAAACCAATAAGTCCTCAGTAGTTACTTGAAACACCTCACTTTATCTTTATTCCATCTTCAGAAATGGTTAAATACAGGTCACATCTAGAGAGCTGCAAAGCACTTGGAACTCCCTCTGAAGTGATGATAATATAGTCACTTAATAATATCATACGGCATAGGCCACTACTTTGTAAACACTTATATATGGTGAATAACTTTAGTACTTTTAGAACAAAAGGAAGCACTTTTATAAGAGCGTGTGAGATCAGGTGTGAAGACAAAGATCTAGATTATCCCTAAACTACCTTTGAAGAACAAAAAGAAAGTTGGTACAATTTGTCCTTGCGTCTGTAAACTGCTTTATTCATTGCTTGATTGATTTGGTTGGTTCATTGGTTGATTTTTACAGGTCTTTCTGACTTTTCCATTAGAAAAAAATAGCATAAAGAAGGAAAAGTCTGTTGAGCCTTCAGATTAAAAAAAAAAAATCTCTGGATTAATTCCAGACATTTCAGGTTATTATGTAGATGTTGGTCAATTTTACATTATAACTAATTAATTTATGGTGTAAGTTTTATAAAGAAATAGATGTTTCCAATTTTTCAGAAAAGTGGACATGATCCTATGGATGTGAGTATTCTTACATGTTTATATATATACTGTATTATAATATATATATATAGATCTCATATATCTATGGGAGTTGTATATATAAGATGAAACATATATGCATATTGCATATACAGTAGTTATGTTTTTCATTATGATGCATTGTTTAATGTTATGATCACAGTCTATTTTTTATTATGATTCATCACACAGAATGGATGGTGCTTGGGGAATGAAGCAATTCAGTATTTCTTTTTAGTTTCAGCAGTGGATGTTTGATCCTATTCCTTATTTACTGCACACCATACAAACCTGGCACTGAATACAGAATGATCTCCTTATGGTATTTTCCATGGCACTCATCATCACAATGAATGCTTAATTCACATTAATGAATTTATTTTCACAACTGTCTTTGGAAAGGAGAGAGAGCAAGACAGTGTGAGATGTCTGAGGTCACACAATGAATAAGTGGTAGCTAGGATTAGGACTCAAGAGTGCCAGACTCCCAACTGTGTAAAGCATTCTTCCATTCAACACAGTCGTACTCCTAGATCTGCGAACAAGAAGAGTTCTCAGTAAAATCAGTCGTAGTTGTGAATAATCAGTTTTCTGCAAATCAGATCACAGGTTTCTCCAGTTGATAATGCTGACAATGATAAACATTCTATTAGTGAATACAAGTCCAAATTTCGGCTTGTGTACTTATTCAGCATCATACAGGAAGATTGTGACCATTTCTGTTATGACTGTAGGGTAATGTAAACATTTGAGAGCTAAGTTTGAACTAGCTAGTTCAGGCATTGGCATAGCATGGGGTTACATGGACTTCATTCAGGACCATCTGCTTCAGTAATTCATTCACTTCTAAGGCAGGTTTGGCAGCCTATGCTAAGCTTCATGCTCTACACTGCTAGCAGTATCTGAACTAGCTAATCTAAAACCAGCTTGAGCATATTTACACTACACTACAGTCACAGAAGTGTAACATAACCTGGAGCAGAGGAATCAGTAGACTTCAACTTTCCTGCCTCTTAGTTATTTGATTTAATTATGGCTCCCTGTACATGTACAGGTAAAGGTGCAACAGTATCTAAAGTGTGATCCACACAATCATGCCTCCTGCCATGCCACACTGACTGCCCCTGCCCCAACAACAAGCAAGTTCCCACAGTTGGAAGATCCCTCAGTTGAGAGGCTCCCAGCTGTGAGGATGATCCACACACCCACAGGCTGGGGATCATGGCAGCCATGATCTCTCAGGCTCAGGGGTATATGAAACTTGTGAGTGCCAAGGATTGCAGCAGCCATGATCCCAAAGGCTCAGGAGTATGTGAAACCCCTGTGCCTGGGGCATCATAGCTGTTGCGATCACCCTCACACTGGCTCAGGGATGGGTCAAATTCCTACTAGTGTGGCTGCCGCATATTCGCAGATTCAGGGGTGCAAGAAACCCCCAATCTGGGTAATCACAGCAGCCATGATCCCCAAGGCTCAGGAGTGCATGAAACCTGGTCCACCATGCAGCCAAGAATATAAGATTCAGGACCCAGTTATTTAAGGAACTTTTCCCCCTTTTTACCTAAAGACTGTCTAGTGTAAAATACATAAATGGTCTCAGCAGCATGGACCAATACCAATGTCTTCCTCTCCAGATTGGGTGCCCTAACCAATAGGACACAGACATACGATCTTCTCCTTGCTTTGTTCCTTGCCCCAGGATTCTTGTCCTCTTGACAGTCCGTTGTCTCAGCTGCAACAGGATGGATGGAGGGTGGTGCCTCACCCAGCCATTTTGTAATCCACTAGTGAGTATACTCTACCAAAAGGTGAAAAATACATATTTGAAACTTCTCAGGATGAGGAGGACCCAAAGTCCATGTTTATGACTTCCAGTCTAAGTTCAACTAAATTGTTATGAAAAAGGGGGGCATTCGGCAATGTTACCACCGATTTATCACTGTATTTTTCATGTGAAAATGATTGCAGATACTGAACTTTATACTGAAATCAGTGCTATAAGTGAGATTAAGCAGACTCCGAGGATATCTAATGGGGTAGACTTATCTGGGGATTTAGGTAGATTTTATGCATTATTTACATTCCAGTCTAGGTTGCAATGAAATGTATATGGTATGTAGACACCTAATTACTCTGACTGGGAGTACTCTGGGCGTGGTCAGAAGGCTAAATATCAGTATGTAGGGATCTTTTCAGACCAAAATATAGGTACCAAAGTAAATGAAGCATCAAAAGTGATTTCCATCCATCGGAGCTGAGTTGATCTGGGTCAGTAACTGCTTAAAATTTGCCTACATTCTTTCTATTTGCTGTTCCTCCCACTTCCTGCTCTCCAGTGGTCAGCATAATTTATCTTCCCCACATGACCCAGGCACTGAAAAAGCTCCCTATGCTTCTGTCAATAGGAAAACAACATCTCTTTATAGCTTATAATTCAGTTAAATCTGAAGAAAATAACATGGCACTAGCCTGTGCTTCTCAAACAAAGAAAGAATATGAGAATCATTAATAACAGAAAATGTTTGTCAGGCAGCCTAAATATAGGTGCCACTACCTGTATTATATAAATGAAATTTTAATTACAACCTTATAAAGTATACCAGGCTTATTTCAGCTTTGTTATAGTAAACCATTTATTGGTTTAACATAAGTGAAAAATGTTTTAATTTTGCTCACATTATGATTGACTCTGTAAAGAGAGTTATGATGTTATATATAAAGGGAACTGTATAATCATAGAAGATGCAGTAAGAGCACTTTGATTTTGTTTTTTCTTATTTTTTTACTTTCATTTGCAAATAAATGTGTTGACGTTAAAAGATGTGGAAATCCAGTAACATTTAGTATGAAGGGCTATTTTTGGCATGTCACAACTACATCATGCATTTTATTAGCACATTTTTGTACATTTCATTTTGTCATTTGTATAACACCTATTTTAAAGATTAGTATGGCTCCTGGATATGAAATTATAATGAGATTGTGAAAGGTTAAGGGAAAAAGTGATAGAGAACTAAATCAAATAACTTCTTGTTGTACTTTTCCAGCTTTAATACTCAACAGGGTATGAGCTGAAACCTTGGTGTGGATACTGGGGCCACTCAAGTACACACAGATTGTAAAATCTCCTTTTATCAATTGTACACTTTTGCAAAAATTCAGGCAGTAAATTGGTGGCTGTGAAGTCAAGACAACTGGAGCCCTTTAGCCCATCAAAGTAATCTGCTTTATAAACTGTCGAATAATTTAGAGGATGGAGGCAGAAGTTTTGACATTGAAAGCAGTGGTTTAGAACTCAGTCTGCCTAATCAAATAAGATTGTTTGATAGTAGTACAGGGGTTTTTTTTCCTTTTTTTTCTTTTACAACTGTTGTTTGTATCCTTATGGAAAATATTATTTGTGGGGTTTTCATCAGAGAAAAGGAAGGTCCTCTAGCACAGTGGTTCTCAATTATTTAGACTCAATGCACTCCTCCATAACTTTCCTGAATTTAGCTCACCCTAGTGGAGAACCACTGTCTAATGTCACAGCTTGCCTATTTTATTGCCAGGAGCCAAGCCACCATCACTAGGTGGAACTTCTCTGGGCATCTCTGTTTTCAGGGGAAGCCTGAGAAGCCAGACCAGGAAATAGTTGTGGCATGAACAGGAGCTCCTGCCTACATTACTTTTCCTCATTTTGATTCTGACTTCTAGCAAAATCAGAAGGTTCCCTGAAATTTTGGACTTGGATGGAGGTAGCCGCCCAAAGCTGTTGCATTCCCTCAACCAGATAGAGGAGCTCCTCTGGAGAAGGGAAAGCAAGAGACCTCACTATCCAGGCCAGTCTTAGTTTCATCTGTGGAGATATTGCCAGTGATTGCTCCAGCCTTCTCATTGCACAGCAGGTGAAACCTAATGTAAGCAGGAGGATTGTATCACAGCCACTTCTTCATCTGGTTCTGCAGGTGTCTCTTAAAACAGAGGTATGCAGGGAAATTTCATATAGCTGTGGCCACAGTAGCAGCAGCACTAATGCCATAACCCCTTCAAAAGGGTGCTGTGGCACCCTGGTTGTGAACCACTCTTTTAGCAGGTAACTACTGGGAGAAAGGTCAATACTGGGACAGAACTGGTTCTTCCAAATATGACATGAATTACTGCTTAGGAAAGTATCTCAGCACAAGTTTAAATAAAGCATTACACAGAGTCTTAATGAGATACAGTTATTTTGGTCAGTTGGAGCTGTAATGACAACCCCAAAACCAATGGCTACAACAATGAAAGGACGTAACTGTTCAAGTGCTGCTTAACTACTGTCTAAAACTGCCTGCTAAAATTCCCTAAACTCCTAAAGAGCTATATCCATAAAGAGGCTTAAGTACTATCTATTTTAATTCCTGTAGTAGAACTTGTGGCCTTGATTCAGAAATTTCTACTTTCTGAACAATGTGTTCAGAGAGGAGTCTTAGAATAGGATTTTTTAACAATCACTACCTTATCTTGCCACTGTAAGGGGAACTACCTTATCTTGCCAATAGAAATGCTGTGGATGGAAGTGTGCCTTAAATCCTTCCTGTTTTTGGAGAATAGGTAGGGGTGGATCTACAGAGGTATAGTGGCACATGTCCACCCACGTTTCAGTCAGCTACGCTGTGGGAACAGCAGCCAGAGCCTTTTTAAAAATCCCCATAACAAGTAAGAATTCCTTCATCCCTTTCTCTCCATGTTCAGCAACAGATCCACCCCCTTCTCCTTTCTGCCCCAGTCCCATGCCCAGCATTGCCATTTTCTCTAGCTGCCCCAGGGGTATGGGGGGAAAGCAGCACCAGAGCCACTCCTGCCCACTCCATTCCCCCCTCCCTGCAACCCCTCGCCTCCTTGGAGACAGCAGTAGATACTGGGGAGGAGGGAAGGAAAGGAAATATGCCACTGAGTGCAGAGAGAAGGGAAGAATTTTACCTTGAGGGATTTTAAAAAAATCATCCACTGTGGCTCTTGTGGCACAGTTTGGTATGTGGAGGGGAGGAGAACAGGAGCCAGGGTGCGGAGACTAAGAGACAGGGTGCAGCCACCTCTGCAGCAGAGGTCACACCTCCCTTTCCAAAATCCTAGATCTGTCCGTGGGCATAGGAATGTAGTCTGTGCTGCATAGATTCATTAAGCCCTTGGCTGGGATTAGGTGCCTAAATGCATTCTTCCAAAAATTAAGCAGGAGGCAGTTCTTTCTCTTCAGGAAACAGTCAAGATTGCAAGCGTCTTTCCCTTTCATTTAATAGCTGAGAAGTTGGAGCACTCACACAAGATGTTAGGCACTTAAGTTGAACTCCCTTCTGTGAAAGAAGAGCTTGAACCCACATCTTTCATATCCCGACCCCCGCCCAAAAAACCCAAAAAGAATTATAACCACCTATATTCTGGGATTGGGAAAGTATCGTTTAACTGTTGCAGGCAATGTAGAACAGTCTCAGTATTCTATGGGCCAGGGAGAGTATTACTTTCTACTCTACTATAAAGGCAATTATCTAGAAGAGTAAAGACCCAGGTTTCAGTTCTTGCTTCAGTAAACTCTTTATGTATTTAATGGAAAACATTAATTGGAACAGGAACTGGAACGCAAGTCTTCTCCTCCCAAGTGAATGTTCTGATCATGAAGGTAACAGTCAAGTGAATTATTTCTCTCTTTAGCATAATAAGAATACTTAATTATTCTATGCAAATTGAAATAACTTCCTTAGAAGGGATTGAGGGTCCAGAACCCTCCATAAACTGAGGAGCAGGATCCTCTCCTTGAAGTTAGCAGATCAAATTTCTCCAGGCAGAGAAAAGGAATGGACCTTGGTCTCCCATATCCTGAACACTTAGCTGTTGATAAAAGAAAAGTCAACAGTGCCACTGCTAGCATTTTGTAGCTACTTAACTTCAGAAGAGGATAGATGGAGGTGCTTCCCTGTGGCTCACAGTAATGTCCAAGGGAGCAGCTGAACTTTTGAACATTTTTTCTTAGCTACATTACACAACTTCCTACTCCCAGTACTGGCTTTTGCAGATGACATTCCTTGATACCTAATTGTCCCTCCATATTCTACAGTAAGCAGAAGTACCTTCCTCAAGGCTGTGGATTCTACTAGTCAGTGGTAATTAGTTTTCTAAACTCCAAATCTGGATCATGACATTTTCAAAAAGATGTTGTAGAAGTGTTGGGATTATTTTCTGAAGCTATTTTGAACTAACAACTAATCGGTGTGTTGTTTTACAGCCCTTTCATAGTTGGATGCAACTGGATGAAAGTAATCCACAAAGGAAGCTAATTTTTGCTTATCATGAATGTGTACTTTGTTTAGCGGGCACTTTTGAGGTACTACAGTAATCTTCTTAATTTGTTGTTATGTATTGTAAATTGATTTACCAAGGTCATTCATTTTAGTAGTCTTGTGACATTGCTTTTAATAAATCTAATCATGAGGGCAAATATGTTTTAATAATATATGGAATTGTGATAACACTCGAACTCTGGGTATATCTATATTAGCTATCATAATAAAATATCACTAATCCTTATTACAAATAGTGAGATAAATTTGTAAATTATTCAAATACCCTGAATATGCTAGACAACTGGGGTCCTCAAATTGTTTAGATGTCTAAATGAAGCATATCACAATATTTTATTTTGAAAAGTGAAATTAGTACACTGTAATCCAAGTCTCAACTCATAAACAGAAATCCACATTGATAACACCCAGCCCACCTCTTCCTTGAAAACCTAGGGCAGGAATCTTTTCAGTGCTTCCTGAAACCTGACATTTATCACGTCTTTCCAGGCCATATGGAAGTGAGTGTCGAGGAGTTCCATCTGCTTGGGGCATCTGTTGAAAATGCCTAATCAGGAGCATAAATCTGAATGAAAATGCCTTATCAGGAGTCCTTCCAGGTTAAATTAGAAGCTGCTTTTTAAGCACATCTACTAATTTCCTTTCTCGTGGAATATAGACTTTTTTCCCTCTGTCTCCTCCAGTGGCACATTTTTAATACTAAATGCCACTGCAATGAGTAAACCATATTCTAAATCACACCCCAAACATGTAGCACCATGAACTTGAGAGCTGGTTTAGCAACATCAATTTAGTGAACCATAGACCTGGAGGAACCTAGGGTAGTCACTTTTCAGATAGCAATAATAAGCCATTCCTTCACTCATATAAGTTCCTTCACTTGAATATTTTGATGCCGGATAAATTGCATGATTTTCTCATACAGCTCTATGAATTCCTGCTTCTTTATGCAGAAATTCTAGAGTTATTGCAGGGCATCCTATATTTGTAAACTAGTACAATCTCACCATGGTCTGTTCATGTTTCTGCTCCAGTACCACTGGCTACAAGTGCAAACTGGGAGGTAGTTGTAACACTTATCACATTATCTAAGTATGGTGTCTTTCTGTGATTTAGAAAGAAATAAAAAAGCCATCAGGCAGCTTGTGGTGCACCCAACATACAGTATAAGCACTGGTGTGGGCCAGAGAAATGCCACAGAGCCAATCCATGGAACTGATCCAGCACAGGGTCAGTGCATGGGAACAGTCCTGTGTGCCAGCTCAGCCCTACATGCCAAATCCAGCAGTGTATCATCCCAACCCTGAGCACCACCCAACCCCAGCATTTTCATCAGACAAGTGATACTCAGCTTTGCATCCCAATGGTTGTGTCTGCATGTACATTTATGCATGTCTATGTTTAATGCATGTTAGCTTAATGCCCATTAAGACTATTTTAGGCTCATAGCTAGATGTGCATGCATTAAGACACATTAACGCCATGTGCACAGACTGACATGAGACTAAAGTTAGTCCCAAGTCAGTCCATACACAGTGTTAATGTGCTTTAACATGTCTGCATATGCATTAATGCACTTTAGCTATTGGCACCTAAAATTGATACTTGATTTTAGACGCAAATAACCTAAAATCACCATTTTTAAGGTGCATTAAGGGCACACATGTGTAGATGCGTGTCTTTAATGCATTTTAAATCTGGATAAAGCACTTTAAATCTTACCTAACTCTGATGTTGATGAGGCAATGCATACAATGAATAATAGCTTCATTGGTTCTAGCTTCAGGCAGGACTAAGAGATGGGCAATTAGAAAAATATTCAGAGGTTTTCTTTTCTGTTGAATCCAGGATTAAGCATAGCAATCGTGACTAAGAATTTGGCTAGGACTTTGTCTACAAAAGTGTTGTAGATTATGTCAGCTATCTTAATCTCATTAAGACCTAAAAATCTAGTCAATATAAATCTAATAATACTTTGGCGCATGTTAAGTTAGTCGTGTCTATAGTCTGCCCTCTCTGAAAAAGCAAGGGAATTGCATTCCACAAGGTGAATTACTCCCTTTTTCTTTAAAGAGTGGTGGATTAAAAGGTCACCTTACCTACCCTTTCTTGCCACTGCTTTGAAACCTTACCATGACCACACAGAAAAAATTGTTCATCTGCATTTTGCAGGTGGACAGCAAAACTGCTTGAAGAAAACCATTTGGATGCTTCCTGGGAAACAGCTCACATACGACTGTGGCTTGCTGCTACACAATGCTTATGAGACCAAAGTTCTGGTATTTTCATATGGAGTGAGTCCTGAGCATTGGTAGTTTCCTTTACTGTTTTTAACCTTCTGGGGGTGTGCCAATCAACACTGGTGCAGTTTGAAAAGAGGCAAGAAAAATTAGGCATATCATATGTGTTCACATCATTGCCACATGTAGTGAAGTTAACAGGTAACTGATTACAAGTATCTGAGTGGCTTTCTTGCTTATGATTTACTGTAGGTGCTTACATACCGATTTTTAAAAACTACTTCCCATATTTCCTAGGTCTGAAATTGTGTTGAACTCCTTTCCAGTGACCTTTAATTTTAAGGGGTATAATTTTATGGATAATGGCTTTCACCTTTGATCTTCTATCATTTTAACTGTAAATCTCTGTTGATTTGATTCCTGAGGTATCATATAATTTTGGGGGGGTGTTAATTTTTTTTTGTTTTGCTTTGTTTTTTAATAACTCAATTAAATCTTCAGGGTATAAATGTGGTCATTTATTTCATTGCAAGTAACTCTACAACAACCACCAGCAAACAAAACAAAATTTTATACATTGCTATAAATTTTATAGCAATGTATAAAATTGACAATTGTATCAAGGGAGACAAAAATAACAATACAGTCAGTACAGCTGCCTATGAAAGAACACTTTCTACAGTGTAATAGCAAGGAAAACAAAAGAAAGACATAACTGACACTGTCAGAAACAAAACAGATAAAGTACAAGGTACAAAGTATAAACCTGGAAACTGTAAAATCTTGGCTATGTGGAGGCCTTCAAATGTACTGCAAGATTTCTCACTTTTTTCTCCCAGTAGAAAAGCCTACTTGGAGAGAAGCAGGCACAGCTGGTGAACTTAGACTGGCGGAGCTGCACACAGGAGCAGGGGTGGGGAGTTTGCAGCCGGCCGGGTATGGGGTGGGGTTTGCAGCCAGCCAGCAATTGAGAGAAGGGGGACTTGCAGCCGGCCAGGCATTCCAGCTGAGAGCGGGGAGGCTGCAAGCCCCACAACTCCCGTGTGCCACTCCACCCGCCCCACCAATCTGAGTTCACCAGCCATGTCTGGAGAGAAATGGAGCCAGGCAGGTGCTGAGCAGAGAGGCAAAACTCTCCCAAGAGTAGTAACATCGACTAAATTGGAGATAGGATATTTTTTCTCCTGGAACCACAACTTTTGCTCTAAGAGAAAACCTGTATGTACCTATATGTGAACACCTATATGCACATAATTTCTATCCAGAGAGCTGTGATTCTCCCAGTAAAAATGTAAAACCTGTATGTGGATTTTAGATATAAGGAATGCCACTGAATTATTTGTACTTAGTCTTCACCTGTACTGCAGACTGGTTGGGTAGCAGGGCAGATTGCAACTTAACTCCATTACATACCTGGTACTGACATAGTACTTGTACTGTCCTATAGACACAAGCATAAGAGCCCTGTTTGAGGATGGTAGAGGGTTAATAGGCATATATGTGAGCCTTAACATGTGAATGGATTGCAATATAGACATGCTAAAGCAGATGACACAGAATCTGAATCCTGGGTAGAGAAAAATGCAAATATACACTCTTTATGTTTACTCTTTTGCAAGATGTTACCATTATAAATAGTCAATGCAGCAACTCTCAGAGGATCATAGAAAAGTAGAGCAGGGGGTGACCTCAGGTCATTAGTTCCAAGCCCCTGGCTCAAGCCATGATTATCCCTGATATAACCATCTTAGATAAGTGTTTTTAAAACAATTTCAAAACCTGCTTTTAAAACCTTCCAGTGATGGAGATTCCACAACTTCTGCGGAAGTACCCTATTCCAGTGTTTAAACACCATCATGAAATACGGTGTTTAAACACCATCATGAAAACATCCTTCTTAGTGTCCAACCTAAGTTTCCCTTCCTGCAATTTAAAAGCTTTGTTCCTTGTCCTGTCTTCTGTAGCTGCAAATAATAATTTCTGTCCTCTGAAATCCACCCTTCAGGTATTTGAAGACACTTATCAAATACCCCTTCTTTTCTCCAGACTAAATCATTCTAACTTATTCAGGCTTTCCTCATAAGCTCTGCATCCCAGGCTTCTAATAATTTTTGTTGTTCTCTGCTGGACTTTTTCTAATTTGCCCACATCTTTCTAAAAGTGCAGTGTCCCAAGCTGGATACAGTACTTCTGATGAGGCCTCACCAATGCTGAATAGAATAGAAGACTCACTCCCCTTGACTTGCAATTAACATTTTTGTTAATATAGGCCATTATGCTGTTGACTTTTAGTTTTTTCCAGCTGGAACATACTGTAGGCTCATATCAACTTATGGTCCACAACTCCTAAGTCCTTTTCTGCTTTTCTGCAATACTGCAGCCTAGCCAGACATTCCCCAGTCTGTATTTATACATGTGATTGTTGTGTCCCAAGTGCAAAACTGTACTTGTCCTTGTTGGATTTGGTTTGATTAATTTTTGACCATTTCTCTAGTTCATCAGGGTAACTTTGGGTACACCCATTTTGCTGCCACAAAAAATGTTATCGCTGCAAAAGCTGGGAGCGAACACATATCCTTGCTCCTTGTCTCTCTCCAATTGCCCAGAAACAAACATTTGTACAACCAAACCTTGTCACATTTTGCAACATGTAATAAGGGAGGATGTCTGTTCACCTATTGCACACCCCAGGAATTCCAGTGTCCCAACCCAGGGAATTCATCCCCAGGAATGGCCCAGGAATGCCCCTGGAAGCGAGTCCCAGGGTATATGTTTCACACCCTGCTGTGTGAAATCCACAGGAGTTCTTCTGCTTGCAGATGTATCCCTGGAATCCCTCTTCAGGAAATTCCTGGAGTATGGCCATGGTAATGTCTATTTGTGCTGAATAGTTCAACTGTTCTGGGACAAACCTAAGCATATCTGATGCTGCAACAAAAATGACATCCCTTTTTACCCTTTGAGTCCCAGTCCTACTCCCCACCCCAGCATAAGTGCTACTCCACCCAACTTGGTGTCATCTGAAAATTTACTGACAAATGTGGATTTTATCCCATCCTCAAAATCTTTAATAAGGACATGGAACAATTACAAATCTATGCTAGACCTCTCAGAGAACCCTGCTTACTACCTCCCCCCAACTAGACAATGAGCTTTAAATAACTGCTTTTTGAGCATGGTGATCCAACCAATTACATATCCACCCTACAGTAATTTCATCTAGATTGTAGTGTCCAAACTTACTAATAAGAATGTTGTGGTAGACTGTAGGGGTGTGCAAAGTGGGCCCTCTTCGATTTAGATTCAGATTTGACCTGAATCAGGGACAGTGATTCTGTGGTGTATTCAGTCTAATCTCTTGGCATATATAAATCAACAGTAGCCTATATTAGGTTTTACATTACCTGATTATTCTTCATTTTTTCTTTTCAGTGGTGACCCTGAGTCTCGCCTGCTATGTCTTGTTGTTAAAGGGTTCTTCCAGGAGGTTGAAACTTAAACACCACTGGGTAATGACATACTGATCTATTCTATTAAGGTTTTGAATTTTCTCATAAAATGTTTTTTTTTCGTTGACCAGAAATATGAAAACTCACAGTATGCTCTTCATGATAAGATTCTTTTATTAGGTATCTATCTAATTTTTATACATTGTTCCTTAGGTATCAGCATCTCCTGAGCTGGAAGAAATGACAGAAGCCTGTTTCCCAAGCTGCTGATTAATTCTTTCCCCAGTGGAGGTAAGCATCATGTCTTTTATATTCTTTAAACATCAAAAACTAAACTCAAGCAATATAAATCCAAATAAGATTCTGTCTTTTGGGCTTGATGTTTTGCCTACTTTTTTTTTCGCTTCTAAACCAAGAGTTTCACAAAATGTGGTGCCTTCCCTTTTAAGTACTTTAAAATGGTGCGGTGCCACTTTTGTTGTGTTTTTGTGTTTCTTCTTTACAATAGTGCTCCAGCCTGACCCATCCTTATAACCAAAGAATTTAAGAAAAGTTTTACTTGGAACTGTTGGACCCTGCCATCTCTTCTTGACTGATCCTCAGTTCCGCGATATCATCCTTGCATTCCCCGCAAGCCACCTGCTACCTAGAGGTATGTAGAAAAAACATTTAAAGCTGTGCCTATGTCCAAATCTCCAAATCTTTCTGAATCCGGCGGGCTTTAAACTAGGCTCGTCGGGGGAGGGGAAGATGAGGGTGGGGGAGGCTGTGGACCACCAAACCAGGTGGCACCCACAAGGACAGCCCAGCCTGAAGAAAGAGAGCTTTGGGAATGTGAAAGACAGGGGGTGGACAGCAATACAGCACAGGTAAGGAACGGGAAG
>NW_017728918.1:47895680-47900718 GCF_001723895.1 Crocodylus porosus | reverse complement strand
GTGGTGCTCTCCCCTACCCTGGGGGTATTCAAGAGAAGGTTGGATGTGTATCTAGCTGGGGTAATGTAGGCCCAGCACTCTTTCCTGTTTATGCAGGGGGTCGGACTCGATGATCCATTGAGGTCCCTTCCGACCCTAGCATCTATGAATCTATGAATCTCTCTGAGTCAATTTGGAGGGTTCTGATTTGATTCAGAGAAATTAAAGGGTCCTTTGATTTGATTTAGGTTCAGAGATTCAGCCACTGAATTGGGCTGAATGTCCACTGAATTGAATCAGGCACCGAAGTTTTGCACAGACCTAGTAGATAATGTCAAATGCCTTGCTAAAATTACACTGTATCCATTACATCCCTTTTCTTCTTCACCTTAGCCATTGATAACTGGCCATTTATTTTTATATGTATCATATCAGAGCTCAATCTTTAGGGGAGTAAAGTGGACTAATGGATTAAATCAGTGTCTTACACATGTCCAATATTACATACTTGGGCAATTCATGGAAAAAATGGAACACCAGAATTCAATGAATTTAGGGCACAGTTGGAGGCTAGTAACACATTGATCCTAGCCTCCATGTAAGCAGGTCTTTCTTAAGAAAGTGTGAATAGACAAACTAAACAAGACTCACTATTAGTATAGAAAATGGGGCCTACAAAATAAATCAGCAATAGCTTCACTGTTGTGAAGTTAAAGACACATGGTTTTGAAACCCACAAAATCCTGAGGACTGGACAGTAAGAGGGAGGGGCATGGTTTATAATTGGACTGATTTATTTCATAGATTTCATCAATGTTAGGGCTGGAAGGGACCTTGAAGATCATCAAGTCCACCCCCTGACCCAGGGGCAGGAAGTCAGCTAGGGTCAGAGGACTCCAGCAATATAACCATACAAACATTTCTTGAATAAGTCCAGAGTAGGTGCCTCACCACCTCTGGAGGGAGTCTATTCCAGGTCTTGGGGGCTTGGATATAAAGAATTTTTTTCTTATGACCAGCCTAAAACAGTCTTCTAGGAATTTATGACCATTGGTCTGTGTTTTTTCTTGGGGTGCTCTGGTGAACAGATGTTCTCCCAGATCCTGATGAACAACCCTTGTGTACTTATGGTAGCCACCAAGTCCCCCCTTGAGCCTGCACTTTTCCAGACTGAAGAGTCCCCTGGCTCTCAGCCTCTCTTCATAAGGCGTATTCTCTTGCCCTCTGATCATGCAAGTGGCTCTCCTCTGGACTCTCTCAAGCTTTTCAAAATCCTTCTTGAATTGCAGAGCCCAGAATTGGATGCAGTACTCCAGCTGTGACCTCACCAAGGCCAAGTACAGTGGGAGGATGACATCCTGAGATTTACTTGAGAAGCATCTATAGATACAAACCAGGGTTTTGTTTACTTACCAGCTGCAACATCACATTGGTGGCTCATATTCATCTTGTGGTCATGCATGACCCCCAAGTCTCTTTCAGCAGTGGTGCTAGCAAATGTAGCACTGCTGAGCCTATAAGTATGCTGCATTTTTTTCCCCCGAGGTGGACTACCTTGCATTTTTTAGTATTGAAAGTCTTCAGGTTTGTGTCCGCCCACTTACTACGCTTATCCAAGTCAGCCTGATCACTAGCCTGTCCTCAGATGTGGTCACTATGCCCCAAAGTTTAATGCCATCGGTGAACTAAGCAGTGCATTTCTGACACCAATGTCCACATCGTTAAAGAGAACTGGTCCAAGGACAGAGCCTTGGGGGACACCACTGGTTACAAAGCACCATAATGACTCACTGCCATCAACCACTACTCTCTGGATCCAAACTCACAGCCAATTTCACAGCCATCGGACTGTGGTGTAGCCGAGGCCACAGTTAGCCAATTTTTCCATGAGGAGGTCACGGGACACCAGATCAAAAGATTTTTTAAAGTCCAGGTATATAACATCTATCTCTTCTCCCTTGTCCAGGTGATACATTCCCTGGTCATAGAAGGATGTTGCCCTCATCCAGCTTGTCCAGAAGGGTCTCCTTAATAATTTTCTCAAGAATCTTACCAGGGATTGAGGTCAAGCTGATTGTCCTGTAATTCACGGAATCTACTTTCCATCCTTTCTTGATTCAATGATACTGAAGTGCCATTCAGACAGATATGTGGGTACATAATTCTAGATCAACAACTGGAAGAGGTGAATCCAAGGTAAGAAAGATTTAACTGGGCATTTCCTGAGAGCTGACAAATAGTTAATACTGTGGTTTTGAAAAACAAAACTCTTCTTTTTCCCCACACTGTCACTCACTGGTATAACAAAATCTGGGAAGTTTTATTGATGAGGGAAAAAATAAAAGTATGCACAATGAAACAACATCTATAGATATGAAATCTATGAAATCTATAGAAGTGTGGCCACTATTACTTAGTAGTGAGGGTATTCAGAATGCTTTCTCCTCTAACTGAACTACATATATAAAACATTTATTTGAATATAGATTTATACAAAAGGATAAAAAGCAATTATATGCAACATAAGACTGACAGCAAGGTATTATCTTGAGCTAGAAAGTCCAATTATTTCTTCTGTAGAAGAGAAAACAAAGTAGGACTTCATAATGCTGAAAAGAGTTAAAAGAAACATGACACTTTTTTGTTCATTACAGTTACAAGACAAGAGAACTAAATCCTTTGTTATCAGTCATAGAATGTATAAACTATGTATGCATGTAACTCTGAGGTTTTTTTCACCTTAGACTGATCTATCTGAAAAATAAATAGCTTTAAAAGAAATATCCTGTTTAAGAAAAAAATCCAAGGTGGCAATTCTTGCTTTTGTAAAAGGTTTAAGCTTTTAGGAAAACCAGCTTGACTAAGACTATACTAACAAATCTTCTGCTTGCAACAATCAAGAAATGTATTTCTTTCCTCCAACTTCAACAATTAACATAAAATCTTAACTTTAACCCTGGATCAAAAAACAGAAAGGGATTTCCTGGGCCACTGAGCCCAGTCCCCTTGTTCTGAAGCAAACCTTTACTCAAAAAGGTCTATGGGAATATTGACCCTCTCACATATTACAACTATATAGTTCTTTATGAAAAACATGGAAACCTACAGCATGCCACAAGTAAAAGGCAGGGTAGATAAGATCAATACTAGTGTCTTGGATACTACAATGGTAGGAAATAGGTTAGGTTTCAATATGCTCCTATGAACAGGAAAGAACAAGCCATGCACTGTAATAACGTTCTGAAGGAAAATAATTTAATCCTGACTTTGAGTCTGGAAATTGGACTCATGGCCAAGGCCTTCCAGGGTGCATCTAGATGAGACACTTTACTGAGCATGAGACTAATCCAATGCACAGTAAAGCACCATTCTTTACACATGGGCAGCAATTACTGTGAAGTATATTAGTCAAATGTGCAGTTTTTTAGTACCTGCTAATACAGGCACTAGAACAGTAGCTGGTTAACTAATGCACTATACCAAGCAAATTGCTCTGTCAGCCTATGTAGAAGGGTGGGGCAAAGGAGGCGGGGAGAGCTGTCCTGGTTTGGCAGGATGCTGCCTGCCAGCCATGTGGAGATCATGACCCATCCCGATCTCCACATGACTGGGAGAGCCATTCTGGCTGCTGGACAGCTGTCTCCCAACCACATGGAGATCAGGACCTGTCTCAATCTCCCTGTGGATGGACGAGCTGTCCCAGTTGCTGGGCAACTGTTTCCCAGCCATGGGGAGATCAGGACTCATTACAATCTCCACGTGGCTGGAAGGCAACATCCTACAGAGCTGGGGCAGGTCCCCACATCTCCCTCCCCAACCTGGGACCAGCCCAATCTTCTCCCAGCTGGAACAGAGCTGCCCACCAAGCTGAGATAACTCCAGCTCCCTCCAACCCTCTGGAGCTGGGGGCTAAGTCCCCTGCTCCATACCAGCCTGGGGCTGGCACCCATAGGAGCCTGGAGCAGGGAAGGAGCAGCCTGGACTGGGCTGCTTCTGTTGGGCTCAATTTGCTCCTGACAGGGGTGCACATGTAGACATACTCTGGAAAGCACTTTAATGAGCCACATGTGCAATGAATGTCCCTTAATTTTCTATGCAAAAAATATAGGGACATTAATTGCACATGTAGATGTGCCCCAAGTATGTCACCTAAAAGGTTTTTAACTACCAGTGCAAACTAGCCAAATCCCTACCTCTAGCTATGACCAATATCCAATATTTGTTTACTTTGCTACCTAACCTAAACTAGAAATCATGCATTCATCTGTTTGCCATTTCCAGGAGCAATGCAGGAAGCCTAAAGTAAGTAACTTGGGGGAGGGGAGCATTAGTGGGAGTGAGGGAGGGGCAGTTGGTGGGTCCACAGTAGAGGCTGGCAAGTCCAGAGTGTGTTGGCAGGTCCAGGGAGGGCTTGGTGGATTAATGCAGGGAGTTGCACAGTTGCGTGCAGGGTAGTGAGGAGCTAAAAATAGCCAGGTCAGGGTTGGGAGGTAGAAATAGCACAGCTGAGTGGCTGGAATGAATGACTAGGCTTTTCCAGCCCTGGGGCTGTCCTGCGAACACATACATGTGTTCACTAGACAGAGTTAACCCATTTAAATCACATTAACCCATAACAATCTTTGAGGGTGTACTAACTTTAGATTGGGTGCACCATTTTTAGAGCAATTTGAGCCATGTGAATGCCTGCATGCCTAGCCATTTAGATCAACCCAACCTTGCTTAGCTTGTCCATATCCTCATACAACAGCCAAGGGCAACTTGGGTAAGAGAGCAGGGAAAAAATCTGGTGTATCAACATTGGCCTCCTCTTGGAGGCCAGGAGCAGTGGGGAGAGGAGGGACACAGGCACATGTGTGCCCTTCCCACACGTGTGCCTCCTTTCTGGACCCGGAGCGCAGGAGAGTGCAGCAGCAGCGAGCGGAGCAGCTGAGGGGGCAGCAGCAGCTGATCCCCCTAAGGTAAGTGGGGCTGAGGGACTGAGGGGCCGGCGCAGCTGAGCCAGATCCGGAGGGGAAGCCCCCCGGGTCCCTCTTAGCCGAGCCGGTAGGGAGCCGCG
>NW_017728918.1:47877537-47895669 GCF_001723895.1 Crocodylus porosus | reverse complement strand
CCGGGGTCATCTGACCCCGGTGCTCTTTCCTGCCATGGCAGGGGGTCGGACTAGATGATCTACCTAGGTCCCTTCCGACTCTAACTACTATGAAACTATGAAACTATTTTCATGTCCTTAAGAATATATCATGGACTTTTATTACTGAGTATGCTAAAAAATTCTTCTGACAACACTGAAAGGTATCCAACAGCATTTTAATATAGTGAGCAGAGTGTATTTGTGGACTAGAATGTCCAAAGGTGCTTGATGAATGCGGTTTATTCTGTGATTGCAGGAATGGTTGCCTGTCTTAGTGTTATAGAAATATGTTATATCCTTGATATAATATAATATATGAGAATAGGCAAAAATTCATAGAGGATTTACTAAAAGTAGTGTTTGCATACTACCATAACAAATATATTTTAAAATCATTGTGGTATATTCAAAATTATACATTAGAGGTACTTATGTAGCACAATTTGGAAAATATTTCATTATAGATTCCCCACAAGCTTTTATTGTGATTAATGCAGGATTTCCATGTTAATATGATTATTCATTAAATTACATAAATATATAGTACTAATTAATAAAAGTTTAGCAATTCTGCATTTCACTTTCCATGAGATACCTTAAACAGCATCTCACTAAATCAGAATCCTGTCTATCAATTTAAGGTCAGAATATGATAACATTGCTAAAGAACTGCTTGATTTCAGTGGGATGACTCATGGGGTGTGCCTACATGTGCAATTAATGCACATGAATATGTAGCACAGCAAATTGTTGCGACAGCATACTGCTCCAGGACAGAGCATCTACACATGCTTCTAGGTCAATAGCAAACTGAGCTCAGCCTGTGCCCTGCCATCCCCAGACCATTGGCTACCAGCTCCTAGACCACCTCCCAGACCCCAGCAGCAACATCAATGATGCCCAGATGGACACTATTGTAGCCACCATCTATGAGCTCATGGTGCTCTGGCCCCACCACTTCTGGGTCCACCCCACTAGCTAGGATTGGTGGCACTGCATCGTCCTGCCCACCTGGGATGACAACCAATGGCAGAATTCATCCTGAATGGCCCAGCCCATGTTCCAGTAGCTAGTTCAGCATCTCAGCCTGCATCTGGAGTGCAAGCCCGCCACTATGCAGTAGCTCCTCCCCCCAGAGACCAGTACGGCCATAGCCCTCATGAAGCTTCCCACTCCTGAGCCCACATCACAATCTACATGTGCATTTAAGTGCAATAATTTACCCTGACATTGGTTTTTACTTGTGTCTGACTGGACTATCTGATGGCACAGTAAATTAGTCTACACCAGCCCAATTGCTGTGCATGTATAGATGGTGATTCAGTACTGTGCAGTAAATCAGTCTACTATGCAGTAAATCACACATGTAGATGCACTGATGGTGAAGGGCAGTGGTCCAACCTTTCTGGGATGTCAGATGGATGAGTGGTGTGGTATAGGTCATCAGGATGGATCCAGTATATGGAATGGTGCATGGGCCCAATCCAGCATGGAGTCAACAGGCAGGTGTGTCATCAGGCCCTGTGTATTAGATTGGGCCCAGCACCCTAACCTCAGCCCCAGTTCTGCACCTGCCAAAATGGGGCTACTACCCCAGCCCTGGCCCTGGCACTGGCCCCATATCCAGTCCCAGACTCACCCATGCTGAATCTGGCCCACTGCTCTGGCTTTTGTCTCATCCCATCCCTATGTGCCAGCCTGAACCCTAGTGCTATTTGCTAGATCAGGTCCTTTACCTTGGCCTTAGGTCCAGCCCAGTTCATGCTAGATCAGGTCTGTCAACCTGGCACATGGGACCATGTCTTCTGGACATGGAGCTTGGAAGTTCAGTGGCAGTGTTAATTGCCACCACACCCTCACCACTAAATTTGCCAACCTGTGCGGAGCCCTGCAGGCCAGATGACACAACTCCTGAAAGTTGAGCACCACTGATGTAAGTTACCCTTGGAAATAAGCATTGATGATGTAATACATCCCTTAACTTTATTCCCCACTCCCTCCCCCGCCCCCGCCGCCAACATCTACATAATCGTGTCATTTATAACAGTGTGAAATTATTTCCCATTTGGAAAATTAAATAATGGTAAGCTCAGATTGTTCTTTACGCCCTACTTAGAAAAAAGAATGATTTAACATACACTAGCTCCATGGACAAAGTGGGTTTTGTAGTAGTTAAAACTGTTACTCGACACAGAACTGGAATAAAGCCAATCAATTTGCTCTGGCACAAATCGCAAATAAGCTACAGTATTAAGATCACAGCTGACATTTGCTGAGTTCTTGAATTTTGTATTTATTATTATTGAGGCCATTCAGGAGATGAAAATATTTGATCTTCCACAAACTTTTAAAAACATAATCTTTTGAGAACCATTAGTGTAAAAAAGGTTGGAGAGATTGACTGGGGAACCAACTGGGGGCACAAAAATAGCAGCAGCTGTACAAATATTGGCTCAGAGAAAAAAGAAGTATCATAAGTACTCATCATAACCTCCTGCAAAGTTATTTTAATACAATTTCATTCACCCCTACCTACAAGTTCTTATCAAAAACTGACAATTAATTAAACTGTTTTCTCAAACTTGGTTTCAACCCACTGAATTTTTTAAGATCATTGGGAGTATATTTTCTGTAAGAGAAATATCTGATCTCTGTCAGTTGTGATCTAGTTGTAATATCTATTTTGTGTATTCTCCTTACTTTAAACTTTGTTAGGACTTCAACATTCCTTTGAAGATTTGTAAGTCTAGCATTACAGAAGTACACTAGTCCATAAGAACAAATACATTAAATAAACTAGAACCAAAAATAAGTTGTCTTGTCATTGTTTTAACTGAGTAAAATGGAAAAAATAGATCAGTGTAAATTGTACAAAGCAAATTGGATTTTAAGCTCATATATTCATAGAATTAAACAATGGACTTTCTTAAAATAATGTTTAAAATAATGTTCCTTCATCCACTTGAAGGATTAACATTGTAATCTGTCATCTTCAATCAAGATGATCTTTTCTACAGAATCACCAAAAGGAGCTTGCAAACCAGTATTGCTGGTTTTTTAATTCTAATTTCAATTCTAATTCAGTTCTGATTGAAGAGAGCTTTAAAATTGCAGATCATTCTTTGAAAGACAAGTTTCAGTCAAATATATTTAGAAACAGAATTAGCCAAGATTATAATTTTTTTTAATAGACATTAGGGTTGGAAGGGACCTCGAAAAATCATTGAATCCAGCCCCCTGCCCAAAGGGCAGGAAGTCAGCGGGGGTCCTAGGATCCCAGCAAGATAAGCATCCAATGCTTATCTTTGCTCTTGAAGGTGTTCAATGTAGGTGTTGAACCACCTCCGATGGCAGGCTTTTCGGGGCTCAGACACTAAAGAACTTCTTCCTTATGACCAGCCTGAAATGGTCTTGTAGTAGTTTATGACCATTTGACCTTGTCATCCCGTGGGGCGCTCTGGTGAACAAACATTCCCCCAGATACTGGTAGTCACCCCTGATAAACTTACAGATGGCCATCAGATCACCCCTGACCCTGCGCTTTTCCAGGCTAAAGAGCCACATGGCTCTCAGCCTGTCGTCGAAAGGTCTGTTTTCCTGACCTCTGATCATGTGCGTGGCTCCTCTCTGGACTCTCTCGAGCTTCTCCACATTCTTTTTGAATTGTGGAGCCCAAAACTGGACGCAGTACTCCAGCTGCAGCCTCAGCAAGGCTGAGTACAAGGGCAGAATGACGTCCTGGGATTTGCTTGAGAAGCATCTATGGATGCAAGCCAGCATTTTGGTTGCTTTACTAGCCACAGCATTGCATTGCAGGCTCATGTTCATCTTGTGGTCAATGATTACCCCAAAGTCTCTTTCTTCTGTAGTGCTAGCCAGTGTAGCACTGCCAAGCCTATAAGGATGCTGCAGGTTTTTCTTCCCAAGGTGGAGATCCTTGCATTTTCTGGTGTTAAATACCATCATGTTCTTGTCCACCCATTTGCTGAGCCTGTCCAAGTCAGCGTGGATCATCCGCCTGTCTTCTGGTGTGGATGCTTTGCCTTAAAGTTGGGTGTCATTGGCAAACTTGGCTAGTCTGCCTCTGACTCCAATGTCTACATCATTAATGAAAATGTTGAACAATATGGGTCCAAGGACAGAGCCTTGAGGGACCCCACTGGTCACAGGATACCATGAGTGACTGCCATCAATTACTACTCTCTGGGTCTGAGCCAATTTTCCAGCCAGTGTATCATGGTGGACCCAAGGCCACTGTCGCAGGCACTGAAGTGCCTGCTCCTAAAGGACAGGTGTGAGTTGCTGGGGCAACCACTGAGGTCAGCTGACCAGGAAGGGGGAAGGGCCTGACCTATATAAACAGCCTAGACTGAGGCCAAACAGGCAGTTCCCCTGTGACAGTTGTGGAAGATGGAACTCTGCGGGAGCAGGCTGAGTTGAGGAGCCTGATGGCCTGAGCACCTTATGCAGGAGGATACCAGGCAGAGGAGCCCCTGGTAGGGGTTTGGGGGGAAGATAAAGAGCATGATGGTGTAGGGTTTATGTTTGGCCAGGAGCTCTGAGTTTGAGTTGGGGCCGAGCGGCCGATGGTTTTGTTTGTTGTTACACTGGAGTACCGGGCAAGGCTCCAGGGGATGGAGGAGGCCTCATGGGAGCTCCTCAGTAGTATGGGGGTTCCTGGCACCAGAGAGGGTGCCGCGTTTTGGGGTTTTTATAGACCCTGGCCCCAGTGGGGCAGCGTCATGCGGGGCGAGGAGCCCAGTGTGGGTGAGTGACCCGAGAAGGCGGGTCTGGGGCCAGGCACAGCTACAGCCACCTGACCCCGATCACAGGAGTTGCCAGCAAGGCTCCGGTGCGGGTATGAGATGGGAATAAGGAGCCCCAGGGAGGACAGACAAGAATAAGGAGCCCCAGGAAGGCGATTGGCATTTATATCAGGATAAGCCCCAGGGAGGGGGATTGGCATTTGTATCGGGATAAGCCCCGGGGAGGGTGAGTACAGGAATAAGGAGCCCTGGAGAGGGTGAGTACTGGAATAAGAAGCCCGGGGAAGGCGAGTGTATGGGTAGAAGCCCGGGGAGGGCAAGCGTACAGGTAGAGGCCTCGGAGAGGGCCGCTAAGTAAATACCATAGGTACAACAACGTCCGGGACAACTGAGAGGCTTGGGGCATGGTATTAGGGGGTGGTAGGAGCCACGTACAGCCCACAGGGCAGGGTGCACTAGATCGACCTACACAGGACAAAGGGCTGGGATAACTAAGAGCACCATGCTCAAGAGGGTAAAAGGCAGCCTTTTATAATATTTACCAGCAAGATGTGGCAGGCAAGATAACAAGGGTGTGTGGACACCCACTTGGTACGGTAGGGGGCACCAGGAGAGATCACAGCCACTCCTGGGCCCCCACTCTGTGACAGCCACAATTGGCCAGTTTAGCCAAGAGGTGATCATGGGATACCAGATCAAAGGCTTTTTTGAAGTCAAGATATATGACATCAATCTCTTCTCCCTTGTCCAGGTGATAGGTCACCTGGTAGTAGAAGGAAATGATATTGTCAAGCAAGACCTACCTGCAACAAACCCATGCTGGCTATCCCTTAGGATGTTGGTGTCGGCCAGTCCATTAAGCATGGCCTCTTTAATAAACTTTTCTAAGATCTTCCCTGGGATCCACTTTCCTCCCTTTCTTGAAGATCGGCACCACATTGGCCTTCTTCCAGTCTTTAGGCAGTACACCAGAGTGCCAGGAGTTTTCAAAGATCTATGCCAGAGGCTGGGCTATGATGCTCGCCAGCTCCTTGAGTACCCTGGGGTGTAGATTGTCAGGGTTGGCTGACTTGAAGGTATCCAGCTTCTTAAGGTGTTCCTTCATAAGGTCAGCATTAATGGAGGGCAGGGGATCTCCCTCACCCGGATCTCCCTGTCCTGTAGCAGGCATGGGCGTCACATGGGACTGATGAAAGACTGACACGAAGTAGCCACTTAATAGGTTGGCTTTTTCCTGGGTGACAGTTGTCAGTTGCCCCATCTGGTCCAGCAGGGGTCCAATGTAGCCCTTGCCCTCTGGCTTCCCATACATACAAAAAAGGACTTTTTATTGTCCTTGATGCTTGAAGCTAGTTGGAGTTCAGTTGCAGCTTTGGCTTTCTTGGTTTGCTACCTGCAGGACCAGACCAGTGCAGAATAATCCTTCTTGGAGGTGAATCCCATCCTCCATCCTTTGTAGGCCTTTTTTTTTAGCCTCACAAGGTCTGCTAGATCCCTGGAGAGCCAGGGGGGCTGCTATGTCCTCTTGCTGCCTTTCCTCCAAGATGGAATAGACTTAGCTTGTGCACTGAGGATTGCTCCCTTGAGGAGCAACCACTGTTCTTGAACTCCCCTGTCTCTGGGGGTCATGGTCTCTTAGGGCCTCACTGACAAGCCTCCTGGGCTTGTCAAAGTTGGCTTTCCTGAAGTCAAGGACTTCTGTGTTGATGACTGACTTTCCAGGTTTATGGCAGATGGTGAAGTTGATCAGCTCATGGTTGCTGTCACCCAGCTTCCCATTGATCACTAGGTTGCTGATTAGGTCATCCCCAGTAGCCAGTACCAGGTTGAGCAATGCTTTGCCTTTTGTTGGCCCATAGACTTCTTGAGTCAGGTAGAGGTCATCCACGCATGAGAGGAAGCTTTGCGACCACTCAGATTTTGCTGAGTGATCCTCCCATGAGTTGTCCGGGTAATTGAAGTCACCCATGACAACCATGGTCCTGGAACATGCGGCCTCAGCTTGTTCCCGGGTGAACTCCTGGTCAAGCTCAGGACTTTGGCTGGGAGGTCTGTAGTAGATTTCCACCGTTGTGTCCCCTGTGCCATGTTCCCCATGGATTTTAACCCAGAGCGTCTCCAGTCATCCACCCTGGTCGCCAACATCAGCTTGCAGGGATGCGTAGCTTTCCTTAACATAGAGATCTACACCCCTGCCCCTTTTATCTACACAATCTCTCCTGTACAGGGTATAGCCATCTGTACCCATGCTCCAGTCATGGGTGGAGTCCCACCAGGTCTCTGTTATCCCTGTGACATCATAATTATTTGCATTGAGCAGAAGGACGAGCTCCTCCTGCTTATTCCCCAAGCTTCTGGCATTTGTGTAAAGGCAGGAAAGTGTCCCCTTGGGGGTTCTTGCCTTGCCCACAGATTGTACCAGGGCTGGGGTAGGGGTGGGCTCCCTTAAGTGCCTTGGCCTGCTGGCTTTGCAAGGGTTGCTCAGTGGACCAGCAGTGGCGGTAGTCCCCCCATCCCCCAACAGGCTTAGTTTAAAGCCCAGTGGAGCAGGTCAGACAGTCTGGCTGAGAAGAGCCTCCTTTCCCAGCAGCTCGCTGCCTCTCTCGCTAAAGAGTGGGGTGTGGTCATGGAAGCCAAAGGCTTCCTGATGACACCAGCGCTACAGTCTTTGGTTGACTATGTGGATCCTCCTCTCCCTCCTCAGCCCATACCCTGAGACTGGGAGGATCAACGAGAACACCACCTGTACCCCCAGACCCTTTAGCCCTACTCCCAAATCCCTGTAGTGCCTCATGACCTGGCTGGGAGCACTCAGAGCCATGTCATTAGTGCCCACATGAATAAGGAGCATAGTCTGTGGGCTGGAGGAGCTTAGGGATCCTCTCTGCAATGTCCCAGATGTGGGCCCCCAGGAAGCAGCAGACTTCCCAGGCTAAGGGGTCAGGGCAGCAGATTGCCCCCTCAGTCCCCCTCAGGATGGAGTCTCCCACAACAAACACCTTACATTTTGTCTTGGGGAAAGTGGGGGCAGTAGGTGCAGTTAAACCTGTGTTGCCTGCAGGAGCTGGCAGCTCAGCAGGCTCTTCTGGAGCAGCAAGAGGTGCGTACCTGTTGTTAATCTCTGGCGGGGCAGAGGTCTTGGTATGGTGGGCCTTAGGGCCCTTGACCACCTTGGTCCATGCCCCTGGCTGGACAGAGCAGGAGGTCCCAGAGTCCTCCTTTGTCCTGGAGGGAAACTGTGGTCTACCCTCTGGCTTCTGGGGGAGAAGGGCCTGGCAGTAGGGGTCTATCTCCTGCTCACAGTCCCTGATGGCACACAGTCTCTGTACTGCGGCCTGGAGCTCCTCCCTTGTTACACTTTATAATACAAATGCAAACTTTGTCTCAAGTTCTGCATTTTACTATATTTCTTGCACCTCTTAAAGCTTTAAAAAATTATCCACTGATTTTGTTTGGACACCAAATTCACCTATAGACTAACTATAGAACTAAAGCTAAGAACTAAGTTGTTTACTACTGTTTTTCAGAAAAGCAGTAGATCATATCAATACAGCTCTAGGAATTATATGTGTTGTACTTCAAAACTGTTAGGTGGCTCTGAAAACAAAACAGATTTACTGTGAATCTGGCAATTGATTTTACCTTGCATTATAGGGGACACGCCTTCCCAACAGGAAAACCAGGCATCTGAAAGCGCGTAGGCACTACAACCTTAACAGTGCTGGTTCCTAAATAAATTGGCAATGAGTATTCACTTTACCAAATTTCAGCTGGAACTGGTATGTCAGTATCCACCAAGTGCGCTTGTTCCAGTTTGTAAGGAAATGTTCCAGTTTGTATGCAAACCGGAACATATACACTTGGAAGAGTTGTGTTTTCTTGCTCAGAAACTAACTCCTCTGGTGAAATTTACCTTGTGAGATTTCTGTTGGTTTGACTAAAATATTGCAGTAGCATGTCAGAGAATTCTAGATCATCAAATTCAAATCTGAATCTTACTTAATTTAGCTCAGGGCCATAGGCCAGATGAACATCCATCTTATTTAGATATAATGCTAACTCCTCAGACAATCTCTCACCAATACATTAACAACTGGATCAGAGCAATTTATTTTAAGGAAAAATTACAGAAGAGAAAATTACAACTAATTTAGCAGTCCTTTCAAAGTGTTTATGGATTTAGATTCTGTTCCAGATTGCTTAAATTAGGGGTTGTCAACTGGGGGCATGCATACCCCCGGGGGTACTTGGGAAGGCCTGAGGAGGTACTCACGGGCAGGCGGGGGTGGAGCACTGCCACCCACCACCCTGCACCACCACCTCCCAGATGCAGGGTGGGAGTGTGGGGGTGAGGGAAGTGGTGCCCCTCTGCAGGCTGCACAGGCAGGCGTGCAGCCAGAAGCAGAGCGGGGTTGGGAGGTTGGTGCTTGGCTATATGTGGAATGGAAGACATATGGGGTGGTGAGTGGCAGCCACGGCATGCAAACTTACCCCCCCACCCCACATCTGGCCAAGTGCCACCTGCCCCACACTCTGCGTCCAGCTGCCAGGGGTACACTTATTTAAAAAGGTTGAAAACCCCTGGCTTAAATCAACCATAATAAATATTGAGGTACCTATGGTAATTCATATACCTATAAGGATAGAGGCTCTCTCTGTGCTATGCTAAGTTATAAAGAGGATTCACATAATGCTTGAATAATGCAATATATCAAGTGACTTCAATGAATTTTGTTTGTGCTTTCGTATTGTGTAATATTTTAAAACTTGTTTAATAATTGTTTTTTTTTTCTTACTGTACGAGCCATGAATGATTTGTCCAAGCTATACTTCTATATGTCTATTATTGTTTCAAGATGGATACCTTCCATGGCTGATTTAAGTGTCTGGTACTTGGATAATTTTTGTACTTCTGCTTTTAAGATAAGCTTATCAAAGTTGGCTGAATTCTATAGAGATTGTAGCAGGGCACTGAGGTGCCTGCTACTTGTGGAGCAGTAATGAAGGAGCCAGGTGCAGGGTGCTAAGGCAACTGGAGGGAGCCAGTGAACCACCCCTGTTAGAGGTCAGCTGACCGGAAGGGGCAGGGCCTGGTTCTTATATAACTCCTGGGCTGAGGCTAGGCAAGCAGTTCCCTGCTGGCCACCAAAGGGGAAGGCTATAAGGGGAAGGAGGAGGCCTCATAAGGGGTCCCACGGCAGAGTGGGAACCCCAGCCCCAGAGAGGGGCAGTGAGAAGCCCCAGACAAGGAGGCAGCAATTCCAAGACAAAGGCTGTGGAAAACCCTAGCGCCCAGGGAGGCATGGTGTGAGACAAGGGCTATGAAGAGACCGACCATCAAAGAGAGTAGAAGACCGAACAACGTCTGGTACATCAGCGTGGCTTGGGGCATGGTAAAGGGGTGGTTGGAGCCACGCATAGCCCATAAGGCTGGTGTGCACAGGAACACTCATTACCAAAACCGGGCTAATGTATAGGAGGAAAACTGTGTCCAGGGAGATGAAGAGCCAGCCTCCCTATCATATACATATGACATCAAAGACATGGCGGGCGAGAATTGAGGGTGCTTTGTAGACAAACTGAACACGGTAAGAGGCGCTTAGGGAGAGCACAGCGACCCTAGGATGCCCCTCCTGTTACAGAGATATATGTTGTAAGCAAGTGAAGTATAAATAGTGGTGGGTGAACCTATATGCTGAGCTTGCTTCATTTCAATTGCTGCAGCACCTCAGTGAAGCCCTGGGTTGGTAATGTATACATTTATTTCCCTGATTGCTTATGGCCTTTATAGTTCCAACTGAACTTGGTGGATTTGGTTCCTTTCCTTCTTAAGGAAACAAATATTTAAAATCTAAAGAAAAATGAATTTAAAAAATTATATTTTTCATAAGAACCAAATAAACAAAACCCTTTAAAACTGAACAAACTGGATAAAGGCTACAAATCTTATGTAATAAAGAATAGAATTCTACAGATTTCTGGTATTTCTTGAGTAAATACATACTAACCCCTCCAGGCTGTTGCACTGTTATTTTTGTTTGATAGATTTAGCTGTATCCTTACTTTGCCTCCTAATCCTGATAAAAACTACAGCTTTTCTTGACTGCATCATTTCTGTCATCCTTTGGGATTTTGCCTACTACACATATATAAAGGGCATGATTAACTGATAATGGTCTTGATGGGCATTTGTACACGTGACAATCATCACAATGTACACATGACGAAAATGTGATTTGTGTGGCTAAACAGCATCATGCATTACAATTTTGGGAGTTTTAAATGATGTTGCATCATTGAAAATTAAACTACATCTGGATGTACTTTAGTTTTCAACATTGCAAAATGCAATGATGCAGCTGGCTGCTCACCTCCCAGTCATGGGAGAAGCAGGCAGTCTCCACAGAAAAAAGGATCAGGCCCCTTGCTGCTTCTGCCTTCAGCAGGTACCTGCTCTACCATGGCCAGGGGGTGAGCTGCCAGGGGACCAAGTGGGCCCTGGGCTGTGGGGTGCCCTGGTCCTTTCATCCATGGTGGTGGCACCCCCTGGGGCTGCCTGGATAGACTGCTAGTGGGCTGGGAGGTGCCTGACATCAGAGGCAGCACCCAGCTGGATCTGACTCTTCCCTGAGCCTGCTGGGGCTTCCAGCACGCCATGCACTGTCCTTTCTACTTCCTGGGACCACCTGGAAACAGGCTGGCTTACTCCTGGGTTCAGTGTGGGGAGGCAGCAGGAAGGAGGCTGGGTATGCTGGTGGCTGTAGAAGGCAGCGGGGATGGTGCACAGGGCAGTGGAAGCCCAGTCAGACTCGGGGAAGCTTGTGCTTGCTGTGCTTTGAAAGCCCCATGCACTGTCCCCACTGCCTTCTCTGCCCACCAGCACACCCAACCTCCCTCCTGCCACTTTGCCATGCTGCCTCAGGGGCAAGCCATCCCATTCCCTGGCACTCTTAGGTGGCAGAAAGGCAACAGGGACAGTGCATGGGACACTGCCCTGACAGGCTCAGAAAAGAGTTGTATTGGGCTGGGTGCTGTTTCAAAGCTGGGGCATCATCCAGCCTGCTAGCAGCCTTCCTGGGTGGCCCCAGGGTTGCTGTTACTACAGGGGGAGGGACTAGGGCCCCCCACAGCTCAAGGGCATCTCAGTCTGCTGACAGCTCACACCCTGGCCATGGGAGAGGCAGGTAGGCTCTGCAAAAAAGAAAAAAGGATTGGGTCTTTCACAGCTTCTGCCTTCAGCAGGCACCTGCTGGTGGCTAGCAGGCTAGGGGCTACCTCAACTCAGAGGCAGCACCTGGCCCAATCCAACTGTTCCCCAAGCCTTGCTGCTGGAAGTCTGATGGGAAGCCAGGTTTTGCCTCCAAGCTGAGGCAACATCTGGCCCACTAGCCACCTGCCCAGGTAGTCCTGGAGGGCTCCACTGCCATGGAGGGAAAGGCCAGGGCCTCCTGCAGCTCAGGGGCCATTCAGCCCACCAGCAGCTTACCCCCAGGTGTGGGCAGGCTTTGGCTCTGACAAAAAAAAAAGTAAAAGGATCTGGCCTTTGCCATAATGTGACGGAAAAGTTGAAATGGTGTGTTTCATCTGTTAAAAACTCACTGTTTCAATTTAGGGGGCATAAAATAAAACCTTGGGGATTAAACCCCCATCATGTGTACAAGTACCTTTAGGGATACATTACTATTTTTGACATGGTGTATACACTCAGTTGGTACCCAGAGATTTCCTTATTGATGATTTCCTATTAACAATTCTCCTATAATTGTTTATTTAGGATTGTCAACATGTGAGTTCTCAATAGGAAAAGAAACGTCACAAGAACCATTTTTTAATATAGGTAAACCATAGCACTTTCTATTTCTAACATACTAATTCTTATTCCTTCCCTGTTCAGAATGGTTTCTGTTGTCCTTATAAATCCTAAATTTAAATGTCCCAAATAATGGACCTTTCAAAGACCTCTGTTAATAAGATGTTCAAGTAAAGATGCAATGGTATCTAATCCAGAATCTGAAAAACTGCACCTCCTGCCAGGCTATACGTGCAAGGCAAGAGGTGCATTAGTGGGATCAGGGATCCGATCCCAGTTATACATTATTGATGGTGCAAAGGAAGCCCTAGATCATGATCCCAGGCTCCCCTTGCACCAGAAAGTATAGGTGCCGGGGGCACCTAAGGTTTGGACGATAAGTCTGTTGACTGGTGCTCCCAGCTTCAGAAATGCACAAGAGCCCTGAGGGGCTCCCATGTGCTCCCATGCACTCCCATGACTAGGAGCACCAGTCAGCTGATGAGTGTTCCCATCTTTAGGAGTACACCAGAGTAGTTTAAGATTCAGTGCAATCCTGAGACTGGGAGCACCAGTCAGATGACTGGTGCTCCATCCACGGGAGTGCACTGGAGCAAAGGGCCAGTCAGCTGACTGGTATTTCCAGCTATGGGAGCACACCAGAGCCCTTCAAGGCTGGGAGCACTGATCAGCACTGGCCACACGTTCAATTTAAGGTGCAAAGCTATTACCAGCCACAAAGTTGTTACACATTTTTGTAATAGCTTTGTGATTTATTCCCTGTTTTATCACACCATTAATTGCTGGTTATTGCACCTTAAGTGTAACATCTGCTAAGAGCCTTCAGAAAGGCCAGTCTAACATACATTATGTTTTGTTTCTATGGCCCCACCCTTATTTGGGAGATATGTTCCCTTTGGGCTCACTAAGAAACGTGGCCTCCCTTTTTCCAGCCATGTTGATTTTGGAAAAAAGGTGGCAGGGAGGAGCTATCCAGAGGCTTGTTGCTACAAAAACCAGCTCAAGCAGGGAGTGACAGTTTCTGACAACGTAAACAGGCTGCTTTTTTCTAATCATACTCTCCCTTGTGCTGATGGCTTGTTCACTCCACGTCTTCCCAATACTTCCCTCCTTTGCATTTATATCCACTTAAAATAAATCCACTGAAATGTTTTTAAAATAATAAAACAATCCCCCACAACACCACTCAAAAATGTGCAACCAACATGATTACTGATACCATATTTTTCACTTTGTTCACATAGTCTATCCCTTTCCATCACTTCTGTGTATTTTGGCCTGTCTATTTAAATATCTTCGGGAAAAGGACTAAATTTTATTCTTTATTTACAGTTCATGGCCCCAACCTTGACTGACTCTAAGTGTGGCTGCATTAATTAACACTGTCTGTTTTAGGTTCTTATATGGCCCCCATGACCATAGAATCAGAATGCCTTATAATCTTTAATACATTTAGCTTGAACACTCATTAAGGAAGTCCTTCTGTTTCACTTCTACAGATGACAAAGAGAATCATACAGAGAACACATTTATCCAAGGTCGCAATCTATGGCAGAGCAAGAAACTGAACTTGAGTCTCTCAAGTTCCAAGCCACTATTAATAATGATGTCATGATGAGGATATTTCCTTCTGTTCAGTTTAGGTTTTTCCATTTGTAATATCATTTTATGGTTTCTTGTTTAGAAACCTAATGCCATCTAAAAAAAAAATATTTTCCTTCTTTTTCATACGCTTATACACATTTATTTATTGTTTGGACACACTGTACATACTTGACACTATTTTCTCAAACAGCATTCAGTATTCAATTTTGAACTCTGGTTTGTCTTTATGGATTTGAAGTGGCTGAAATGGAACAAGGTTTTCCAAGTGAACGAAAGTATGTTTTTCTAGGGAGAATTACTTCCCCTGTTCTGTGATGTAATGCATCTTCTTACATAGTTACAAATTGCATTGACCTCTTTACTGTTACATGTTGCTGCAAATACCATGCCTAACTTGCAATCTGCTCTGATCACTAGGTCTCTTTCAATTTGGTCAACAGTGTAGTCCATTGGTTTTGGCAGAGGGGTCAGAAAACTTTAGTTCTGTTATTCTAACTGTTCTGCTGTCTTCCTATTCAACTCTCTTTACAGTTCAGTTTCAAAATCTGCTTTTTTTTTTTAAAGGGAAGATGATTATTCACCTAGGAATAATGCCACAAAACTCTTGGGTAAAGGGAAATAATTAGAAACTATTATTTCTTTTCTAATTTATTCTCTTTTTGAGTGTTTGAGCCCTCCCAGATGTGTTGTTATTGCCTTACCAAGATGCTTATTGGTATTTTCAGCCCCAAATTTTAATCTCTGAAGATTTCCTTCACAGTTGAGTACTTTCTATCTGTATCATGTGTGAACTTCATCAACCCACTATTAATTTCATGCATACTTCATGTTTCATATTGTATGCATGATATGCATGTTATGATAATTCATACATACAATTCATATTGTATGCATATTATTATGCATATTCTGCAATATTATTATGCAATATATTGTGCAATATTCATAATGTATGCATAACATACAATTGTATGCATACATATTGTATGCATAACATACAATTTATATTGTATGCATGACATGCATGCAAATATGAAATATGCATGTTTCATATTTCATGCATACTTTCATGCATACTTACTAGAAACATTTATTCATCTTGGCCCTACAAAGTTCTCTCTCTCAGCTGCCCAGGGAGCCAGCCTCAAAATAAATACTAGAGAGAGGCCTAAAAAAATGTCTGAGCTGTGACACAGTGGTAAAACTTCCATACTAACCCCCTCCCCCCCCCCCAAATCTATAGGTTAAAACCCCTTCTGAGCAAGCAGTTGATTTAGAACTCAACTCTGGCTTCCTCAGTGAGTGGCCTAATAAGGAATAAAAAACAGGAGCACTGCCCTCCTCCTACAAAGTGTAACCCCTCCCCTAATCAAGGGTTTCTGAACACTTAAAGTTTCCAGAATTAAATGCAGGTCTGCCTCCACAAAGGGAGCATATACATATCTGTATATAAGCATGACCAGTGCTTAGCCGATCATGCATTCTCAGTCTTTATATGCACCCTTATGTAACCTCCCTGCAAGGGTAATAGAATTTTTACCTGTGCATAAATGCTCAAAATGCCTCTTATAAAAGCTAAAATCCACCATTTAGAGATACAAAAAGTAATAGAATTCCATCCCAGTAGTCCCAAATGTTGACTTGCTACTACATTCATAATATATCTATACAGATTTGCATACATTTAAATAATTACCTGTAGAGCATAGAGCCTCAGTGGGTGGTGGACTGATACTAGTAGGGTTCATGGAAGAAGTTTGTCTTGAAAATGAATTTTCCTATTGGGAAGAACATGGCGAATACAAAAAGTATCAGAGGGAGGGAATGAGAAGGGAATAGAGAAAAAGAAAAGAATCAGTAGATATGATGTGTTAAGAAGGAGGAGAAATGTAAAGAGATGACAGCAGAGATCAAAGTGGAAAGGAATAGCAAATGTAAGAATAAAAAGATTGAACATAATGTAGAAAGTAAGAGTGTAGAGAGTCTGAGATGTTTACGAAGTGGAAGATTGCCATGACAGCACTTGACTGTCTACTGGAGCTAATATGGGAATACAGGAAGTTGAGAATGTACAGGTTGTAATAGGCCAGATGACAAAGGGCTAGAAAGTAAAATAGGTTTGGAAATGAACAAGCAAAGTGTAGAGTTTGCTGGAAGACGGAGGTAATTGTCATTGATGCAGCAACTGTGAGTCTGCATGCAGAAAATGTGTGATAGGAAAGAGAAAGGTGTTCTACGTTGCATGATTTTATTCTCTGGGGAGATAAAAACTTTTTTTGAAACAGTTTGTATAGTTGTGAAGGAAGAGAGATCAGCTTTTGGGCTTCAAGTCTCCTTTGTCAGGTCTGGGAAAGAAGCAGTCACAATCCTTGTGACTTTCAGCATTTCTGGTTTGAAGTCCAGTTTTATTTAAGAATTCTATGTTGTCCCCCATTGTTTAAAATTTCATTAAAAAAAACAAAAAAACAAAAGCTGTTTGGCATCACTTATTCCAAAGCTTTGTGCCTTTTTGTGTCTTGAAAGGAAGTGCTGTTTTTCTTCATTGTACTTATCATGGTAAGTACAATGAAGGAAAACAGCACTTCCCTTCAGTTTTCAGCTACATGAGTAATTTGGAAGTAACTGATATAGCGGGAATAAAAAGTACTAAGTAATGATACCCACTTTTAATGAAGTTTTTAATATCTTTATTATTTTTCATTTGCTGAAGATAGAAAAAGTAAAGAAATCCAAAGCCCATTGAAATCAAATGATGTCTTTCCCCTGTGTTCAGTGGGCTTTGATTTTGGTTCTATATTACCAACAAAAAATCAAATCTAGGCTTTGAGGAATTTTATAAGTATGAAGTCAGGTCTGGAGAGTCAAACCACCTTGCTCACATCTCTGTTACTGCTCTCTACCAAAAATGTTTGGAGTAAACATGGATTTCTCATTGTAGCAGAGAAATGCACACAATTTGCAGTTTTGTAATGAGTTCCTTGCACGCTGGCACAGTTCCAGCCTGCAGGGGGAAAGGAGGGAGTGGGAGGAGGGCAGCCAAATAGGGGGCACCATGTGCGTGTATATGCATATAGCCCCAGGCCACCTGGATAGCAGTGCCCTCAGGTACACTGAGGGAGGATTGAAGCCCCCATAGAGAAGGATGTGGGGAGTTGGGCAGGACTGGGGCTGGGGCTACTGCCCAGACAAGCAGCATATGGGGCTTGGAGCCGAGGGTCACAATGTGTGGCTGCGGGGCCCCGGTGGGGTGTGGGATAGGGTTGCAGGTGGCTTGCTTGGGGGGCATGAGGTGGGGCCAGCTCCCTGCTGCCATGTGCACAACTGGGGGGAAAAAGGGACCCACAACCCCAGATCTGTACGTGGGGTGGGGGTTGAGGAGGGCTGACCACAGTTTCATAGTTTCATAGTTAGTAGGGTCAGAAGGGACCAGAACAGATCATTAAATCCAACCCCCTGCCATGGCAGAAAGAGTACTGAGGTCAAACGATCCCAGCAAGGTGTACTTCCAGCCCCAGGGTAGAAGCCAGCACCACTTCTCTTGGAAGTTGGTGTCGGATCTTAGCTGCCCTGACCGTGAAGTAGTGCCTCCTGATATCTAGCCTAAATCTAGCCTCTGCCAGCTTGTGAACGTTATTCCTAGTCACTCCTGGTAGTGCTCGGGGGAACAGGGACTCCCCCAATGTCTGCTGGTCCCCCCCCGACTAGTTTGTAATAGGCCAATAGATCCCCCCTCATCCTTCTCTTGTGAAGGCTGAACAGGTTCAGGTCTCGTAGCCTCTCCTCATAGGGCCTGCCCTGCTGCCCCCTGATCATGAGAGTGGCCCTCCCCAGGACCCTCCTCATGTTGTCCACATCCCTCTTGAAGTGCGGTGCCCAGAACTGGATGCAATACTCCAGCTGTGGCCTGACCAGTGCCGCATAGAGGGGGAG
>NW_017728918.1:47873466-47877112 GCF_001723895.1 Crocodylus porosus | reverse complement strand
ATCTAAGGATTTGGTGACCTGGTCGTAGAAGACCACCAGGTTGGTCTGACAGGACCTGCCTCTAATGAACCCATGTTGGTTGCCCCTAAGCATAATCTCCCTTGCTGACCCCTCGTGGATATGTGCCAGAATAATTCTCTCAAAAAGCTTGCCCAGGATTGAGCTAAGACTAACTGGCCTATAGTTTCCTGGGTCCTCCTTCCTCCCCTTTTTGAAGATGGGAACCACATTGGCCCTTTTCCAGTCCTCTGGCATCACACCAGAGCACCACAAGTTCTCATAGAGCCGTGCCCGGGGTCCAACAATGGCCTCAGGTAATTCCCTCAGCACTCTGGGGTGGAGCTCATCTGGACCAGATGATTTAAATACATCCAGTCCCTCTAAAAGTTCCCTAACTAGTTCCTCACTAACCCTTGGCCTAGGTGTGCCTCCCTGGGATCTAAGTGGGGCCCAGAGTGGGGGGCAGCTGTTCCGGTCCCTGGTCAGGAAAATGGAGGAAAAGAAGTCGTTAAATATGGAGGAAAAGAAGTCATGGGCTTGGCTTCCCACCCTGCTGCCCACCCCGGGGCCCAGCGTGTGTGACCCAGCGTGGCAGGGTACAGAGGAGCTGCACAGGGATCTCCTTGCTGCTGCAAGCTCGCCGTTGCCTTGGCAATGCATCCTCCATGTGGAGGGGCAACAGAGGAACCAGTGTGTGGTTGTGCTACTCACTGCAGTCCCGCACATGGAGGACATATCACCAAGACAGGTGAGACCCGCACCCCCAGATCTGTGTGGGGTGGGCCCTGCCACCCTCTCCAGGGCCTCTGTAGCCCAGTGGGTGCAACCCAGTGCCGCTGGACAAACCAGAGTCCTAGAACAGGAGCTAGGGAACATGCTCTACTGAGGGCGATCTCCTGAGCAATGAAGTTTCTTAACCTGTCCACAAAAGCATATTTATATTCCAACTATGGTTATGGTGTGCATTTCCCGCTGCAGGCTTAGGCTTCTGCCCTGCCACCCTCCCCAGGGCCTCTGTAGCCCAGTGGGTGCAACCCAGCACCGCTGGGACAGTGGAGCCACACAAGAAAGCTGCTTGCCTTTGCTTGTTCTGCACTGCCCTGTTGATGCATCCCCTGCACATAGGGCTGTAGTGAGCAGCACACACCCGTACCACTTCCCTCACTTGGCATTGAGGATGCATCACCAAGACAGCACAGAGCTCACAGCAGCAAGCAGCTTACCGGCACAGCTCTGATGTTCCTGCAGCACTGGGTCACACATGCTCATCTGAGGAGGCCCCAGGGGATGGGAGCAGGGTAGGGGCCCAGGCCCACAATGGGCAGCCCACTCCTACCCCCACAACACAGATCTGGGGAGTGCAGGTCCCCCCTGTCTCCTGAGAGTGCATGCAGCAGCGGGGAGCCAGCTGTCCTGCCTGAGCCTGCAGCAAGCAGGCAGCAAGCAGTAGCAGAGGGGAGTAACTCTGCAGCAGCAGCCATATGTGTGTGTATATATATATATATATATATATATATATATAAAATATATATATTAACATGTGCCAGTAAGTTTAGAAATATTTATGAAATTATGCACTGATAGTGCCCTTTATGTTCAAAGTTATTGCAACAGGACACAATACTGAGTTCAGAGGTAGATGCACTAAGATTCACCTGTTTTCATCAGGTTTTTTTTGGAGCTGTGCTACTTGCCAAATGTAAGAACTATGTCTTTTTATATTTGGCTGTACCCATCAAAAGTCTTGCTCTCATATAGTTTATTGAAATCAAAAGACAAGCAACAAATCCTTAAGAATTAATTATTTAAAAATTAATAACACTTAATGTCACTAAAGACACAGGAAATCATGAACTATGCATGTCTTCGGTGGCTGTGGGGGTGTGGCAGCAGAAGCATGGCAGCAGTAAGTGGGGAAGGGTGGCAAGCACAGACTAGGGGTTGGCAACTGCCTGCAGACGTTGCCAGCAGTGTTGGCAGTGTCCAGCGGGGATCACAGACTGCCCACAGATGTCGCCAGCAGTGTCAGTAGTAGGTGCCAAACAGTGACCACCTGCAGGCACTGCTGACAGTGTTGGTGGTGCCTTTTGTAGGGGGTACACCACCACATGTACCCCTTATGCATTGCCCCTGCAGGAAGGTAGAGGGAAAGTTTTTACTACTTAAATAGTTTTTTGGGGGGGGGCGGGGGAGGGTTGGTGTATTTGTTTTACATTTTGTCACTTTTAATGACTACTTATAAAATTTTCACCCAGGAAATTATTGCTTTAACAAGACCTTTTTATTTGGCTCAATCATTTAAATAAAACATTTGTAAAAGGTGTCTTTAGTTTTTAGTGGGTATAACAAACATCCCATTTACAGCTTGCAAAGAAGTTATCCATCACATCACCAAAGGTCTGTACTTCATATTTGATGAATAAATACAATTATCAAAAGCATTTGTAACTTAGTAGCCAAAGTATCATTTTAATTCAATGTGGCTTGAGCTCTAGAATTTGAAAATGAGACCCTTGAAAAAATTGTCATGGGTCACTTTGATGTAAAGAGTGATAAAAGATGTCACTTTCTGTACTCTCTACTCTGACAAAATTGATTAACCAAATAAGGCCTACTCTAATGCATAAGAGGATATAGCATATAATGTTAGAAACATTTAAATATATAGCTGTACTATAATATTCAAAATAAAAATAAAGTGTGTCTGGCCAAGGCATTTCAATAAACTAGTAAAACTGAGTAACCGACAGTATGCAAGTCTATGCTGCAGATCACTTCCAGGAAAACTAACTTTTCAAAGGAGGTTGACCCACAGATGAGCCTTTCAGTGTGACCTGAATGCTAAAAGACCTGAGCCATGTTCTCATGTTGGGTTCTGTGGTACCCTGGGGTGCTTTGAGCTCCTTTCAGAGGTGTTGCAAAATGTTGCACAGTTGACACTATTAGGTGTGCAAATATAATTCACAAGAGAAATCTAGTTTCCAAATAGCAATCTAGTGTTAAAAAATGCTGAGCTGTTGTGGCCTTTCTGAGTTCTTTGTAACAAGCGAATTGCTCTTTTACTTATTGTCATCAAAAAAATGAGTGAAAACCAAAAGCTGGCATTTTCTGGGGTGTGCCTTGAGCCTTTCAAAAAGTGAGCTTAAGAGGGCTGAGAATGACTAAGCAGCTCTATTTCTGAAAGTGGGAAGTTTAAGTTACTGCTGACAGCCCCTTGCAAGACCTTTCCACTGTGGTGTCAAGACCTTTTTTTTGTTTAAGAAAGGAGGCGCCATTTGGAGCTGTTCTGATGATTGTTACTGTGTGTGAGAAACATGAGAAGAGAGGTGCTGTCTCAAGCAGGACGCTTCCCAGCTACCTACAGCTTTATAGCTGCAATGTGGTGTTCCTTTAGAAAGCACTCACCATGAAATGCCATCTTCCTCCAGGCTAAATAAAGACTACTCATGTGGGTAAATATCAGTAGGAGAAGCATTCACTGTCTGGCTGTATGCTAGTTTATTATTTAAAAGAGGAGAACTCATTCTTCCCTCCCTTTTACTTGTTCCAATCTGAAATAAAAATGACTGATTGCTGAGGAGATCGGCCACCTCTGTTAGCACGGTCCTATTATCCACCAACGAGCTGTTCAAATTAAACATCTCCC
>NW_017728918.1:47872222-47873366 GCF_001723895.1 Crocodylus porosus | reverse complement strand
GTCCTTTCTGTCTCTGCAGAAAACTTTGCTCTCCAATAATTTCACTTATTTTTCCCCAAGAAGGATTCTAAAACACTACTAGCCCATTTCCCAGCGTGGCATTTTCTATCTGTTCTTGTCAACATGTGTAACCCCTCAATTATAGGACACACTAAGGGGGAAATGGAGTGAAAGCTGCTGTGAATCTTTCTGGCTGGGTTTGATAGCATCACAGATCCAGCTTCTCTGTCACTGCAGCTGTAATGTCTTCAGAGCCCGCTCCATCCAGAACCACGACCAGAGCTAGGTGCTTGCTGCCTCCCTCTTCATCCTCTCACAAGCCAAAGCTACAAGAGCTGCTGCACAGGCAGCCCCGGGCCATTCGAGGTAGCGATTCGGGATAAATATTTCATTTCATGTGATCATTAGGGTCAAAATGTTAATAAGACAAAGCAAAGTCCTAGAACAGGAGCTAGGGAACATGCTCTACTGAGGGCGCTCTCCTGAGCAATGAAGTTTCTTAACCCGTCCACAAGAGCAGATTTATATTCCAACTATGGTTATATTTATATTTAAATATGTTTAAAGATGAACCATGGATTGGGCATCTAAATTATTGATTCAATTGATTGATTGTTTATTTTATTATGAATGTATTCCATGTTGTAATGTAGCATGATACATATTGAATATATTATATCAGTGTAATAAATATATCAACTATTATATAATTTACATATGGATGTACATGTGTGTATTATATAAAGTATAATAAATATATAATCTACTACAGAATGTATGATATATATGTATATCTGTGTGTTTGTTACAGAAAATATCATAAATATATACTCTACTATAGAATTGATGACATATGTGCATACCTGTGTGTTTTTATATATTATATTTTATATAATAATCTACTATATAATTTATGATACATGTTTATATGCGTATTTAATTTATTATACAAAATATAATAACTAATCTACTATATAATGTATTATATGTATATATGTATACCTGTGTATGTAGTTTATTATATAAAACATAATAAATATATAACCTACCATATAATTTATGATATATGTGCATCGGTGTTTAGTATATAAAATATAATAACTATATAATCGATTATAGTATTTATTATATACATGTATGTATG
>NW_017728918.1:47848982-47871671 GCF_001723895.1 Crocodylus porosus | reverse complement strand
CCGCTCCCGGCACCAGCCTCCGCCTGCGGAGCAGCCCCCGGAGCCCGGTCCGAAGTGCGGCGCGGCGGCGGCGGCGGGGCTATGGAGCAGGAGAAATATCTGCCCGAGCTGATGGCAGAGAAAGACAGCCTGGATCCGTCCTTTGTTCACGCCATGCGCCTCCTGGCTGAAGGTAAGCCCGGCCCAGCCCCTGCCCGCCCCGGTGCCATCCGGGCAGCCCTGCCCTTGGCTTCCCTGACGGGAGAGAGCCGGGCAGAGGTGGCAGCTGGGGGCACTGGTGGCATCACCGGCAGGAGCGGGTGCCACTAAGTAGTGTCCCCGCTCAGCCCCACTTCGGAAGTGGGCAAAGGTGTTTGCGGGCTCCTTGTTACTGTCGTTACTGTCATCGTCGTCATCACGAGGAAGGCAGAAAAGCACTGGAACAGGCGACCAAGAGAGGTGGTGGAGTCTCCATCCTTGAGACCGGGCTAGACAAAGCCTTGGCTGGGATGATCGAGTTGGGGATGGTCCTGCTTTGAGTAGGGGGTTGGACTAGATGTGACCTCCTGAGGTTACTCCCAACGCTCATTCTCTATGATTCGGTTCCCCCTCCTTTAAGTGAATCCACCTCAGCCCCTTGCCCATCAGCGTCCCTGTGGATGCAAGCTGTAGCCTGGATTTCTACTGCATTTCTGAAGCACAGGGGTACCAGCGAGTCACTCACCGCTGTCTGTAAAGATACTGAAACAGGGGTAGGGAGGCAGCTAGATGCATATTTTAAACCCTGGATGAGGACGTGCTGTGGACGATGTCATGCTGTCTCTAGTAGAAGCTCCGCTTGCCAATGACGAGCAAGCCGTTGCTTTTACGAAGTACAGGCTACATTTTGTCTGCCTGTCCTAGGAAAGCAGAGAGCATTCATTATAAAAAATAGCATTCCTCTCTCACTCACCAATACTTTCTGAAGCTTGCTTACAAATAGGTCCTGCTGGCAGAGTACTGAGGATCTTACTTATAGAACCAAACATTCAGCTAAAAAGCTAGATCTATTTTTTTTTATATATTATATATATTATTTTATTTGTATTATGGAAAATGGTTGTCTTCATGGCTTTTTCATTAAGGGCAAATTGTTTCATTGAATAAATGAGTTGTTACAGTCGAGTGGGGGCTGGAGGTAGGGCTTCCATGGCTCCTGATTTTATTTACACAAAGGATGTTAGTTTCCCATTATACTTATTCTGTCTTGGTTTCTGTCTTGAGGTACTAGGGCTTATTGATGGCAACTAAATCCAGTATTATGTTTATTCTGCAGCATTGTTTTCCATTGGCTTTATTATTTCATGTATTCACCGGATATGGTTTATCAGTTTCATGACACAATTTCATTAAGGACTTGCTGCATTTCTCTTAGGTGGGTACCATGATCTAAAGCAGTGGTCTCCAAACTTTTCTGATCGCGCACCACTATCAGTAAAAAAAATTTGAGCACACCCCCCCAATATATGTATATTTATTTATTTATAAATTATATACATGTACTACTCTACTAATATATTATGTACATTATAAAACATACACAAAAATAGAAGTTAAAAAAGATGAGATAAAAAATAAATATAAATAGAAGTTCTAATATTTTCTTCTCGCACCCCAATGGATTGTCTTGCACACCCCACTTTGGAAACCACTGATCTAAAGAACGTTATAGATAACATTTTGTTCTCATTATAGCAATCAGTGTGTGTAACGTAGCTGCATTTCACTCACTTCAATGAGCTATATTATAGAACTGGGAAGACTTTAAAAACTTTATTATTTGCTCCTTTTTTACAAGTCACATACCTATTGAATTTATGTCCTGCCTTAATGTACAGCACTTTAAATATTTAGAAATATAATGAATTAAGCTTTCCTTGTACTTTCTTTTCCTCATGCGTATAGTTGCTTTATTTAAAATACTGTCAAATTGGAATGCAAATATAAAAGAGAACTAGTGACAATGAAGCGTAAATCAAGATGTCCTAACCGGCTCAGAAATGAAGCTGAGATTAAAAACCAGACAAAACAAAAAATGTTAATGATCCCCTTTAAAATGTATAAAATGCAATTATCCAAAAACCTAGGAATAATTTCCAAAGGTCAGTTATGTCTGTAAGCTATATAAAACCATTTAAAAATTGTAATATTAGCATTAAGAGCTTCCTCTAGGTCAGCAGTCTTCATATTGTCTTTCTTAGATGTATGGTTTATTGATTATTCTCAAAGTTACTGAGTCTAGGTTTCATAGAGTTCTTCTGTTTGATAGCTGAAAATCCAGAATGAATAATGATACATTTAATATACTTGGCTATCTTGGTGCTGAGATAACTACAGTACTTTTTTTATAGATGTTATACTAATGTGAATATGATAAACCTTTTATTTCTTATTTCTCAAAGGGGCATTCTTAAACCTTGCAATTTGGTCTTTTCCCAGCAGGGGGAGACAGCTACTGAGAGGGAGCATGTGAGAGAAAACACATGAAAGAAAGAATTGAAAGTATAAAGTGTGAAACAAAGAAAAAATATCAGGTGTTTATTTCTGGGTTTTCAATATGTGTCAAATCTGTATTTCAGAAAAGTAGTAGGACTGAGTAAACGTACTCTGTTTTGGTTTCTTCTCTGTGTTGCTGTTTCTAAGTGCACCTGAATGTTTAAAAAGATGAAGGTGTGTTGTCTGTGGGAGCTGTAGAGAATGCTAATGTTGGATTCACACCAGATACCTGGCATTATCCTTCAAAACACCATCTGTCAAGCTTTCTAGAGATGCATTTTACATTTTTATGTATGATGGCTATTGAAACAGTTTCATTCAAGAGAGCAACTAGTTAAAGCAACAGGAACAGTGATACTTGTTACTTTGGTATAAATGTCAGTGATGTAGATTTTCCCCTTGGAAGGGAAGTATGTATGACAGACATAATTTTTTATGGATGCCTTTTGGATACCTCGAAAAACAGCCAAAAGGGAATAGTAAGAGGGGAAAAAGACAGTCCTCTATAACATTAAGTTTCCATGGGATATCTATTTTTTGAAGCCAGGGTTTCCAAATCTGTTTTATTTTCCCTCTCTTTGAAAAACAATGAATGAAGATCTTCATATTTAGTGATATCTGACAACTATTCTTTTATATTTATCATTCCCCTTGATTGGCAACATATTCCAATTAAAGTATTGTTTTCTTTTTCTTCCTTCAAAGTTGAAAGCTGACAGCATTCATTCTGTTTTTAAAGCGCTGTGACTTTTTTCTTGTCAGTTGCTAGCACCTAGATCTGACAGTAAGACAAGTTTCTGTGGAATCCTTGAAAAAGCAGACAATAGACGAATAATTCCAAAGTACAAATTTCAGTTCAGGACACATCAAATGACAGATATTTTTGTTTCTTCAAAAACTATTCAAAAGATGATGATGCATTTCTTTTAAAAGTGTTTAGCTTATCTAAAAGGCGACTAAGTACTTTTCCCCTATGTTTTTTCCCCCATAGGTAGGAAAAAGGCTCTTGCACACAGCTGTGTCAGGTTGCAGAGCCCTGTTAAACCTTGTTTAAGCTTGTGAGGACTGAGAGCACTCCGCACACAACAGAAATACAGAGCACTTCCATTATATTACTCTAAAGCTTAAAGACCCCAGTTCAACATTGAGATTTCCATTGTTCTAGGTCCAGTATATAAGCATAGGGCAGTTGTCATATTAAACAATTTTGTCTTACCCAGTACCGCAGGAAAAAAGGTGACAGAGTGGGAGTAATGGGTAAATTTTAGAGCTGGGTGACTGAGGCACAGAGAAACTGAGTTGTCCAAAATCACAGAGGATATCTCATGTGGAGCCTAGAAATGAACCTGGGTCTCCTAACACTCCATGCAAAGCCATAAACTAGAGTCTATTTCCCTTAAGAATTTGTGTTAGAACAATTCCTGTGTCATTATCACAGTATTAGAGATGAAAAAAATTAACTGCAAGTGGTTTGTTAGAAAAAGCTGATGAAACATGGATGGTTAGTAATTACTTGCCAGTTCTGTAGTACCCTATTTGCTTTTTCTATTGAAATGTGTCAAACTGTTTATTAAAAAATGTGATTTAACCTGTTATAAAGAAAGCAAAATCTATGGAAATTGTGTTTGCTTCTGATAACCCAATGTCCAGCAAAATGTGAATTTAATGGGGGTTTCTCCATATTAAGTGAACTATGCTATATGGCCATCTGCAGAATAACTACATTCCTTTACAGGAAACTTCAATAGACTTCACTGTAAAGTGACTGTAATTAACTTCTTTGGTTGCTGTTGTTAAATATCACTGCTTCTAGTATTCACTGTTCCCCATTAATATAGATATATATATAAGTGTAGATAATACATGCTAAAACTAAAACCATCCTATGAATAGGTAAAAGAAATCTTTGACCTGCACCTTCAGTATAAAATGCTTGTTTGTATGATAGTAGATCCAATTGTGGCAGAAATTGTACCTACTGTAGGTGATCATGAAATACAGCTAATGCATAGACCTTAAAAGTTTTGAATAAGTATAAATAATCATGAAGATGATGAAAATATCCATGGAAACATGAAGATAAAGGTATATGACTTACGCCATGTAACTGTGGCTGATGAACAGCAATGTAGTCATCTAAAAATGCTTTGTTTTTTTAAAACAAAAGTTTTTCTCCTTTTTCCTTATCATTATTTTCACTGAGACACTGTGGGCACCGACAGAAGTGACATTTGTTGCACAGTTGGTCCCCTGAAAAAGCATTATAGCCATTCACTGACAGAAGCGCATGGTTGCAGAGCACTTTTAAAAGTGCCCTCTCATGCAATAAATTAACTCCCATCTGGGGGTTCAGGTGAAGGTGCTCCAAAGCAGAGCACCTTTATTAACTTCTGTCAGCCTTGGGGCATGACTGGGGCTGGGTTGATGTAGCCTGGCCCCACCCTGGGTGTTTTTTGCAGGATAGGAAAGGGGAGATGGGAGGGAGCAAACATTTGTTGGGGGGGGGGGGCGGGGAATCTGCTCTAACTTACAGCACTTTCTGTGAAGTACCATTAGTTCAAGTGGGAAGCTGCATGTTTGTCCGCTCCTAGTATAAGCAATTTGTCCCAGACACAGGCATAGGTAAATAAAAATGGCCTGTATGTGTCTCTGTGTTTGAAGAAATGTTGCATGACATGATGTAAAAGATATGTCATGCTCACAGATATGAGGTGAAAATACCCATTGGAAGATGACTCAATCAAAATTCAAAAGATCTGCCCAAATGGAAATATCCATATATTAGGTAATAGCTATAATGACAGTACATGAGATCAGAGTGGCCGTTCATTTCTGAGTATTGTCATTGATGCTACCCTGGTATAAATACTTTAGCTAGCCTCAGAATTCTCATCACAATATTTTTGTATTTGTCTCCTATAATTTTAAGGTACTATGTCATAACTAATAGCATTTTATTTTTAGATACTCATGGAAATTCATTTGCTTTTCAAAAAGCAAGGTGGATTTAGTTCATGAATATATATTTCCATTATGAATCTTAGGGCAATAATACGGTCAATGCATGCAAATTATTTTTCTTTGTAATGCAGAATGTGCAGTTCATATTCTTCACTGGAATGTGAAAAGTTATTGGTTAAGCCTGTGACCTGCTATAGTCAGGGTACAGACACTTCTGTAACTTTTATTTACTTATATATAATAAAATATTTAGCAATTGCTATCTGCAGTTTTAACAGCAATAAAGTATATTAGTTGTGACTCTGTCTAAATTAATATCAAATCTGAAAAACAAACCCATACATTAGCATTACTTTACAAATAGCTACTTTGCTACTTGCTTTACTCATATATTTTTCCTGATGTTTACATCAGGTGAAAGAGGATCTCTGTTTAGAAAGTAAAAAGTTTTTGTTAATTATTATTTACTTTGTTGTCTCTTGAAACACAGAGTAAATAATTAGAAGATTGACTAAGGGAACCATACAAATTGTCTTTAGCATACTTTAGGAGTTCTGGATTCACTGAAAACAGTGATGTAAAGTGCCTCTCTAAAACTTGCCTATACTAAAGGCTGATTACATTTAGAAGATTATTAAATAAATAATAGAGGAAGTACAGATATAGACTTATATTATTGCACTTAATAAATAATGCTAAACATCGTAAGCCAGAGTTAAAGTCCACTGAAATCAGTAGGACTCTTTCCATTGACTTTAATTAATCCCTATAAAAATATGGGGTATTGGCTGAGACAAGGAAGAGTAATGGCTGGAATAATAAGCAAGAAAAATGAAAGCAGTGTAAATTTTTTTTACCACAGTGGTACTTTTTAATGGGATACGTAGTTGATACCTGGGTAATAAAAACAAGGCTAACAGTACGAAAAGACTTTTAATAGATTCAGAAGGTGTTTTTATCTGTCTGTACACAATACAAAGAATGACCAGAAAATAATTTGCATTAGGAAATATAACCAAGATAACATTGTAAGAGTTGGGTGAAACAGCATCAAACTGTTTGTATGGACTTCATTAAGTTTACTAGCAATAAAAATAGGTTTGTCTCAAGAAAAAAGAAAAAAAAAGATTAAAAAAAGAATGTCTTCCTTTCGTAAGATAGAAGCAGTTAAGGGTCATTTGATCTGTCATCTTAGAAAATGTTTATTTCAAATGCAGTAAATTATCTTACAATAGAAAGGGAAATACAGGTGCAATTACTAAACACTGTATTTTGACCCTTTTAATTGCAGAGTAATTCTTGATACTGTATAGAGATATTTGAAATCATTTGGACTACTTGAATGTAAAGGAACAACTCTACATGAATATCAAAATCTACCCTGACTGTTAAAGTGAGGAGGTGAAAGGCATTTTTTGTGTCTGAGGTTTATCTGAACTACTACAGCACTATTGATGCTCCCCACTGCCTAGCATAGGAATGTTTCCTTATATTCATTTTCAAATCTCTCTCCATCACCTTCAGTAATGGCACTGACAGGGAAGAGACTGGTGCCCCTCCATTTATCCACTTCACATAATTTTGGAAAATGCTATCAGGGGAAAGGAAAAGAATAGTAAAATGTAATTTAATTAAGTCCACAAATAGAAAAAAATATTTGGTTATTGTAAGGGTTAATCCTACCCAAATGCATGTTAACTGAGGATATGGACAGTCATTACATTTTTACTGCTACAAAAGCTCTTGTGGTGCTGCCAAATGTGAGCCTACAGGTGTGCAAACTGTCTAGTGGTACAAACATGGCCCAAGAACTAGAGAAAAGTAGATGCTTAAAAAGGGAACTTCTCTGTAGTAGGTTTTGTAGTACCACATGTAATGTCTTTTTCATTATATGTAGTGCTACAAGGGTCTGTGAGACTGCAGCATCCCACAGTTCTCTGCTCTCTCTCCCTCTCCCTCCCAACTCTACCCTCCGAGGGGAAGGAAGGAAAGAAGAGAGTAGCTGGCTGCCTGATGGCCTACCTAGCTGGTGAACTATCACAGACCTTTTCTGGAACCCTCCTACCACTGCTTTGGCTGCCAGAACACAGGGTCTTGCCCCTACGATAGTACCACAGTAATATTTGCCACCACTACCAGAGCCCTGGCAAAAGATGATGCTCTGGCACTTGTGGTACTACAGGAAGAGCTCAGCTGTCATTGGCTCCTGACCACCAGCAAGAACTGGGGCTTCCACAGCAGCAGAAGCACCTTGGGGCTTGTGGGGGAGAGGAGAGCAGTTCTCTTTGACCATGCTGCCCCAGCAGGTAGCAGGATCTGTCTGACAGCTGCTGGTTTTCAGCAGCTGCCAGCTGATCATTGATACCCTGCATCCTTCCTCAGCAGGAGAGAGGGCAGGCTGTCAGTGATGTTCAGGCTCCCTGGAGGCTTTGGGACCTAAGGAGCAATACCATATTATTCCCTGTCTGGAGAGGCTGCCTTTCAGGTCACTTCCTAGTTCTTTGGTCAGCATATCTCATAATGCTATGTTTTTGTAGCACTACAAAATGCTGAGGTGCTATATGTAGCACTATAAATTAATAGGCTGTCCATAGCCTGAAAGGTATGGGAAGAAGAGACAGCAGCATAATGAAACACAACTTCCATTCATTCTGGTTTTCTATCTCTAATGCCTTTTCATTCCTTTGATTTGGCATGCACTGTAGAGTTAATAACATCAATGGACCATGTAAGAGTTCATACAGGGTAGTTAGTTTATTTTTTTAAAGAAAGGGGTGAGTAATATAATGTAGCCACAGGGAGCTTATGAGATGTATGCAGCCCAGTGAGCATTGTGTTGTACTATCAAAGATCCTTGAGATCTGGTAGGCAACTGAAGGCTTTCACATAGATACAATTTGAGTGACATAGTTGATGGATCCTTTTTAATAATTACCTTGGTCAAGTTTTCTTTAACTTTTCTATTAGTAAAATGAGGATAAAGTGCTAACTGTAATTGCAAAGTTCTTTACAATCCATGGATGAAAAGAACTTTTTAGGAGCAAGATGTTATTATTATAGCTATAATTTAAGGGCAAAATCAATCCTAGTTATTACAGTCTTCTGGAACTCTTGCAACATTATAATTTGACTCCTGGTACTCCTGGTGGTATTACTGCTGGTACTAATTCTTTCTTCTTGATGGAAGTCTATATTAAAGGTAATCAAAAAATGCAGGAAAAGTGTTGGGGAATTTCAGAAAATTCAAAAGAATATATCTTCTCCCCCTATGATTTGTAATGGTTCATTTTAAATTTCCATTATAAAACCTGAGGGGGGATGTTAAATTCTTTTGAAGCAGAAACTTTTAAAGCTTTAATATACTGATTTTGAAATATTCCAACCATTTGAGTAAGATGATCAAAAAGAAAATATATAGTGACAACAGAATAAATTGACACTAGTAACTAGAAGTGAGGAAAACATTTTTTTCACAACAACAGTTAGGCTAACTTTTTAAATATAAAAATGTATTTCAAATATAAACATATTTAAATGAAAAAAATCTGGTGTTGAAGAAAAATGCTACTTTTTGTATAACTTTCAGTCTGAAAAATCTCCTTTCTTTCCTTGTCTTATGAGCTTACTACAGTTTTTTGAATATAAGAATTATTTTTCTCCTTCAGCGTGGATGCAAACCTGCCATTCTCAATTCCATGTCTAAATGCTTTCAAATGAGTGCTTTCTTTTAGATGGCATCTGCCCCCTATTTATAACTTCTGCACTCCTTTTCTAGTTGAAGAAGTCAGTTCTGTGAAGAGTTGGACAGTCAGGCTGAGTTGTGTTCAAGGTATTGAAAGTATCTCCTTAAGAGTCCAACTGAAAGAGTGCAGCTGATAACAATAATTTCTTCCTCTTTCTCACTTTTTTAGGCAAAATTTGACTTATCAGTATAATCTACCCAAATGCTTCCCAAACTCCCCCAATCCTTGCACACTCATAGAAGAGATGGATATTCATCTCTAAACTAGGAGTGAAGTGAAGCATGGCAGCTCACACCTGCCTATGGCTTTTTTTCCCCCGTGTCCTGAAAAAAAAAGAGTTAGATCTACCTCAGTTTGATGTATGAGAAGTTATTCCTGCAACTGTAAGGCACAGAAGCTTTCCTTTTCAGTGTAACCCGTGCTGGCACACCAGGCTGGGTGATGTGCCGGATTTTGGATCATCAGAGTGCCAGTATCCCTGGGAACCCCTGCAGGCAGGTCTGCTGACTGAAGTGTTCCATGGAGGACAGTGTGATTAACCAAAAAAAGACATTTTATACAACAATTTGAATCGAATTTACAGTTGCAAAATAGATTAATAATACCACCACACTGGGTGGTCCCACTGGCATCAAACAACCTCAGTGTTTACATTCACCTGGTTCTGATCCTTTAAAACAGACTCCCCCTTCTCCCCTCCCCCCTCAATTAGTGAGGTTGATTTCCCTCTGGTCATAATCCCCCTCCATAACAATAAATGGCAACACAGCTATAATTATGATCAGCCACTAGATGGCAGAGGTGAGGCTTCTGCTGCTCCAGGGAAAGAGGAGTCTGGTCTTTCTGGGTAACCCAGCAACAATAAGTCTCTGATCAGCCACTGCAGGTAATAGGCTTCTTTTCTCTAGTTTCCTTCTGAAAAATATACCTCCTGCAAACTCTAGGGGTTGTGTCCTCTCACACACCCATGCAGATTTGGGATTCTCACAGCCTGCTCCCTCTTTGGGCTGTCTCTGTGCTCCAGCACCACCTCCACATGCAGACAGGGGATTCCCTCTGCAGGTATCTGTTCCTGCAGTACAAGCCTTTCCAGCCCAAACAGAGGACTTCCCTCTGCAGGTCCCTGACCAGGGAGCTTATCCTAGCTCCCAGCTAGCTTACCAACCCCCCCCCACCTCTTTCCTTGAGTACCTGCATCCCTGATTGCACAGCTCCACCCCGGGTGGGAAGTCAGCTTCTCCTGGGATGACTCAGGTTCTCCTCTGTCCTGAAGTCTGCTCCCCAGCAAGTCTCAGCTCCATTCCCTTTGCCTGAGGGCAGAGAGGGTCTGAATCTCTGCCCCTCTCTCCAGCCTGGTGGCTTCTCCTCAGCTGTCTTTCGCTCCCTCAGTATTTATAGTTCCATAGTAGCCAGTCAGACTGGGATTTGCAAGGGGTTTCTGGTCACAGTTCAAATGCTCCAGTAAAAAGCATGCATACTCTCTGTTTTGGAAAAGCTGTCACACCCTATACAAACTTTTTGCCACTTTTCTTGCAAAGTTCTTAGGCACAGCTTGCCCACTCAGCTTGCAGCCAAGCAAGCCTTTGCAGCTGTTACATAAACAAAAACTTAAACCCTTGAAAGTGATGGGGCCACCTGTAAAGAGTCAATACTGTGTAGCATTGAATATAGACTCAATGCCTCTTTCGCTTTTCTGTTCAGATTCAGTTCAGGGAGCTGGACAGCACAGAATTATATTCTTTGGTGGTGGCGGCGAGCAGTATGGGCTTGTCAGCTGGTGCAGGCAAGAATAGGAGCAATGAGAACCAGGGATCAGAACCACTGACCAACAGAAAACCAACCTCTAAAGAATAGCCCTGAAGGGTGAGGGGAAGGATACAGGCTTCCCAACAGGTGTAAGCACTAGGGGAGGAGTTGGGAGGGCAGTCCCTTCCCTTATTGGCATGTTCCCCAAGCCCGTGCCTCTGCAAAGCACTGAACACTTCCCTCACATGCTTAAATTTAAAGGATTTCATCTGAAATCACAGTTGTGCTCATTTGTGTATCAAGGAACGGCACTGCATTGAACTATTGATAAGTTTTCTATTTCCGTGCTTGCTGCTACGGCCCTGATTATATTCTTCTGTATTTTTAGTAGTCTCTTGAAAAACATAATTATAAGCAATTCCAGACTTGGGGCAAATTTGCTAAAGCAGCCTTCAAAGAATAATTTAATAATCCATGGGAAAACAAAGGGGAGCTCTGCATGCTGCTTTCTTAACAAGAAAAGCAGGCCAAAAGGCAAGTAGGTTATATTTTGTGTATCACTCCACCTTCCCTTCCAGAAAAAAATGATTTTCAGAGAGATTCACATGTGGTAAGTTGTACTGAATTGTATACAAAGAAGGTGCACACCCAATTTCAATCTGTAGTCTTAGAAACCATGTGTGAGTCTTGACACTTCAAAAGGACATGCATTACCTGAAATGATGTGCCTGGAGTTAGAAAGAGGTGAAAGCAGAAGAGCAAGGGTGTAGTCCTTTCCATGTTTCAGATACTCTGAGATAACAGTATAAGTAGTTAATTGTAGAAATGTGCTAACTGAAGGAGATTTCTTGCAGATAAAGAAAAGAGAAGTCTAATTAAAGAAAACAAAAGAGTCAGCTTGAATTACACCCAGGGCTCTGAGTTTAATGCGTTATGAACTGCACAAAATATTGAACTGGAAACAGAAATGAATTTCAAATAAGCATCAGTCCTTGGCTGTTTCTTTCCTCTTTCATGCTCCCCCTACCCCTGCTTTTCATAGCCTTTGGATATTTCAGAAATATCATACCAGCTCCCAGTAGCAGGCATCTTCAAAAAGATGGTGGGGTAGGGGCCGGGGAGGAAAGAGTAGAGAAAAAGGAACATGTCAATCAAGAGAAGTGAGCTAGAAAAGTAAGAGAGGGTGAAGAAAGGGGAATTAATATGGAAAGAGGTTGATAATACAGAAAATAGGTCATGAAGGAAACTAAACAAAAAGAGAAAGCTAAAAAACACTCAGGTAAGATATTTAGATAAGTAAACAAATTCCAATTTAATAGCTATAAAATTCTCACTTTCACCTCCAACCACCAAAAATGGTGCAAGATAGAAATTTTCAGCCTTGCCATTATTTGATTTTTTAAAAGAACTGTAAACTTTCAAGACTGCCCACTGAAAAGTTTTGTTTAATCAAAATAGCTAAAGCTGGCTGTTGCTCAGTATTTACATTAATTGGCAGCTTTTCACTGTTTAAAATGAGGAACAGAAGTTCAGGGTCCTATTTTAACCTTTAGCAAAGTTTCTGTGGGCAATTTTATGACTTCTTGCTATTGTATTTGGCTCTGTGTTTGGGACTACAATGTAGGTGCCTGCCACATACTCTATTTATTCAAATATAAATTGAGATTATTTTCACCAATCAGCATGGGGGGGGAACATCATCTTACATCTGTATACAAGGAAACCTCATCTAAATACATTGTTTATCATTAAACTGCTGCCAGAATCAAGCATGTGCTCAGTAATGGAAGCCATGAATGAAACTATGAAGTTGATTAAATGCACCCAACACTGAGCATAGCTATAAAATACATGGTTCACATTAGACAAACATACAGATAGAAACTAGGGCTGTGCAAAGCTTTTGGTGCTGATTCAAATTGGAGAAGATTTGGCCCAATTCGGTGGCTGAATCTGTAAATCCAAATTGGATCAGGAGACCCATTAATCTCTGAATTGAATCAGAAGACTATGATCTGACAATTTGGAAATAGACACAGCTTTATATGTTTTTTCTACATACCCCGAAGTACCAGGTGCAACTCATGAATGCTGAGATGGTGGGGCAGATGGAGCATCCTGGGGCCCCCCCCTGTACTCAGTGGTGGACCCAGAAGTGGACCGGAAGTAATTCTGGTCCACTTCCAAGTCTGCCGCTGAGTCCGCAGGGATCCTCATGCCTCTCCAGCTCAGCAATTGGCTGGGGGGACCCCAGGTGCCCCCTCCAGATCCAGGAGGCACCAGTCACCGAGTACTTCTGGTCCACTTCTGGGTTTACCACTGAGCACGGACCCCCCTGCGCTCCCATGGGACGCTCCATCCACCCCACCATCTCAACCTTCACGAGCCCCCTGGTACCTTGAAGTATGCGAAAAAACCCATATAAAGCTGTGTCTATGTCCAAATTGTCAAATTTTCAGAGTCTTCCAATTCAATTTGGAGAGATTAATGGGTCTCCTGATTTGATTTGGATTCATAGATTCAGCTGCTGAATTGGGACAGGTCTCCTCCAAATCGAATCAGCACCCAAAGCTTTGTACAGTCCTAGTTCCTATCTGTATGTTTGCTCAATGTGGGTCATGTGTTTTATAGCCATGCTCAGTGTTGGCTGCATTAATCTACTTCATAGTTTCTTTCATTAATGGCTTCCATTACTGAGCACATGACTGTTTTTGGCAGCAGTTTAATGCCCAATCGCTGAGTCTCTGTATCAGAATTGAATCTTCAGATTCAAATTTGGTGGAATCAAATCGGGACAGTGATGCAAATCAGCAAATCAAATCACTGTCCCCCAAACCAAGCTGAATCTGAATTGAATATGGCCCACTTTGCATACCCCTAATAGGAACCTACTACAAGGATAAGTTAGTGCAGCTCATCTGAATAAGATATATGGCAGTTCCCACTGTCCTCAGTCCCCCCCAGCACTAGCTCTTTTTCAACTCACAATGAGCCACTACATTTAATGTATTTCAACTTCCAATTCACACCCACAGCTGAGCTGCATCTTTCTTTCCCATTTCTAATTATTACTGTTTCTTCATCTGCCTTAAATGTCTGGCAAATATCTTCAAACAGGGCCCCAAGCAGTTTACCCAGAATCTCTCTGTCAGCCTGTCTCTCAACCTGTCATATTTGATGCATTCTCACAGGCAAGCTAAGGAAGTATGGATGGATTGTAAGGTGGATAGAAAACTGGCTGGAGCATCAGACTCAGATAGCAATGGCTTGATGTTGGCAGCTGGTATCAAGTGGACTGCCCCAGGGGGCTGGTTCTGGGGTCAGTTTTGTTCAATGTCTTCATCAGTGACCTGGAAGATGCATAGAGTGTGCCCTCAGCAAATTTGCAAATGACACCGAGCTGGGGAGAGTAGTAGATATGCTGGTGGGTAGGGCTAGGACTCGGAGTGGCTAAAACAAATTGGAGGATTGGGCTAAAAGAAATCTCATGAGGTTTGACAAGGACAAGTGCAAAGTCCTGCATTTAGGATGGAAGAATCCCATGCTTGGGACTGACGGGCTGGGTAGCAGCTCTGCAGAAAAGGACATGTAGACAGTAAGCTGAATATAAACCAGCAGTGTGCCCTTCTTGCCAAGAAGGCTAATGGCATACTGGGCTGCATTGGTAGCTGTGTCATCAGTAGGTCAAAGGAAGTGATTATTCCCCTGTATTCAGCACTGATGAGGCCATGTCTGGAGTACTGTATTCAGTTTTGGGCACCCCTTTACAGAAAGGATGTGGACAAATTGGAGAGTGTCCAGTGTAGGGCAACAAAAATGCTGAGTGGGCTGGCAGACATGACTTATGAGGAAAGGTTGAGGGAACTGGGCTCATATAATCTAGAGAAAGAAAGACTGAGGGGAGATTTTAATAGCAGCCTTCAACTACCTGAAGGGGGGTTCAAAAGAGGATGGAGCTAGAATGTTCTCAGTGTTGGCAAATACAGAACAACAAGCAACAGTCTCAAGTTGCAGCAAGGGAAGTTTAGGTTAGATATTAGGAAGAATTTTCTCACTAGGAAAGTAATAAAACACTGGAACAGGCTACCCGGAGAGGTGGTAGGATCTCCATCCTTGGAGATCTTCATAACTGGGCTAGACAAAATTTGACTGGGTTGATTTAGTTGGTGATGGTCCTGCTTTGAGCAGAGGGTTGAACTAGATGACCTCCTGGGGTCCCTTCCAACCCTAAATTTCTATGATTCTGTGAGTCTAAATTCAGGTTATATAGTCTCTAAGACAACACTGAAACAATCAATTGCTGCTTTTTCTTTAAATTCCTGGGATATGTAAATTTTTATATTAATTCTTTTTATATTTAGGTTATACAGTTTTAGATTTTTAGTTAAGTCATAGAATTATGTATTGGAATATATAAGTGTTATGAGCAACAAATCAAGAAGGTCCCTTTTTATTGATATGCATCATTCGTCTTTGTACCACAGATCAGAACACTTGTCCAGGCTCTGATTATTACATCTGTTTTTGTTCTTTTAACCTGTTCCTTCCTAACTGCCTAATTCAGCTTGTTCAAAATTCATCTACCAAATCACCACATTCCAGTTTTTTTTGCTGGTTCTCTTTAACACTGCATCAATTTTTACTCTATTAGTATTTTCATTCAAAGCCCTGGACAACTCTCCACCTTTCTCTTGTTGGTTTCCTTTGTTCCAAAACAATGCCAGGTCTTCATATCCTGTTTTGTCTTCCCTTTCTTATCTACATGCATTTCCTCTCTCTCTTTCTGACAAACTTTCCCAGTCTGCCCTTTCCCTTTGTTCAAGTCTTTTAAAATATGCAGTTCTTTCCATGTAGCTCTCAAGAAGTTACTCTGTTCTTTAATTCTGGACTTTCCTGAATAAACAGTTTGGGACCAGGTTTCTTTGTATCTTTGAGTTTAGCATTATAACAAGACTCTTTTTTGGTGTGTCACTTTCATCGTTCTTTTTAAGAGTAGCAACACATGTTTTGAAAAGTTTTTGAAAAGTGAATTTGCATACAGCAACCCTGTGTGGTGACTGACTGAGATGTCTGTTATTAACAAATTTGAATTACATAGCTGTGTTACATTTGCGGTGAAACTTATGAAGACAATTCTTTAGTATTAAAAAGCATTACAACATAAACCTGAAATAGAGGTACTGGTTCTAGTGGTTTGCAGACTGTGGTTAGTTGACTCTGTGTTTTCTCCAGGTAAATGTATTACAATCTCCTTTGTAAAGAAGCAGACTTGTTGCCTGTAAAACCAACTGGAAATTAAGAGAAGGAGTTTGTGTAGTTGTGTTTGCTTGCAGTTGTCTTTGTAACAGTTGAAAACTATTTTAGGTGAGTTGAGTCACTGGCGGGACTGGAGCTGCCAGCTGTAGGGGAAGGAATATCCTTGAGAGCTGCAGAAACAGAAGAGAAAACAGGAGGCAACTGACTGGATACAGTACCCAAGGGTAGAAGAGAAAACCGAAAGGGAGAGGGTCTAATGAGAGATAGAAATAGCATATATTGGAGAGGAAACATCATAATGATGTCAATGATGATGTGATTATATTTTTTGCAAGCATGACATGATACTTATTACAATAAAATCTATATAAATACTTTCCAAATATTACAATTTCTGCATAATTGCTGGGTGTAGTTGCTACATGAGTGTTGGATCTTTTCAAGTGGAGGAAGGTCTATACTAGAGGTGGTCAAAATATGGCCCATGGGCCAGATCTAGCTCACAGAGGGGCTTTGTCTGGCCTTTGGCGGGTCCATCAGTCCCTCCTGGCCTGCGCATCATCCAACAGTGGCATGTCCTGCAGCGGGACTGGGGCAGCTCTGCACTGGACTGCCTTTCTAGGCAGCCCAGGCAGCAACAGCTGCTGGCACAGCTGCTGCAGGAAGTGGTGGGCAGTGCTGAGGGTGAGGGGGCTACTTTTCCCCCATGCCAAGCACATTTCTGCCCTGCCAGCACTGTGTTGCTCCAGCTGTTCAGCATGAGCAGGAAAATCTGCAGCAGACACAGGGCGGGGCTGTATGCAGGTCCCTACCAGTACTGCAGGGCTGGGGTCAGAAGCTGCCAAGAAAGGCAGTCCAGCACGGAGCTGTCCCACCCCCAATGCAAACAAAGGGTGGTGGTAAGATGTGCTATGGACAGACAGTGCAGAGCAGGTGTGGGGGCTGGGTCAGCGCTGTGTGGGCTGTGTGCTATTGCTCCTGTTAGAGAGTCGGTGCAGGGCATGCGGGCTCCAGGCTGTTGTGGCATGGAGGCAGGTGCTGACCAGCTCAGGGGGATGCATGTGCAGGGGAGATCCCAAACACACCCCACCTTACCCACAAGCCCTCCCCTGCAAATCCCATAATCATACTCCCCCCCTCCCCACACACAATCTCACCCCCACACAAACACACAACCATTGGTCTCTGGGGGGAGCCACACTCACTACTACCTGCACCCCCCCACCACACACACCCAGCCACCCTCCTCCTTCACAGACCCCACACAAACCCCCCACAACCTCCCCATACCCACCCACATTCACACATACCCCACAGCCCCTCACAAACCCTATACCCCCACACTCACACCACAGTATACAAGAGTAAGACTTCATTCTGAGCTATTATGAAATCACCTGTATATACACAATGAAAACACACACAAATCAGGACAAAAAATCTTTAAAATTAAAATATGCTATCGTGGATGTTATTTTTAGTATATAATTTGGGGGGGGGGGTTGGTTCCAAGATTTCATAGACATTAGGGCTGGAAGGGACCTTGTGAACTCATCAGATCCAGCCCTGTGCCCAAGGGGCAGGAAATCAGCTGAGGTCAGATCATCCCAGCAAGATAAGCATCCAAATGTTTCTTAAAGGTGTCAGGGAACAGATCCGAATGAATTGGGCCCCAGGGTCACGGTGGGACGGGGAGGCAATCAGAACACGATCAGGTGGGATTAGCGGCTGTGGAGTCTGAGAGGCACCTAAGCATATGGTTTCAACTAAGAAGGATTTATTTACTCACACTTTGAAGCGGAAGCACAAAGTTGCTTTCTTCAGTTACAGTTACAGAACCAGCAAACAATCAACAACAGAGGGGTCTGTTAGCCCATAAGGTTCACAGTGAGCCCTTGCTTTCTACTCCTGAGGGATAGGTGCAGCTGCCCACTGCTAGTCCCAGGGCTGGTCAACAGCTCATAGGTAGGAGATGGACAACAAAACAAAACTGTAACATGTCGGGAAGAGCGGGGTCCTGATGCCAGTCCAATGGACAAACGGATGGTCGAAGGTAGAAGCCGAGGTCGAAAAGCCAGGTAAACAATGAAGCTGAAGTCGAAGTTGTAGGGATGATTTGGATCGGTGGTCGTTAATCGGTGCCAATGTTCAGAAGCCAGAAGATCAGTACAATAATAACCGTAACGAGATCAATGCGAAACGCCAAACAAGGGAGGAGACCAGTAGGCCAGAAGGCCTAGCTGAAAAGCAGTCCCTATTTTTTCAGCTCGAGTGGGTTTCCCCCACAGCGTGAGACAGTCTCCGCTAAGAGCAGTCTCTGCAACACGCTGGGTCTGGTCTCCTTCCACCAACCACCCACTCCAAACACCCACACAACACACCCAGGGAGGGGCTCTCTAGTCTTTTATAAAAATTTGGTGGCCAATCAAAACGCTCTCCGTAGAGAAATTTCTAGTCTGATTACCTCATGTCAGGTTCTGACTGAGCATGCTCTCAGTCAGGAGCTGACACAATCTGAGCATACGCCTGTGGGGAAAGTAGGTCAGTAATGATTGACAGGCCAACAGGTCACCCAGGGGGCACGCACTGGGTGAGCTTCAGAATTTTCCACTCACAGAGTCAAATGTGCATGTCAGTTCTGGCACTTCTGTGTTGTCAGCATACATTTAAGATTTTTCCATGACAAAAGGTAGCCAGAGTAGGTGCTTGTATCACTCCTGGGGGAAGTCTGTTCCAGACTCTGGAGACTCAGACAGTAAAGAAGTTTTTCCTTGTAGCCAGTCTAAAATGCTGTTCCAGCAGTTCATGACTGTTAGACCTTGTCTTCCTTTGGGGTGCTCTGGTGAGCAGATGTTCCCCCAGTTCCTCATACATACCCCATATATACTTATAGGTTGCCACCAAGTCACCCCTGAGCCTTTGCTTCTCCAGGCTGAAGAGAACCATGCTTCTTAGCCTCTCCTCATAACACCTGTTCTATTGACCTCTAATCATGCACATGGCCCTCCTCTGGACTCTCTCAAGCTTCTCCACATCTTTTCTAAATTGTGGAGCACAGAGTTGGATGCAGTACTCTAGCTGAGGCCTCACCAAGGCCGAGTGAAGTGGGAGGACTGTCTGGGTCTTGCTTGAGATGCATCAGTAGATGCAAGCCAGATTTTTATTTGCTTTGCTGGTTGTGGCATCGCATTGGTGGCTCATGTTCATTTTGTGGTCAATCATGACCCCCCAGTCTCTTTCAGTTGTGGTGCTAGTGAGTGTAGCAATCTGAGTGGTACTAGTAGAGTCTAAGTATGATGTAGGTTTTTTCTTCTGAGGTGGAGCATCTTGTATTTCTCTATGTTGAATGTCATCAGGTCTTGATCTGCCCACCTTGCGAGCCTGTCCAGGTTGGCCTGAATTGCCAGCCTATCCTCTGGCATGACTGTACTTCCCTATAATTTGGTGTTGTCTGTGAACTTAGCTAGTCCACTTATGACACCCAAATTCAGATAATTTATTAATATATTAAAGAGTACTGAGCCCTGGGGAGTACCACTGGTCATCATGGACTATGTTGACTTGGTTGTATTGACTATGATTCTTTGGGTCTGACCCTGGAGCCAGTTTCCTAGCCATCGGACTGTAAGGTTGCTGAGGCTGCAGTTCCCCAATTTTACCATGAGGACATCATGGGAGACCAAGTCAAAGGCTTTTTTGAAATCTAAATATATGACATCAACCTATTCTCCTTTTTCCAGCTGATGTATTACCTGGTCATAAAAGGAAATGAGGTTAGTTAGGTAAGACCTACCCACAACAAGGCCATGTTGGCTATCTCTCAGAATGTTGCCTTCTGTTAGCCTGATGGTGTTGGTTTCTTTGCTTTTGTTTGTTTGTTTTTCCCCCCAAGATCTTTCCAGGGATTGAGGTCAAACTGATTGGCCTGTAGTTCCCTGGATCTTTCTTCTTTCCTTTCTCAAAGAAAGGCCCTCTTGCAATTTTCAGGAACCTCTCCCAGATGCCATGAGTGCTTAAATATCCTCTCCATTGGCCATGCTATGACGTCAGCCAATTCTTTAGCGTTCCATCTGGGCCAGCTGACTTGTGGATGCCCAGCCTTTCAAGCTGTTCCCTCAGAAGATCTTCACCAATGGCAAACCCCCTTCCCAAAAGAGGTACTTCTGGGGCAAGGGCAGGAACTTCCAGTGACAAAGGTCAGGAGTTAGGGGGTGGGACTTCCAGCACCAAGATGGTGACTAGGGGGTGGGCTCCTTGACAGCTCGCCAAAACTCATGAAGTGGCCTCCAGTCAAAATAATTGCCCTTCCTTGTTCTATACAATAGCAAATAGGAAAGTAGAGTATCTTAAGAGATTTTTCAATGAGGCATGGCATAAATAGAAAAGTTTGACATCTTGTGGTTAATCATCTCTGTAGGCTGTTATACTTCCAGGGCACATCTACACATGCAAGTAATGTAACTGAATAAACCCCGACACAATTTGAACTGGTGTAAACTAATCCAGACATCACCGTCTACATGTTTTGTTTCAGCACAGTAAGTTACAGCACTGTTGGATAGTCCTGTCAGACACAAGTACTATCTGATGGCAAAGTAAATTAGTGTACGCCTACCTAATTGCCATGCACGTGTAGATGGTGATGATTTACTATGCAGCAAATTAGTCTACTGTACAGTAAAGTGCACAGGTAGACATTTCCCCATGGAGCCATAGTGTTGAAAGGGCCATATAGGTCATCTACTCCAACATAAATGCAAGTTTTGTTATTCCTAAACCATTCTATCTAGCTTCCTGAAAGCCACCAGTGAAGAGAGTCTATGGTTCCTCTTTATCCATACCTATATTCCTTAAGTAGAACTGGATAATCTCAGTCACAAAGCTGATTCAGTAGAACCTAGATTATTTTTATCCTAATGGTTCATAACCAAATTAAGGATGAATTACACAGCTGTTTGCTGTAACTTCTCCACTCAGAACTCATCAGCAGTCTCTCACAGTTGATTAGAGAAGGGGTGGCCTTTAAAATAAAAGCTGTATCAAATACTTGAAGCACCTCAGTGGTTCTGCAGAACTCTGTATGCCCCTGGTTATTCCACAAATCCGCAGCTTCATGAGGCTTAGGAGGAGCCTGGGTTCCCTTGTACTATATGGACATTGAGTAAGAATTGATTCTTCATAATGGCCTAATTCATCACTTGGATTGTATGATATTCTGGTGGTGAGCACAGCCTCCAAAGCTGTCTCAATAAATGTTACACATTCTGTACCCACAGAGATAAATCTAGTCAGACATTTGAACTTTGTTCCTCGTAACTCCATCACCACAGTGATGTAGCATCTGCACCACAGTGACATAGTAGTGATGTAGGCACTACCTGTGATGCTGCCACTGCTGTGCAGTAGCTCATTGCTGTATGCAGTACCTGTGATGCTACCAGTGATGTAAGCACTACCTGTGATGCTGCCACAGGTACTCGTGGGTAACAAATGTGCAGTCAGGGACACATGTAGATGCACCCTCTCTGAATTAAATAATAGCTATTCTATTTGTAATATAGTCCAAAACATACAAATTACCTGCTCAAACAGATTAAGTGTATACCTTTTATAGAGTTTCTGCTTTTCCCCAGTGTATGTGAGTCCTTCCAAAAGAGGAACACATTGCAATTATGTTCTGATTGTTCAGCTGGAGTTTGTTCTATTGCTAAATAAGCTAGTGTTTACTGTTCTGTATAGGAAGTTTCCTGAGTAGCAAACTTTCTTATGACTTGCAATTGAGACTGCTAAGGGGAGGAATTTAGATACACTCTCACTTCTCAAATCTTATTTATCTTAGTAAAATATAAATATAGCTCAATGTCTTTTCTAATGAGGGCACTTCATAATTGCAATAAATGTTAATTTTCTAATTTATTTTAAACACTAAATGCAGCTATTTGTTAAATAGATTTAAATTGTAAAAAATCAATTAAAGACATTTCACCATGTAGTGCATTGTGAATTTTTTTCTGCTGGTTTGAAGAAATTTTAGCATTTGTCTGTTTAAAGAACAATTCCAGATAATTGACCTTGCAGAGTCATGATGACCAGGAACTTAAGCAGTGGGGAAAAAAATAGCTTTTTTCAGGCTGATACAGTAGCATCAGTGGATGATCCAGTAGTTGATAGAGATTTGGGGTCTGTGGCTGTAGTGACATTTGCAACAATGTTTGTAACCATTGTTGTCTATTGTAGACACATGCAATATGAATTGGTTGCATGTCCTCAGATTTGAAGTCATACTGAGTTTTTTGTTTTGTTCTGTCTGTCTCTTTGATGTAGTGAAAGACCCCCATGACTGTAGCATAAGTTTCTAACACACTAATAATTGTTTTCAGGTTCCTATTAAAAAAAATATGTCAATAGGTGACCACTTGTGCTTCTATCAGAGGTCAGGAAAACAGATCTTACGATGACAGGCTGAGAG
>NW_017728918.1:47828470-47848687 GCF_001723895.1 Crocodylus porosus | reverse complement strand
CACCTTCAAGAGTAAATTGGATGCTTATCTTGCTGGGATCCTATGACCCCAGCTGCCTTCCTGCCCTTTGGACAGGGGGCTGGACTCGATGATCTCCCGAGGTCCCTTCCAGCCCTGATGTCTATGAAATCTATTGCTGCTATTCTATACTTAAACAGTGTTTAAATATGGATCAGAGTCTGACTTCACAGTCTTTTTAGTAGATATGACTCTATTTTGACAGCATTTTTTACCATTCTCTTGGATAATGGGTTCCAACTGTACCGTGTCTATACTGAAACTTTACAGCAATCTGCTTCAACTCATGCCCACAGAACTGTGGATAGTTGTCATATATAGCTATGCCTGGTATATGAAGCCTGTAGAGAGGAACTTTAGGCTACATCATCATCTCTCTAGCTTTAGTATATTCTAGTTAGGAGAGTTCTGAGACATGATAAGAGCAGTCTAGAAGTATAAGAATAGTTTTCCCCAGTCAATGTGAATGTGACGCATCCTAAATACAGCTGTCTTCCCTTTGATCATTTCAGATTTTATCTTTATCATTTGTTATTTACTGTAACAGGGCTCCTGCCCCATTACTGAGAAGTAGAGGGAGCCTGGGATCTGCCGGCCAGCCCTGCTTCTCTGAACAGACTCACTGGGCGCGTCCACACGAGTACACACATGCCTCTTGCCCTGCCTCAAACCCCTTTGAGGCAGGGCAAGACATACGTGCGGGAACAAAAAAATGTTCCCTGCGCTGGAAACTTGCAGAAAATTAGACCCCCGGATATCCAGGGGTCTAAAAAAAGGGAAGTATAAAAAAGTGGGGCAGGGCACGGTCCTGGACTCATTGTGCGCATCCACACATGCAAAAATGTGCACTTGCAGCAGCTCAAATAGGAACAGTGCAAATTTGAGCCGGGGATTTTTGCCTCAGCACACATGCTCGAACATGCACTTTGTTGTGGAGCAAATTGTGCCACTTGGGGCAAAATAACCCTGCCTGGCTTCTCCTGGATCTGTAGCCAGGGGGAGTTAAAGCCCAAGGCAAGCACCTATGCTGTTCCCAGCAGTATGAAAGCTGCCCTGTCCTGGCACCATCCATACAAAACCTGCCCTGGCAAGGAGCTCAGAGCTACTTGCTCTCAGGAGCTTCTGGGGCCTAGCCAATTGATACCTGGAGACACTACCCCCTCTGCCAACTGGACTCCTCCAGCAGCATCCCAAATCCATTTTTAAAAATACCCCCAAATCCATGTTCTTCCACAGTTGAAACAAAAAAAAGGCTCTCTCTCACACACACACACACACACACACACACACACCCCTATAGAGAGACAGAGAGAGAGACAGTGATAAATTGGGTAATGCTTCAGTTGTATATTTACAGTGTTAAAGCAATTTGGAAGCCTACCAGTGTCTCTATCATCATGATAAAATAAATTCTAAATACCTATATGTGTTGTGTGATTTTGGTTTTCTCCACACATGACGGGTGTGTGATGAGGGGATGTGGTATTTGCAGAAAGGAGGTGAGATGGGGTGTGGAGGAAGGAGGGTGTGTGTGTGTGTGTGTGTGTGTGTGTGTGAAGGGATGTGGGTTGGTCTGTGGTAGGAGTGGTCCAATTGCTGGGAGGACAGTGGATGTGGGGGGTATTGTGGAGGCACTGCTCAGGAGGTGTGTCCCCCCTGGCCCCCACAGGGTGCAGCCCCCCCCAGTACATGTAGTGCCCCCCTGTCCAGGGTCCCAGCCCCCCTGCCCAGGGTCCCAGGTCCACCGTGGGGGTCCACAGCCCCTATCCCCCACAGGGCCCCAGGCCCCCTGCCCAGGGTAGGGACCCAGGCACCCTGAAGGGCACCACCCCAGGGTCCCAGTTCCACCCTGAAGGGCACCAGCCCCCCCCAGCCCAGGGCCCATAACTAACCTTTAACAACAGCAGCAGCAGGGGGACCATGCGCTGAGCCCAGGCAGGTCCTGCCAGCTCTAGGACTGCACTTGCCACCTAGCCAGGGTGGTTTTGTGGCAGCAGGATCTGGTGCAGCATGTGGGGACCACATGCCAGGCCCAGCTGGGTCCTGGGGCCCCTCTGCAGCCTGCCCATGGTGACAGGACCCGGTATAGCACATGGGTACCTCTGCAGCCTGGCTGGGCTGGGCCCATGGTGACAGAACCTGGTGCAGCATGCAGGGACCACATGCCAGGCCCAGCCAGGTCCTGGTGCCCCTCTGTAGCCTGGCCAGGCTGGGCCCATGGTGACAGGACCCAGTACGGTGCGTGGTCCCCATGTGCAGGGACCAGACAGGTCCTGCTGTCCTTGGGGATCCTCTGCCGGGCAGCAGAGGGATGTTCCTGGGGCTGCGGAGGGTGAGGACCTGGCCCAGATCCCTGCAGCTCACTAGTTTGGCTTTGTACTGGAGTGGGTTGCACGGCTCCAGGAGGCGCACACAGGAGCCGCATCTCCCGGAGCCCTGTGACCCACTCCTGTGCAAAGTTGGACTAGCGAGCCACATGGGCCTGGGCCAGGTCCTTACCCCATGCAGGCACAGGGGGCAGAGGCGGAAGCCAGGCCTGGGGCCCATCCCAAGTGACAAGACCCGGTGCAGCATGTGGTCCCTGCATGCCACACCACCCAGCCAGGCCCTTCCTATAGCAGGAGGACCTGGCCTGGCACATGGCGGGGACCACATGGATTTCAGCCAGGTCCTGCTGGCCCTGGGGCTGTTCATGCCACCCAGCTGCAGGGACCGTGCAGAGCTGAGCCGGGTCCTTCCGGCCCTGGGGCTGCTCATGCCTGGCCTGGCCCGGCACCTGGGGACTGTGTGGAGCCAAGCCAGGTCCTTCTGGCGCTGTTGCTGCTCATGCTGCCGGGTGGCATGAGCAAACCTAGGGCTGACAGGACCTGGCTTGGCTCTGCATGGTCCCCATGAGCCGGGCCAGGTCCTGTTGCTATAGGAAGGGCCTGGCCTGGTGGCAAGACCTGGCGCAGCTGCAGGGACTGCGTGCTGCACCGGGTCTTGTCACCCTGGGTCAGGCCCCACGTTCGGCTCCCATCTCTGCCACCTGTGCCTGGGGGGTGGTGAGGACCTGGCCCAGCCCCATGTAGCTCACTAGTCCGACTTGGCACCAGAGTGGATCACAGGGCTCCGGGAGGCGCGGCTCCTGTGCGCACCTCCTGGAGCTGTGCGACCTGCTCTGGTGCAACGCCAGACTAGTGAGCTGCAGGGATCTGGGCCAAGTCCTCACTCCCCACAGCCCTGGGGACATCCCCCACCGCCACTCCCCAAACACCCCCCATATCCCCGTCACCCACCCAGCTTACCTTGGACAGTGCTGGGGGCAGCAGGAACACCAGAGATGCTCTGGCCAACACCAGAGCATCTCTTTTGGAGGACTGGCTCGCAAGGCAAGGTCTTGAACTGTGCCTTGCTCTGCTCTCTTGCAGAGCAGTTTTTTTATCCAGGGGTCTAATTTTCTCCCCAATCTACAAACTTGCAGCACAGGTAACTTTTTTTTGTTCCGATACATACCTCTTGCTCTGCCTCAAAGGAGTTTGAGGCGGGGCAAGAGGCAGGTGTGCACTCATCTGGATGCGCCCATACTGGCAAAGGGAGCCTTAAATAAAATGACCTCCCACCCCAGGTTCACATAGTGAATAGTGAGCTTGGGATGGAGATAGAGGGTCAGGTGAACCAAGGAGAGGCTCATAAGCCCAGGACCTGGCCCAGAAGAGGGAGTCTTGCTGTAGGAGCCATGAGAGGCAGAGTTCCTGGAGACAGCCCACCTGGGCTGCCTCCAGAGAAAGGACCTGCACCTCAGGAAGGCAGAAGGATCCCTGCACCCGGTGCAGTGAAAATTTAAGTACCTTTAACCTTTATGTTGTGCTACTGTAGGGTACCAGTAGATTAACCCCAAGAAAGAAGCATTGTGTTTGGTGAGCTTTGTGTTTTGAGAGCAAATACTCATGCTTTTGATTTACATTTAAACCAGAGGACTGGAATAGCAGTCAGGTACAAATTGAGGTGTGAAGAGGCACCCAGCTCGTAGTGATTTATGGACCCAGAATCCTGGGGTATTGTGTACTGGCTGGAGCCCAAATAAATTTCAGAAGGAGGAATGTGGTGCATCAAAGGATGAGGTATGTGGCAACAAGGACCGTGGGGAGTGTAACCCATGTGCCTGCAAGGGATGTGTCTAGGGGTTGAATGGCCCAGAACTCATGGGCGAGCTGGAGCCCTAGTACCTAGGGTCTTGGTGTGGTGGACCCAGGGCATCAGGACTCAGTCAGAGCATAAGTGAACCGAGGCCAGGAAGAGCCCTGGTGCAGACAAGGACCTACTCAAAAACCCACATCTGCCTCCTGGGGGCAGCCTCTCCACAAAACTAAGTTGTGGCGAGAGAGAGAACCTTGGGAGGGGAGGACCCAGAGAGCCCAGAAGCGAGGGTGAAGAGAGCAGAGCTAGATTATGAGCCAGACTGGGGACCTTGTAACATCAGCACTGTATTTACTGTTACATTTGCCCATTCATTTAATTCACATGCTTCTTTAGCTAACATGGAGAAGCTTGAACTGTTTCTGAACAGGTGTCAGTAAGGCTAAAAGTAATGTACAATTGTGAGAATTTGGAATAACACAAGCACCATGTATGAATGTAGAGGAAACTTTTAGACTACAAAACACCTACTGTCCTGCCCACATAAGGGGGAACCATGCACCAGTGATGACCTTGCTAAGACTAGATATTGGACAATAGTATAGGTCTATTTTTTTGGACTCGGATATGGTCATAATAGGACACAAGAAAAAGTTTATACCCTTGGTGGGTATAATCCCATCAGTGTAAACTCTGAGTTTAACCTGTTTCTACTGTACTGTGTTTTTTCTTTCATTGTGAATATCATTGTTTCTGGTATTATACTGGTTTGTGCACCCGGGTTCAACTTAAGATTAATAAATGTCCCATTTGCTGTCAGGTAGATAGAACATTCATCTGTAATTCTATCCTTTGTAAGCTAGGAACTGTTTACTAGCACTTGAACACTTTTTGCCAAGTGGTTTGGATTTTGCATATTATTTCAACTGTCAAATATTAAGTTGACTTGTGTTGTATGCTACATTATGAGACTCTCCATCTGCTGCATTTTGAGATCCTCCTGCATGACTTTTGCTTCCGGTCAAAGTGCTGTCCTTAAACTTCAGTCTGGATTATGTGACTTCTGCAAATTCAAAATGCTTTGTCATTGGTTAATTCAGGGTCTTCCAGTGTCTTTCTGAGTATTTGGACACAGATCCGTAAGACTAACTTACCACACATCAGGGATTCATTTAAGCCAGGGATGGCCAACCACAACTGGCATGGGCAGCCTCTATGTATGGCATGTGACAGCAGAGGAGCATAGAGACAGATGGGGCAGGAAGAATATGGCAGAGCAGTAGATCAGGCAGGGGTGGAGATCAGAGTAGCACTCTGGGGGGACATAGGCAATAATTAGTGACATACCTGCCACAAAGTCCCCTTACTGAGTTAGCACCTCCAAAATAGCAAAAGTAGCTCTTGATAATTTACAAGTTGTTTGACCCTTTTTGTAGTGTATTTAAAAACATACTAGTCATATCTTTCATTTTTACGTAGAGTGCAGTACTCCTCAATATTTCTTTAACACTTTCATAATTAGTTTTCTTTCTCTGAGTTAAAAGGAAGTTATTCAAAACATTCAGCTGCTTTGGATTCACTTCTTAAAACAAGTAAGTGTACCTTCTGAATATCAGGGGTGTTGGCTGTAGCCGTGGCATAGGCAAACAAGGTTCTTTGGGTAAATGCGCTATCTTTTATTAGACTGACTAAATAGTCGGTCTAATAAAAGAGCAATTTTTCCATCTATTACAAAGAACAATTTTTCCATCTATTTAGTGGGTCTAATAAAAGATATCACATTTACCCAAAGAACCTTGTATGCCTTCTAGATATCTCCTTTTTTTGTTAATATTAATTTCTTGCAAATGGATAGTGACATGTGGTTCAGATCTTCTCCAGTTGATGTCCATACAGATTCAACTTTGGGCATTTAACTATTTCATTCTTCCATGAAGGGTATACTTTTTGTTCACTGAACTCCTGATACCATATATTACTCAAATTACCCAGACTCAAGGAGCATGTCCAGACAAGCGGGTATGTGTGGCTTCTGGTGCTGTAGACTCATGTGTGATACCGCAAACCACATGCACCATGCATATACGCGTTCACTTCCCTGCTAATTTGCAGTGCAGTGGGTTTTTTTGACATTGGAGGATTCTAGCGTCACAAAAGCTCTCACCAGGAAAAAGTGATGTGGCTCACTGGACAAATCATGCTTCAGCTGCTGGCCAGGCTCTGTGTGCCTGAATTGCCACTGCTGGGGCCCCAGGAGGTCTCCAGGACCTAAGGCAAGGCTGCTGAGACCAACCCAGGTGTTTCGCCCAGCTTCTCCTACCCCACCCAGGGCAACTTGCCACGTGCCAGAGCATGTGTGCAGGGGTGTTCCTAGGGAATGTACACTTCTGCTCATGGGAACCTGCCCAAGAAACTTGACAGATATCTGCTTGATTCAGTGTCTGAGTTCTGAGCCTCGTCAAAATCCAATTAATGGGTTCAGACTGACTCTTGACAGAGTCTCTTAAAGATACAGTTATTACTCATTGATGGAAAGCAGAGCAAGGGAGTAAATTTTAGAAGCACAAGCAGTACAATAAGCAAAGAGATTCTCCTGGCTAGTACAGCAGCTTCAGTAGACTGTCCGAGCTGCTAGAGATTTGAGGGTTAGGACACTACTGATACTTTGTTCTTATTTCTTCTTTTTATGCATGCTAGCTCCTACTCAAAAGCTACACAAAAATACTGTAGTTCTCCGCATAATTCTAGGGTGGGTGGAATTAAATGTAACAACAATAAGACAGGACGAAGAGAAAATACCAGTACATTCTAGATGCTGCTGAATCTGAGAGAGACGGGGGTGAGCAGAACTTGAAGTTTCTCTAACAACTAAAGGATACAATCCTAAACATTTTAGCAAGGTAATGCCTGATTCTAGAGGGGGCACGTGTGAGTGGTGGGGAAAGATAATTTTGAAACTTTAAATTTGGACTACATTAATGGGAAAGTTTTCTAAACTGATCCATTTGGTTATGGTTAATCTGTGATGTTATGGCTTCACATGGAAACCAGATACCAGTATTTTTGTTTTGAAATCTAGATGATTTTTTTGATTAATTTGAACCTAGGGTGGGTCAAAACAAAGAAAATTGTATGTTCACACTCCTGTAAACTAAGTCTAGGAGGTTTTAGTTGTTAGCCAACATAAACTATTGAATTTTTTTTTCAAATATGATCACAAGCTGATGAAGTCCGTTGACTACATCTTAACTTATTATGCTAATACACGATGGCAGAGAGAGATCATTTCTCCAGGTCTTGCTGCTGTTCTGAGGCCTTTATTACAGTTTTGTTTAATAATGTATTATCTATATTGTAATATCTTAGAAATTGGGATTCACTGTGCTTATCTTTGTACACATACATAGTATGTTTTTCTCTCCAAAATAATTGTGATAACATGGATAAGGCAGAAAATAGATATAGATGAATTCCCATGTGGGAAAATGAGATTAAGTGGCTTGCCCAGTCGCAGAGGAAATCTGAGACCTGAACATAGATTTCCTGAGTCCCAGTCCAGTGTGTTTTTTATAAGGCTATCTTTCTCCTTGTTCTAAGGGACAGCCAATTAACAAAATAGAGTCCCTGTTTCCCTTTATACCACCAAAATCCTGTGTATCGTAGGCAGTAGAAATAATTGTCTCTATAGTGAAAAAGAAAAAGTAATCTGTTAGTAAATAACTTGAGAAAGCAGGAAAAAAGAATAATATAAACCAATCAAGGAATTTATTCCAGGTTTTGACATTCTTCTTTCTGTTGTTAGTAATTTTAATTAGGGCATTTCAGAAAGAGAGGGAGGCTTACAGTTAGGCAATGGTAAATCAACAATGAAAGCTGCAGAAAGAAAAAGACATCCCAAAAGAAGAATATTGCTATGGTCCAAAAGGTGGTCACAAGGAGAAACATGATGGTACAGTATGTAGTCATCTGAAAAATACAGTCAGGGTACACCGTACCTTATTAAATTTAGCTTTGCAAAATCTGTCTGATTCTTTATTCTTCAAGGTTACATTTATTACTCCAGTACCTTTTTAAAACTTCATTATGATATGAGTTGTCTTAAGATGCATTGACTTTAAGGAAGGAAATTTGGGGAAAAACATTTTGAATGAAATAAAGAAGTGACATGACATGCATATCTATTGAGACTCTTCTTTGTTGGCAGCTTTTAGAAAAGTGAGATGCTTTCTTCAGTGTCCATCCAAAATGCATTCCTAATTTGATTATTTAATTTATCAGAAATGCTTTATGTTAGCAAGACTCTTGTGTATCTGCCAGCAGGTAGAGACAGAGAGCAATGAAAATTCAACTTACTTTTAAATATATATGAAAAATTATTTATTTGCCATAACTGAAAGCAAATTCCTTAGCAGAATCTTTATTCAGTACATGTCAAAATAATATTGATATTTGCATAGTGTCAATAATCCATTTTAAAAAGTATTTACAAATATATATTTTATAATAATAAATTTAGTTGACAGCATATAACATTACACAATAATTTAGGACAGATAATTAAGAAGATATACATTTTATAATACAACTTCCTGGTTCAGAAATCAAAAAATATATTTTTTTTAATCTTCCAGTTCTAAAGACTTTTTAAAAGTGTTCTGCTGTCGATAGAATCTATAAATTGTAGTATCAGAGAGGAAAGCTAGGTTAAAAGTAGTAGGTAGGTGGTATCTCTCATCTTATCATTGTCTTACCTAATAGTTTTTACATATGAGTTGTTCAAAATAAAGGACATAAGATTTGAGATTCCTTGTGCTTAATATTAATTAGTCATTTTCTATCTGCATCACATAAAATAGCTGTACAGAACACTTCTCTTCATAGACCACCAGTGATGATAAGTACATTGAACCTTGAAATTCATGTTGCTTCACACGTTTCAGATTCTGGTGAAATACAGTGTCTTTAATAAGGACTCATAACAATAAACTGAGTACAGAAGTAAGAGTAAGACTCATATAAACATTGCTTTCCTAGCTTCTTTCATGTCAGTGAAGGAATAGAACTCGGGGTAATCCAAAGACTACAGAATGTATTGGAAATATTAGAAGAGATAATAAGCATCAAATAGGTACCTTTAGATACACAATCCACACTTACTTGAAGGCCAGATTGTGCCTCGCTATTACACAGATATAAAGCATGGAAGGGAGGTACAATAACTGTTTCCTCCACTATTTGTGCAAGTAGGTCAAGACATAAATGCAAGCTATGTGGGCAGAGAATAATGGCTATTGTGCTCCCCTTCACTCTCTTACCATGTAATCTTTCCTAGATTGAGAAACTGCAGCAGTACACAAAAAGAATAGATGGATTGCAAGTATATCATTCCCAAACCTCTTCACATCAGGTCATAGAGCTGGAGTGGCATTCAGAGATGTCATATACTTCAGTCTCTGAAACACTTCTCTTCTAAGTCAGAAAGTAATTGTTTTCTCAAGGCACAAGTCACCCATGTTCTCCAAAGAAGTGATACCTTGAGTAGAGTTTCTCATAGGTGTAAAAAAGGCAAAAGTTATTCTGGAGATTCCTTAAATTTCATTTTTTAACTCTGTCAATGGCATAGAAAGCAAATGTGAGTTGTTATAACATCATCATATGCATCATTGTGTGGGGCAAGGAGTGAAAAAAATTGGGAAAGCCAAGCCACAAACTGACATACAGCTAACTGAATGTTAAGGGCAACCTGGGAATGGATGAAGTGGAAAAAGATGAAGTGTTTAATGCATTTTTTACTTCAGTGTTCATGAATGAGGTCAGCTATCACATAACACATACAGAAAATAATCAGTAGGGCTGCGCAAAGCTTCGGGTGGTGATTTGATTTGGACGAGATTCAGCCCGATTCAGTGGCCAAATCTCCAAATCAGAACTGAATCAGGGGACCAATTTAAAGGTTTGGATTGATTCAAAGCTCTCTGAATCTTCAGCAAAGATTTGGAGAGCTTTGATTCAAGCAGTCCCTGGTGACTCCAAGCTTGTAAGTACTACAGGCTGGGGAAGGGGACCATGCGGGGACCCCTACCGGCCCCACCGACCTGCCCCCCCCACTCTCCCAGCTCCCCCTGATCCCCACCTGCCCCAGCTCCTGGTACTTTAAAAAAAAAGCCCTGGTGCTCACTGGGTGCTGCTGGGCGGGGGATGATACCCACTACCCCACGCTGCATAGGGGGCTCTGCACAAAACCCCTCAACACCCCCCATTTCCCCCAGTTCCCCCATGGCTGCCCCTCCTGCCGAAGCTCTGTCTCTTAAAGCAGAGAAAAGACCCAGGACTCACCATTCCTGGTGCAGCTTCAGGGCTTTGGGGGCTTCTGCAGAGCCCCCCCCCCATGTGGTGGGGGGGCAGCAGAGATCACCTCCTGCTGGCAGCAGCAATGAGTTCTGGGGTTTCTTCAGGCCCTTTTTTTTCCTTCAAGGGCCAGAGCTGACCCATGTGGGGCACTTGTGGGAGGGGCTGGGGGAGTGGGGGGGGCTCATGCTGAGCCTGCCCATGCAGTGTGGGGCAGTTGGGGGCAGTGGGGATTGCCCCCTGTTTGGCTGCACCTGCTGATCCGGGGCTTTTTTCCCCCCCAAGTGCTGGGAGCTGGGGCAGGTGGAGCAGCTATTGCTGGGCTGGGAGAGGGGTGGGGGATGGGCCTGGCCTGGCTAATTCGGAGATTCATCTGCTGCTGAATCTCCGAATCAGATTTGGCCGAATCAAATCGGGACATTGATTCAAACTGAAGAATTGAATCACTGTCTCCTGAATCAGCCTAATCTGAATGTGGAGCAAATACTAGGCGCTTTGCACAGGCCTAATAATGAGCCTCAAGTAGGAAAAGAAAAAGATTAGGGAGTAACCCTGAGAAACTGACTATTTTCAAATCAGTAGAGCCAGATGAGGTTCATTCTGCAGCACTCAAGGAATTGGATGAAATTATTGCAGGGCCATTGACTACTTTCTTTGAGAACTCATGGGCTGCTTACAGACATGGGAAAAAACCCTCAATGCTTTACTTTCAGCTTGGTGTGCCCCCACACCAAGCACAGCAAATGCCCAGAAGAGGAGTCCTGTCAGTTTGACCGAATTCCCCAGCATCTGTATAGCTTGTGCACTTCAGTGGAGCTTTTTGGTGCTTTTATCTAATAGCTGATTAAATCTGGAACTGACATGATTCTTCATCCCATAAAGCACCATTATTTTATTTCTTTTCCTGGTCTGCCAGTGCCAATGAAAATTAAGTGTGATGTTCAGTGATTTAGAAAGGGGCCAATATAATGTCCATCTTTAAGAAAGAAAAGAAGGATCTGGCAAATTACAGAATGGTCTGTCTAATTTCAATACTCAAAGACTATGAAAGATGTCATAATATATTTTTGAGCTCCTAAAGAGTAAGATGATCAAGAATAGTCATTATGGCTTTATCAAGACAAGCTACACTTAACAAATGTGTTTCTTTCTATGACATTATGACAGGTTTTGTGGCGGGGCAGTTTTTGTGATTATACCTTGATTTAGCAAGGCTTTTGATGCTGTTTCTCTTAGCGTTTTCATTAGTAAGATAAGGAAATATCGACGAAAGCACCGTCTAGATGAAAGTACAGTAAGGTGGATATATTCATGGTCCTGTGTAATAGTTGCATTGATGATTTGGAGGATGGGATTGAGTGTATAACTAGAACAGGCTGGATGGAGTTACAGACACTCTGGAAAGTGGAATTAAGATTTAGAACGCTTTTCCTAACCTTCCGAAAACAGTTGAAAGTTACTTAAAGTAAATTCAATAAGGACAAGTGCAAAAAACCTGCATTTATGATGGAAATATAGAACAATGAAATATAGATGGGGAATGACTGGGTAGACTTCACAATTGCAGAAAATAACCTTGAGACTATAATAGACTGCTGTTCATGCAAGAAAAGGCCTGGATTTTTAACAGGGGTATCACTGGCAAGCCAAGGGAAGTGATTCTTTCATTATCTTTAGCACTGGTGGGGCCTCACTAGAAGTAGTATGTCCACAAAAAGTGTCTACTTTTGAAGGTTGAAGGATCTGAGTTCAGTTAATCTGGAGAAGAGATTGAGAAGATTTGATAAATTTTGAAGTCCTCGAAGAGTGGATACAAAGAGGTTGGTGATAGTATATTCTCTATGACTGCAGGGGACAAAACAAGGAGTAATGGTCTTAAATTGCAACAAGAGACCTTTAGTCTGGTTCATAGGTAGGACTTCCTCACTATGAAGGTGCTGAAGCATTGAAACGGTTTACCTGGAGATGTTGTGGAAATTCCATCCTTGGTGCTTTTAAGAGCAAATTGGACACAGACTTTTCTGGAAGGGGTTATACAGGAATGATCCTATCCTGAAAAGGACTTTGGACAAGCTGAGCTCCTTAGATCCATTTCAACAAATTTTTTTTTAAGATCCTGTGACTATAAAATCAATTCATGGGGAATTAAAAAAAAAAAAAGAATCGCGCTACAAGAAAATCATTGTACACAGAAGCTAAATAACCTGGTACAATAAAAACAAAGAAATTATGCTCTAAGCCAATTTTGATCTTCTTGCTGTTTTGTATAAATTTGAGAGAAATGTGTAGGTCAGACAAGCTGAAACATCTGAATTATGTCCCAGAGTTTTTGGGTTTTTTTCTGATTCAGTCTACATTGGGACTTTTGATCAATGTTATAAGGTTACTAGCCAGATGCCTGTCAAGAATGACAGGTGTTGGGGAGGAAGAAATGGTGCCCCCCCTTGCCTCCCCTTTCTGGCCCCTCAGTCCCTGCCATCATAAATAGGGGAGGCAGGGGTGGAGCCCCGCATTTAACCCTGCCCCTGCTTCTCATCCGACCCCATACTTCCTCCCCCCCCCCCCCCCCTCGCTATGTAGGGTCTAAGCCCGTTGTCCCTCCACATCTTCCTCTGCCTCCAAGGAGTAGGGCTGGGGAGGGGGGTAAGACCAGTGCCACTGTCCTTGCCCTCCAGCTCCAGCCCTGCTGGGGGATGATGGGGAGTGAGAGGCTGGAGTTGGGGGGCAAGGCCAGCACCACTGGCCTTGCCCCCTCCTTTGGCACTGGTCCTTTGAGGCAGAAGGGGGACAGTGGGGATGGCGCCGCCATGACAGCAGGGACTGAGTCTCATCCCCCACCCTCGCTCCAGCCCCTCAGTCCCTGCTGTCATGAAAACACTTCTGCCTGTGCAGAGCACTCTGGTTGGCTGCCGAGACAACCAACTGGAGTGTGAATAAAGTATTACGGACAGACAGACTAAGGGTTTTATAATATTAAAATTTTGTATTTTAGTGGTAGAGACTAAACTGGTAAGCAAGAAAGCTAGTAGATCTATTAGCCAATCTGTTTTGGAGTCATCCCTACAGAAGCGGTGGAAGCACTTTGGAGACATATCAGTTAAGAAACAACATATGAGCAGAGAGCAAAGAGTTGCTTTTTTTATTTTTTGTATTTTTTTTAAGTGTAAAAGCAAATTTAATTGGATTTATAAAATCTGCTGTCATTCTTATTCTTTCTTTTATTTGGTTCAAATTCTGGTTTTGATCACATATGCTGCCAGGCTCCACTCCTGCCCATGTGTACAGCCTAGGGTTCCTCTCCTCCAAGCTGTATATAGAACATGGACAACAGAGATCAATCCCTCCCTCCCTCCTACCGTGCTGATCTTGCCTTGAGGAGTGGGGCAGAAAGCAGAAGAGAAGAGAGAAGCCCCAAACCTCTGGCTGCTGTAGCAGCTGGTACAATAGGACAAGTGGTAGACACACTGGGTGTGTCCATACATGAATATTAATGTGATGCAATAAACTCTGGTGCAGTTCACACTAGAGCTTATTGCTGCTGAGAGGAGTGTTTACACATATCTGGGACCATACCATGTTGAGGCAGGGCAGTGGAGCCCCAGCTGGCAGGAGGCCTTGGGATCAGCCTGCCATTTTGGGGGTGCTCTGATCTGGCTCACTGTGCTGTGGAGGGGCTGACTGGGGCATGAGGGTGCTTCAGTGTGGGACTAGGTGGTAGACACCCCCCATACTGAAGCATCCTCATGCCCCAGCCAGCCCCATCAGTGTCTACATGTGCACTGTGGCAGAATAACTAGCTCCACTATATGATAGTACTTCTTTAGGCAGTACTAACCTATGGCGGAGTTAATTAGTTTAGTTTACTCCAGTCTAATAGCTCTACATGTGTGGAGACAGTGACGCTCTACTGCAGTGCTAATTAGTCAACTGCAATAAGCATTTCATGTAGATGTGCCCAGTGAGCCTCATATTAACCCCTCACAGGCTGCATGTATCATGTGGGCCTCCAGTTGGACAGCCCTGAAGTAAACCATCTCCCAGTGTGTGTGTGTGTGTGTGTGTATGTGTGTATACTTTACATAGCATATACAAGCATCCCTCCTACCCCATATGTGGGAGTGTATAGTAAGTCATTGCCAATTTGATTTTAAAGGAATGATAGGAGGGAGGATGTCCTGGCTGTGCGAGCTTTTCTTAAGATATTTTGATAATGCTTGCGGGTGCTTTGCCACGGTAGGTTCTTGTTCTGTTCTTCTGTCCGATTTTGTTATAAAAATAAATAAATTCTTAGTTCTCTTCTCTACTCTCTCCTATATAATCTGTTCTGCACCCTCTTCCATATGCTGTACCAAATTCAGTGATCTTATTGTTCCTTTTTCCCACCCTCAGCTTTGTTTTCTATTATGCTGCCTTCTATATCTCAGTCAGTCCTCATGGCTTCATCTTAGAAGCAACCTTTTTTTATTTGCCCTCCTCCTTTTTCTTCCTCCTTCATTCTCCTTATCAATAAACCCTTTCTGGAACAGATGTTGTCATGTGTTCTTCTTGTCCTATGTATATTGTAACTTTGGGGGAAGGCAGTGTGTCTTATCTATATAAAGTGCTATGTAAATTTACAGTGATGTAGTAGATATATTTTAATAACGTTGCAGGACATACACTGCCACATAGCAAAAGTATCTATACATTCTGGCAGTAGTAGAGGAACCTCATAGATTGGAGTTTGTTTTGGAAAGTGCAGCGTTGCCTCCAAATTGTCCCACATGCAAAACCCACTATTCACTGCAGTACTCAGTCCCTAACCATTCTATTAACCACCTTCTGCTCAACTTGTCCAAAGAGAATCTTTCCCCTGCCCAATCATTGCTATAGTTTGGCAACTTTCCAGTTTCTTCCATGGTTAGACATTTGAGCTATGCTCCCTTCCAGTCCTCTCTTTTCCACTCACCCTTCAAAAAAGTTCATGGCCACAGTGATGGCTGTCAGGTAATAGCAACTGCTCCCCAGTCTCAGGTCATATGGGTGTGGCCAGGTAACAAGGTGTGTTACAGATCTGCATTACTGGAGCATTAAATCAGTTTTTCTCAGTCTTCCCCCTTTCACTTTTGAAGATCTCCACTCCTGCTTTACTGTGTTTATGTTCGATGTATTCTCTTCCTCCTTCATATACTCCTCTTAACTACACATCTTATTTCTTCTGAACATTTCAAACTTTAACCTGCCTTATGTGCTTCCTCTTATACAACATTCTATATTGTAAAACAGGAATATTAATCTTCCTGGTTTTTTGGAGATGGTTTACTGTTTTCATAACCTCTTAAATGCAGTACAGAATGAAGTTACTATCACTGATCCTAAAACAAGTATCTTAAAAATATTCCAAGAGAATCCTAAGACTCTAAGCTAAGTAGTGACATTATTCATAGTACAACATTACAAGATTAGAATGAAAAAGACTATGCTATGGGTTGGCCAGGCAAAGAAGTACTATACCTGAACAGTACCAGTTCTATCATTGAAGAAATAAGAAAGCCATTGGGCAAAATGGGAAATAGTTCTGCGCATATGCCAGGTTTTGACAGAGCCCTAGAAGAACATGGATGGCCATGCAGGTAGAACAGTGGGGTTTTTTTAAAAAGTGAAGATGGTGATCAGAGAAAGGTGATGGTAGTGGAAGACAGGACCAAGTCAGTATTTGGAAGTCAATGTCATTTGGGATAAGGAAAGAAAATAAAAAGTGGGGAAAGGAGAGAGATTAGGTAACAGGAATGGAGGTAACTGAAGATCAGGAGGAGGAGGTAGTGGCAGCAGGTATGACAGATTACAAGCACAGGGATAGAGATGGACAAAATGGACTTCAAAGGAGAAAAAAGTGTGACATGGAGAATTAAAAATGGGTCAAAGTGACAAGGTAGGGAGGTGAATCCTGTGCTATGTTATTGCTACTACTTGATAAGTACAAGAAAGAAAATGAAAGACTACAAAAATCCAGGCAGCAGCAGCCAAGTCATAAGGGGTGAGCCAGGTTCCCATCAATGCAGACAGAATACTATTTTAAGAAGAAAAGACAGTCAGTGAATCAAGAGAGGTGTTAGAGATACAGGAGCTGCAAAAGAAAAAGCATTTAGCACCAGCATTAGGAGGGGTTGTAGGGACAGGCAGTGAAGAAACAAGATGCTACTTAAGTTACCATATGCACGTGCAAAAAAAGGATATGTTGTCTGACATCACAGAAGCCAAGCATTCTCAAAAGTGACATTTCATTGCCATTAACTCTTCTGTCGTATAAAGGAAATGATTTAGCTAGTACTGGTATCATCTCATTATTCCATACCTCATTGACTTCTAATGACACCTAAATGTTTTAGCTTTCTCTGTAGCAGAAAAACAGTTTGTTTAAGCTGTGATTTGGCAGGTGCATATTTTATAACAGGTGTAGATTTATATGTAACACCCATTCCAGTGTCTCGTATCTTACTAGCGCTGCTTACTTTTTCAGTGGAAAATGAGGAGGTGTAGGAGCATTTCCCCTTTGATACTTAGAGGTTGTCTAATGAAGTTGTCTAGCTGGACTGAAAACATTGGCTTCTCAAAGAGATGGTAGTGTTTTATTAGAAACACCCTGTTGACACTAAAGCTTGAAACAAGATACTGGAAACAATATTGTGCCTCCAGCTGAAGCTTTCGTTTAGAGCATACAGAGAATTGTGGGAATAAAATCCAAAATAGTTTCTGAGCCATTAACGTTTTCTCTCTCTCTCTCTTTTCATTATGTTTGATGTTGAAATTTCTTGCATTAACTGGTACTTTTGAGAAAATAAACTAAGAGAAAAGAAAATATGATGTAAGTCAACAGTCACCCAGACAAATGCATTTTTAATGCTTATTTTGCATTAAAATGTTACTACTATTATATAAAGAAAAAAGGATTGTATGCAGAAGACCTAAGATGACTATAGTTTACATTATTCCCATTCAAAAACTTATGGCCTATTACTCTGATTAAGATTGTTTATACATGACTCATAATTTCATTCAGTTTCATAATCCAACAGTGAAGACATCTATTGTTATTGTGTCATAAGTTTACTTAGTAAATTTCTCTAGCAGCTCTGCCAGATGACTTAAAAGAACCTTTAAACCTTCTTGCCTTTATTATAAATAAGACTGTGTATCCTTCCCATTCAATTCAATGCCTCAAGTACAGGAACAGTATGCTGGAGTTAATAAAAAAATAATTAAGAACTACGATGGAGGGGAAAATGGTTGCCTCAATGGCCCTTTTGCACACTGAAGGGATCTGTCTTTGAATGTGGACCTTGACTAAATGATTGATTATGTCAGTAAGTTGAAACCGTGGCATGGTTTCTGTACGGTAAAGCTCTTAATAGGCTTGCTCGTATTATCAAATTAAGACAGTTTCTATGCATGAATAAGCGTGGGGCTTCTGAATTTTGTGTCTGTATTTTAAAGAAAAGACAAAGAATTCCTGCTGACAGCTGTATAGCTTATTACTGTACAGTTATTGGGCTCTTTTCATTTGGCATTTAGTCCTGGAAGGTATATAAAATGTCCTTCTGACATATCAATGCATAACTTCTATCTCTATTTATAGAACTACTACGTGTATGATTAAAAGTATGTTTAAAATATATACAGATTCTTCAAATATATAATTATCTAAATAAATTCACATGTTGTATTACTTATTGATGGCATTAAACACCATCTGAACAAACATTTTTTTTTCACTTACATAGATGCCAGAATGGGAAAAGTCTGTTTGATTAATTTCTATTACAGTTTCAGAGGAATTAAAAGATTAAGAGAAGTATAAAACAAAAAGCAGATATTAAAGCATTTGTAAAAAATATTTTAAAGCAGTAATTATAAAAGATTTACAAGATGCATGCTTTTTTCCAGAGTAATTTGTACAAAATAGCTAACATATTAAATAAGTTTAAAGATTAGTACCTAAGGATGGAAAGAGGTCATATGATTTGTAGGGATCAGACTTTGTTCTGTCTAATACTCCATTATCATGAATGGTGTAGAAAGACTGTGTTAAGAAAATTTACAGATGATACTAGCTTGGGAGTAGTTCTGAAATTACTAATGCCTCCAGAAATTAACTAGTTAATCATGTCTTTAAATAATAACCCAGTGACAGCCTCCCACATTTACCCATTATATGCTCCAATGCCAGGGAGCACCGTCTATGTCTCAAATATTTGAAACTGTGAATGCTGAACTCACAAATAGTAAGGGTTTCCTGTACTGCAAGACACAGTGCTTCATTGATTTTTCCTTGCACAGATTGTATAACACATTCATATTCTAACTCCAACAGAGCCTTGCTCAAAAAATGTCTGCTGGGCAAACAGTATGATGGTCTTAGTAATTTAAAAGCTTCCTGCCAGTATGTACTTTCAGTTTTGACAATGGCATCCCAGGAGAATATATTACTCTTGCAAGAGCTTGGTCATTTTTTTTCCTTATCTTTACGTGTCATCTTGTCTACAAATGAAGCTATATATTTTGTATACATTTGATTAGAGTATTTGGTTACTTCAGGATGTTGATTGGGCAACCCTTTGTGATGGAGTTGGAGGAGAAAGAGGAAGGGGAGGAGGAGGAGTTCTGGATCAAGTCCATTGGAAACAGCTACTTGCACTTCCATCATCAGGATCTACCTTCTCCTCACTTACACACATGAAGGATTTTTTAATGTCTGCAGGATACTTCTTGCATACAAGGTTGATGTATTTGGTCACCCTAGTAGCATTTGGAAATGCATATTTCATTTGACAGTATTTGCAAATCACATCTTTCTTCTCGAATAACATGCAGTGTGGAAATGCTTCCATATGCTAGAAGTTGGTTGCACCATTTTGCTGAGGGAGAAAAAATAAAAAATTAATTTAGTGGCTTGCATATATAAAGACTAAGCTACAGCATGTATAAATTTAGTAATGGTTGCAAGAGAGGCCTCTTCAGAGTTAACTATGAACAACTTCCCTGCCCTGCAGGCTTCACCTCACTACTAAAGTTGGATGATTTGCCACAAAACATCAGAATAGTATGAATTCAATTATGAATTACATAGGTCATGAAAATATACTAATGCAGCTAAAATATATTTTAATATACTAAATTCAGAGAAAGTTAAACTCTTATATTTCAGTAAAGAAGTATACTTTCAGCTCCTTTTGGTCTGCTTCTGTACTTCTGTGGATCTCAAGGTCACAGGGCCAGGAGGAGATGGGTTCTTTTCAACTCCAAAACCTTTAGACTTCCTCTGTCTCCTCTTCTGAGGCTTTTGAGCAAGCAGGGAAATAAGCTCCTTGTTTCTAATCTCTACAGGAACAAATGGATGCTGCTGCTAGTGTCCACTCCCAGTCCTTTGAGGCCTAGTCAGGAGGACGGCAGCAGATCCATCAACCTCTAGACCAAAAGTCAACGATAGAGGAAGTCCACAAGCAAAGAAGGCACTGAATCCTTCTTCCTTCTCTTGTGAAAATGGTAGTGCCCTCTGGGGGCAGAAATGCATCTTACTCTTGCATTTGAGAGTTGTACTGTACTTCTTATCCTTCATGTACAGAAATTGTAATAATCTGATACTATAAATAGTCTTACAAAAAAGTCTTCCTATTACACAGTTATTGGAAAACATTTTGGGGGAGTAAAGGGTAGCAATATATGAACACCTTGTCTTAAACATTTTATTCATCA
>NW_017728918.1:47821561-47828320 GCF_001723895.1 Crocodylus porosus | reverse complement strand
CCCTGCCAGCAGACTATCAGCTGATTGTCAGCTAGCTCTGGAACTTCACTAGGCTTGAACTAGGCCAGTGTGGTCTATCCTGGCTGACATCAGCTGATTAGGTATGGGCTTCAGGGACAGGGGTTCAAACTGAGGTTGGTTGGAGAGACATTGTGATCCTGACTGAGGCAGAAATCTGCTGATCATCAGCTGGCTCCAGGGACAGGGGCTCAAATTGGGTCAGTTGGAATCCTGGTGTGGCCCCAGTCCAGCTGATAGTCAAGTGATCATAGACCAGCTTTGGGGATAGCACTAGGAATAGTTCCAACTCTGGTGCAGTCTCAGAGCTTGATGACAATCAGTTGATTGTCAGGCACCTGGCTTTCAATTTGCTGATGCAGGGGGAGGGAGCCTGGGATCATGATCCTGGGATCCTGCTGCACCTGAAAGTAGGGTACATTAGGAATCTAATTCCAAAATCACATGCCTTGCTGTGTGCATGTAGTTTTGCCAGAAGCACAACTGTTGGGATCAGATCCCATCATGCCTTTACATGAATGTCTATTAGTAATCTACCAGTTAAAGGGAAATAAGAAATATGCTCAGGAAACAACAAAATAAACTATAATTTGTCCCATTATGCATGGTCTTCAAAATTATTTTTAATATATACTTCTAGAACAGAATATTTGGCCCTTGACATTCAAATGATATGATGGTAAAAATAATCCAACTATTCAAAAAGGGACAGAACCAAAACTTATTGAAATCTGAAGCTTCAAGTAAGATCAACAGGCTGTGGATCTATTATTAAGATGAAATCTCTGGAATCAGTGATTTAGCTGGAGGCAATAAAGACCAGTAAATTAAACATGAATTTGCAATGTGATGTGACAGTAAATAATAGGGACGTTAAGTTTAATACTTTATAAATAATTAAAGTTCAGCCAACATACCTGGTCATACCTTGGACCCAATTTTCAGCAAGGATATCAAGACTGCAAATAACACAGTCCACCTACTGTCTTGGACAGCCCATCATTCCATTATATTCCATTCCATTATAAATGGAGACCTTCCAGTGTTGTGGCTTATCTGCTTCCACTAGCTGACCACCACAAGGATTAATTCCTGCTCTGGTCTTTATGACATTTGCAATCAGTGGGTGAATTGATCCAAGGATGTGCACTGAAGTAGCTGCAGTATGCAGAAGATAGAGAGCTCTACCTATCTTTTGCCACAAGGACCTCCATAACTTTTTATCAGTATAGCTCAAGGGTTGGACAAGATTGCTAACTGATGAAGACTAGCTGCCTAAAGCTGAACCTGAGCAGGGTAGAGGTGGTGGTCATGGGTAGAAGAAAATATTTGGAAGAGTCTGTACCCATGACATGGTTTCTTTTGGTTTAAGAAACACATCCACAATTAGTCAGTTCTGTCCAAAGTTTAGGATCTAATGCTAAACTCTGAGAGAGCCATTACTATGTCATCTCCATTCACATTGTCTGTCAATATGGGAAAAAGCAGCCTATGATTTGACCATGGTTATTTACATTCTCCTTTGTTCTAATAATATACAGTTATGAGTTGAGCTATAGCAATGTGTCATATCTGGACATGAAACACTCAGCAGGTGCATCTACATAAGAAACGTTATTGCATAGATGCCTAATTTACTGGGCAGTAAGCATGCACATCTACACATGCATGTGCTTACTACGCAGTAAAAACCCTTAAAAACCCAAAACCAGGTAGCAAATTTAATCATAAATACTAACTGTGCAGTAACGCACACGGAGATGTGACTTGGCAGCAAGTTTGCTGCTGGGTCTGCCCAGCCACTAGGGGGCCAGCCTGTAGTTGACTACTTCATCCTCTGGCACAACAGAATACTCTACAGTAAAGCAGGAGCTCATCTGAGTGTGGAGAAAAAATCATGGAAATAAGATGGAATCATGAAATTAAGAACTTGATTCATACACTTAGTCCTATGTCATGGAATTTACAATGTGGTACAATACACTTCTCTGTCTAGCCTTTATTGTATTTCCTTCTACAATAACTCTTTTGCAAAACAAATATGCTCCATTGCAGTTTCTGTGTCTGACTTGGTATATTCTACAGTATAGGTTGCAGGCCAGATTGATCTGGTTTGGGTCAGAAGTGGGCTGGTGCATGGAAGGCTAATGCTAGGACCCAGCTGCCACCACAGGTTTCCCAGTAGCTGCACATGGGATGGCACCCAGCAGTAGTGCTTTTCATGTGGTGGTGCAGGAAGAGTGTCTGCAGCTGTCAGGCATCCCTGCAGCTTCAGGGAAAAGCGACTGCTGCTATAGCCTACTGCTGCTGTGGGGAAAAATGCCAGCTGTGGACAATTACCCTGCAGGAAAAAGTGGCACTGCCCTCTCATTTCCTTGTGCAGTCACTAGGAAAATAGATGTGGCAGCTGGATCCTAGCACTTGCCTTCACCTCCCTCCTGCCTCCTGACGCAAATGGAGTCAGTTCAGCTCATGGGCCATAGGTTGCCGACCCCCATTCTGTACAGCATTTCCCCCCCCTTTAATAATTTATTTTTTAATTCCTCAAACAGTTGCTCTTTTCATAGAGCAAGCACTCTGCTTTCTGGACATTGGAAAAGGTATTTTTAAACCCTTTCTATGTGAGGAGGAGCTAGAACCTGGCCTTCAACTCATTAGGAAAATGACCTAATTATTGGGCTAAATGGTAGGAGTGTCTCTTCTCCAGTTTTTGTGACTTACATAGATTAATATGCCTTTCCCAGGAAAGCACAGTCTAAAATTTGTGTACATGGCCAGAAATGGCACTTGCTCTATTTAACCTAGCCATGTAAATAAATGCTACTAAAGGCAGAATTGGATTTGAGCCTAAGACTTTTATTTTTTTTAATTGACATAAATCCTTTCTATCCTAGCATAACTGTGGTTTTCAGTAAAATAGACATAATAATTCCATTTCCATAATTCAGTCAGTCTTGTTCTAGAATCTTATTCATACTTTTTTTTCCATTTGTGAAAAGGTTTTCATATTTCTTGTTTACATTAGCAAAGTAGCTTCTGGCTAGTATGTACTTTTTAAAGTACAACATTCTTTGTAAACATACTAGCACTATGGTGTTTTATATTTCCTTTTTCTTGTGGGTACTGGAATGCCAGTTTAGAAGAACTGGAAGTTTGATGGGGGAATGAATAGTAAATAAGAAGAAACAGACAATCAAGACATTGGCCTCTTTGAGCAGAAAAAAAGTAGAGGAAGTTTTACCAGAAGTTTATTGCCCAAGGGCTTCCAATTGATATGCAGATGACTGTGGGACATGGCTTTTATAATATGACATTATTGTAGTCCTTCTGATGGCACTTCTTTTTTCTTTCATTGCTGAAGCAAATAGTAGATAGTAGTGTTTATGCAGGAATGGGTTGGACAGCTGAGAAACAGCCTGCATGCCAGGATCAGGAGTTATTATTACTGAAATTTGTTCAACCACATCTATTTGCTTGAAGCTCAGCTGCATTGGAATAGTCTTCATACTTCTCATCAAAGAGCTCAGAGTAAAAATTTGTCCTTAATAACTATAGTGTGCATCTTGTGACTTTTTAAAAACATACCTGCCAGCCTTATTTTCACTCTTTCAAAAAACGGGAAGGTGGCAGCAGCAGATTAGTTTTGAAATTGTGAAGTTATTTCAAACTCAGCATAAGATTTTTCTTTCCTAAATTGCAAATAGTTGGGCTAGAAATCTACTCTATAATTTTTTTCAAATATTTGGCACCTAAACAACCCATTCATGCCATAGTACTCATGTTACCTTCCCTGTGCTACTGCAGAACTCAAACATGGATCCACATTCTTTTTTGTTATTTTTTTTTTTAAATCAAATTTGTTTTGGTAAATATGATGTGTGTTGTTTGTCCAGGTTTAGAACTCAATGAACTGCTCAAAATGTAAACTATGAGGGGATATTTTAAGGAGAAAAATTATTCAGAGCCAAATTCTTGTAGAGCTAGTTCTGTAGAACTTTGGGTTGCCTTCTTCCCTTCATTGAAGATTTCAGTCTCATTTAGGCTCTTGTCATTGGTTAAGATGTTAACAGATTGCATACATGCAAACAAAGTTGTGTTGATGCTAGTAGAAAGAGAAAGGTGAAAGGATTCACACTTACTTGGATCCATTGGCCATAATACCTGCAGGGTTGCAGCTGTTATTCCAGTTTGTGTACTGAAGCTCTTGGATTGAAGAATATGCAACAATCCCTATTTTCTGGCCCTCTCTTATGAACCTTACTTGGCCCATCTGCATTTTATCTGAAGACAAAGTTGAATTACTTAGGTTGTAATGAGGGTCAAACATATTTTTTACTAGGGGAGTTAACACAATCTTACACAAGGTGCACACTTTTTGGTTCTTTTATTACTTCTAGAAATGATGTGGGATGGGATGAGTCAATACTGTAACTGTCTACTGATAACAAAAGCCATGTTGTTTATAAAAGCAGGGCAGCTGCTGGCTGGCAGGCATTGTATAGACATTCTCTTTCTAATTTTGACAGGTTTATAATATTCTATTATTTCATTTTTTTTGTGAGTACCAGAGTGCCTCTGTGGGAGCTCTTTCTCCAGATTAAGTAAGTCTCAATATTAACCTGATGTGGATACTTAAAAAATAGCTTCACATTAAAATTAATATAGCTTGGAGCTGTATTAATCTTCAGTAATGATCACATTTGCCAGCTGGGTGCCTGTTCTTGTTTGGCATAACTGCCCTTCATATTCAGTATGTATGTTTTTTTTTCTCACAATATCTTAACTTCTGTGTGCTGGAGTTCCTTCCCTGCAGGAAGGAGGCTAGTTTTTCATCTCAAGAGTTTTATTTTAAAAATGTATTATGTCTTTTAAGGCATGATGGGCTGCAGGCAGTGTTTAAACTGCCACTTGCCAAGTCACATTTTACTAATCATTTATACATTTAGGTTAGATCATAAAATTGCTACTGGAACTTCTTGTAGTTGGCAAAGGAAAGAAAATCAAATGCAATTATCTCTTTGACACCAATAAATATGAGCTCATGAACCTGAGCTTTCAAAGGATACCAGCCATAAGCCCATATTCATAGCAGTTGAGAAGATAATTGCATTTGAACAACAGTCAAAATGTCTGTTCTAGTATATTACAAACTACAGTACTAAAGATTTGCTTGATCTTTTAGTCTGTAAATAGCTGAAGTCCCCATCCAGACATCTGCATTAAGTCCTCCAGTGTAATGGAAAACTATAATGAGAAGATTAAATTACAAGGAAACAATAGGAAAACATGATTTTAAAGAATATGGCTCTTACAGAAAAAGCTGAATACAAAATGGCATCTTTCTCTTATAATTTCCAGGTTCAATTTAAATAAAGTGTTATAAGTTTGAATAAAGCTATATTATTGCAGTAAGAATTTTGTGAAGCAATTACCCAATGCTGCACGCACACTTAATTTTCTCTAAAACCTTGAACCTGTTCTTCACACAGTTTTTATTTTAAAGTAAACAGATCACTGGCTCTGTATATATACTGTGTAACTTCTATTTCCTTAACGTAGTGTGCTTGGTTCAATCATGGTATTCCACATTTAGTGAAAGTAACGCATCAAGTCTATATATTGAAAAAATAGCACAGCATTTTTGGTAGGAAAAAACATTTCTGACCACATCTACTCAGATGGCCCATTGCATTCATAACTCACATTAAAACCAATCTAATCTACCAGTACAAGAGTTATTTTATCCTCAGAAGAGATGAACGTTGTTCATCTTAAATGTATGTGTATTGTTAAAAGCTGAATATTTTTAAATGTGTTTGGGATTTGAAAATGTATGCTTTCCTTTAAATGTGTACTGTATGTTACAAAATCATACATTTTAAATAGCTTACCTTGCACATTTGATCCAAGCAAAGGTAAACCATATAATCTAAATGTAAATGGGCTGACGAGCCAAATTTTGCTACTGTGTGAAATTTTGTAAGTCTGGCTTTAACTGTATTATTGGTCACAAGAATCAATAAAAATAGACTAAGTAGTTTTAGGAGCATGAATACAATCTTTGTCTGCACGTGGTATTCCAGTACTTATGAGCTGAAGGAATGGCTATGCAAAAAACTATACAGGATCCTACTTGCATGAAGCTAATGGTACCACAGGGACTTGTATGAATTAGGGATATTAGAGCAGGCTTTAAGGGGTAGATCCACAGTAAACTCAAATATCACAATGCTGAGCATTACAGTACCTAATTATATGGGGAATATAGCCAGTAGGAAATGCCAGTCTTCCGCATAGTCACCTCCCTTATAGAAGAGCCTTACTCTGGAGTGCAGGAAGTATTCACAACCCTGAACCATTTAAGAAGTAGGAGTCTGTCTAGGTCCTTTATCATAAAATTGCTACAGATAGTGATGCCCACCACTTTACATGCAAAGGTGCCATGATCTGAGTGCTCGCTTCCCTTCCTTGTGCATGAGATTTAAAGCTACGTCCCAAGTGAATGCTCTAGTCACCAAATGTCACAGCCTCGTGAGTATCTCCCTGCTTCCTGGGATGCACCCCCCAACTCACCTGCCACAAATTGATGGAATTTTAAATGAAAAGGAGGGGCTCAGTGGTGTTCCTGCCCTGGCCCTGGAGATCAGGGTATCCACTGGCTCATAGTTTCATAGTTTCATAGTAGCTAGAGTCGGAAGGGACCTAGGTAGATCATCTAGTCCGACCCCCTGCCTTGGCAGG
>NW_017728918.1:47813329-47821461 GCF_001723895.1 Crocodylus porosus | reverse complement strand
GAGATGCATCTGTGGATGCATGACAGGGTACGGTTGGCCTTCTTGACTGCCTCCCCACACTGCCGGCCCATGTTCATCGTGGAGTCAATGACAGAGGCTCATCACTGTTGGTCCTGGAGCTCTGCCTCCCCTACACCCCATCCATTTACCAACCATCACAATTGTCATGCCACTGTGCCAAACTGTGGTCCCAGCTTCTCTTATCCAGCTGAGGGACCCCAGCCTTCTCAGCTGCTGCTCACAGTGCAATCTTGTGGTTACAACCTGCTCTTTGCTCCTAGTCCTTGACCTTACTTGACCCCATCACCGGGCTTATGCCTGTAGTACTCTGCAGGCTCGGGATTTCCCTGGCAGCAGTGGCCAACCCCAAGCCTGTTCCTGTGGAGCCTGGAGTCTATGAGCCTTGTCTGGCTCCCAGATACTGCATTTGCCTACTCTCTGTGGGGCAGGGTCCTATGGATTCTGCTTGGCCAGGTCACACCCTGATGAGCTCAGCTTCTTGCCTCCTGCCTCTCCTCTTGCACCTGGCTTTTGCCAGAGTTTTTAAATCTCCTGAGGCTGACATCATCAGCTGGCCACCACCAGACTTGATCGACAGATGCTTGAAAAATGGGTGGGGTGCCAGCTCATGAGACTTGCCCGTTGACCTGGCCAGCCTCCTGGATAAGTTCTTTGTGGGGCCAGGTCCCTGGCTCTGTCTCCCAGAGTGTCAGCTTCTGTCCCTGATGCTTCCGGTCCTCAGAAGTGGCTCCTGCTGGCACACCAAGGTGGAGAGTATCCTAGGTAGGCTTTTTCAAACCTTTCAGTTGAAGCTATTCTAGGATGCAGAAATTAAATATTTATTGGACCAGAAAGTAAATAGGAAACAAAATATTTTTATCCAGTGCATGGCTATCTAACTTGAGGAATGGCTGCCACAAGTGGAACAGGCAGCCTCTATATGTGGGGACTGGAGAGTGGACAGGCAGGACAGTGGCAGATAGGGCAGGGAGCAGAGTATCAGATCAGGCAGGGAACACAGGATAGGAAGCAAAAAGCAGAGTAGTGGCTTTGTCAGGAAACAGAAGGCAGGGAGCATAAAACTGAGTAAGGAAAAGGGATGAGTGGCACTCAGAGAAGTGCTAATTTTGTGGCATGCTTACCAAAAAAATTGGCCCCCAGTGCTTCAGTGGCTAGGACACTCACCTGGGAGAAGGGAGACCTCGCCCAGAAAAGGGGTCTTCCTGAGGGGTCTCCCTCTAATGGTGCTGAACCATTGTCTATGTAATATTTATCAGTGTGGGGATTGGCCCAGAAGTGACTCTTTGGCTAGGGACAGACATTACACACAGATCGATTTTAAGTGATCAGAAACTGGTTTAAACCTGTAACAGAACAGACATTCAGCACACATGAACCAGTTCTCAAATGGCTGAAATGGGTTTGAGATAGACCTGGTAGAATCAGACTTAGCTGATGTGGGTCAAATTGGTTTATGCAATGTCTGTCCCAGACCCCTTCCTGGTTTAACTTAAACCAGAGTCTCCCTGTATTCCAGATGCTTTACAGACCTGGGCTGGGCTCTGTGCTCCAGAGCAGGGCTTGCCCTGCCCCTCTTCTCTCTGACTGGAGCTCTAGCAGAGACTGCAGGAGCAGCAGTGTCTTCCTAGTTTCCCCTTGCTCCATGCCCTCCTCACCGCCCCCTGCTCAAGCAGGGATTTCCCCCCTCCCCTTTCCAACAGCACAAACCATAGCCAGCATGTGGTATACTAGCTAATACTGAGAGGTGCCTGTGTAAGGGAGACCGGACAAAGGCATACCGGACAGTGTCCACTTAGGTTTTTTGGAGCTAATCAACTAGTCAGCTGGTAATAACCCTCTGTTTCTTCCTTGGAAAAAGGTGTTTCAGAAGAGCTTGAACTAATGAGAGAGGTTTTTGTTTTGTTTTGATGGGGTGCTAAATGCTCTGTTACTCCCTGTGTAACTCCCTGCTGGCTCCCACACTCCCTAATCAGAGCATCCTGACAGGACCTTGCCATACCCCCCCCTCAGCTCAGCACTTTGGAAGGGAAGGGAGAACTGCTGTAGTGCCCCCCAGCTTCTAGACTGAGCCACTGCAGGCATGTGCCAGCATTTCTTCAGTCCAGACGGGATGTCTGTCTGGTTACAAACCAGTTCAGCCTAGCCAAGTTAGACATGTGTCCCTGCATATTTGTGGACCCACAGAGGGCAGGGTGCTGCAGCCTGGCTGGATTGACAAGAGCAGGAGCTGCCTCCACAGCCAAACAAGCAGGACCCAGCATGGGAGGGTGGTGGTGGGGGGAGATGAGACTCCTCTGCCAGCGGCGTGATGAGTAACAGATGGGGAGGGCCACACACTGCCCTCACCACCTCCCACTGCCAGCTGTTTGCATGGGCTGTGGCTCTACCCTACTGCTATCACCCAGCTGCCGCCACTGCCACTGCTCCCCTCAGGCTGCCCACCATACCTGCCACCTTGCCTGGAACTCTGCCACCCACCCTACCTGTAACTTTGCCAGCCTGCAAAGGGAAACCCACAGTTTCCCATGTTTTTCTCCTTTAAAGGAGAATCTGTTTTTAAAGTTTGTTTGTGACTGCTTCATATATTCTTGCGACCCACTTTTGGGTCATGAACCGTAAGTTGAGAAATGCTGATCTTCTGTCCCTATTTCTCCCCCGAGGTCCTTTCATGGCTGTAAAGCATTAACAGAGTATTACTAAATGTGACTTGTAAGCTTGGTTGTATACAATACTCAACATATTAGAGGGCTGTCAGTGTACAAACTTCATGTAATCATTTGTGCTGCAACTAAAAGCATCAGAAATAACTGTGAAGATGTGGTTGCTCCTTTCACCACAGAATCCCTTCTCAGCCATTACCCTATCTGGTTTGTGCTCTTAGAGATAACAACTTTGGTTTATTACTTCTCTTGGGTGGACTACAGTTCATGTTACTCTTGCTGTTTTCAGGGCTGACACTCTTCAAACCCCCACTGGGGCATAGCAGAGACTGCCTGTCACAAGTCAAAATGATTCTCTTAAGTACAATAATGAAGTGCTCTGTAGACATTCCAGCCATGCTTTTTTCAATATGTAATGAATCAGAGTTATAAAGTTATTGCTTGAACATTGTGACTGAAAGATATTATGAATATTAGTGTTAAATTTTGTCTCACATCCACAAAATAATTAGGTTTGGTGATATTGAGCATCACCATACTTAGTTTTTAGGCACCCCATGCAAGAGATGAAATTCACAAACCCAAGTTAGTATTTAAATCCCATGTACAGTAAAATATGGCTAATTTGTCCTCAAAATAACTCATCACTTGCTTTATCAATCAGTGTATTTAAATTGCATTGGACATCCAACTGATTTTCATAGAAAACACTTTGGCTAATTAATTACTGGTTTAAAATGTAATTGGTAGTCTCCAAAAACTATACAAGTAGTAAATCATTATAGAATTTATACAGATAATTCCTCAAGTTACAAAGGAACAATAGAATCAGGATAATTCATGTTCATATAATTCACAACCCACTTAAATTCACAGCAGGTTGCTGAATTAAGGATGAGTTGCTCAGCAGTTTCTTGTGGTTGTTACTTCAAAAGAAGCTACTTCCTCCATCATCTGAAACTTATCAGTGGGCTTCTGCAGTTAATCGAATCAGTACCTTTTGAAATAAAAGCCACAGTAAACAGCTGGAACACTTTAGGTGTGCTCTGGCTCTCTGTATCACTACTTATTTTGCAAACCCTCATCCTTTTATAGGTGGAGGGGTAAGGACCCTAACCCTACAGGTATCTGGTTTCTACTGCACTGACCTGTTGTCTTACTGAGCTGCCAGGTGTTTTGTAAAAACATTGGCAGTGGAAGGGTAAGCTCTTAAGGGAAGCTCTTGTGTGAGTGGCCACATGAAGACATGATAACTAATTAACCAGGAGTGACTAATTATGTCATGAAAAGTTGAAAATATTGAAGACTGTTGATAATTAGTCACTACAGTCAGTTCTTGGACTTACGACACAATTGGTTCCTGAAAACAGCATCTTAAGTTGAAACATTATAACTTGGTTCCAATTTTCTCATAAGAAACAATGTTATAAATGGGAGATTGGTTCCTGAACCAAGGCCTGATACCCTATTTTTTAACAAAAATACCCCAGACTCTTGTACTCTATCAATTATAGATGAGTAATATAACTACATTGATGTATATCATGCATATTTATGTACTTTATACATATACATTGTACATGCATATTGATATATTTATATTGTAAATAGCAAACATATTAATTTGGAAGGATTTCTTTGAGGTGACTTTGTTGTAAGTCGAGGACTGCCTGTACTGCATACTTAGTCATTGTTACTAATCCCCACTGTTACTAATCCTACAAATTGATTATCTTTTATTATAATGAATGGGGAGAATTAAGCACTGAAGAATAGGGTTCAAAAACAGCCTTGGCAGGACCTAGGTCAGATAATAGGAAGTGGCACAAATGGAGTACATGTGTGAAAGTCTACCTGTCACTTAGATTTGTGCACCTAATTCAGGGTTGCACACAGACTTTTATCTAAGCTTGGAATTCAGTGTAAAACCTTCCTTTATATTTAGATGCCTAGTTCAGACCTTTGAGTAAGAAAGAAGACGGTGACAGTAATGTACTTGCTTGTCTTTGGAATATAATGTAACTAGTACATGTTCTAAACAAAACAAAATAGAAAACTATATAAAAACTGGTGCAAAATGTATGGCATTTTTTACACCAGCAATTGTTCCAGAAGGCTCCAAAATCACTAGTATATCTATTTAACAAAAACAGTCAAGAGAAATCCTGAGACTTACAAACTAGTACAGTTCACTATCTGAGAACTGAATGAGAGTCTAATTAAGGATAGAAAAGTGCAATAGTGCTTGGATAAGTATAATCTGATAGGGTCTGAGGGTGGTGAAGGACCGTGTTCTTTTCTGAGAGAAGCCATGGCATGTGCAGACATATGCTGTCCCAGGAGAAACAATCACAGGCATGACTTAATCCTGGGTTCCTAGGTTATTTTTCTCCTAGTGTGACCATTTTATCCTGGGAGAAAAAAGCCTGAACATCTGTACACTCATAGTTTCTCCAGGGAGAGCAAGAACGGAATAGCTGTATGAGGCCACAGTGGTGAGGAAGAACAGTGGAACTAGGATTACTGAGCAATAACAATTTTGTGGAGGAAGTGGGCAAGACATGAATACAATTTCTGTTGTCTCAGTTTTCATTCATAAAAAGTTTGATAGGAGTATTAGAAACTCCAGAAATAGGAAAGTTAGAAACCTCCTGGCAAAAAATGGGTAATATAATGTCTCATGAAATTTAATTTGGACAAATAAATACCTATAAAGTTATCAACAGTTAATCTTTAGAGCATGGAGTGTCACTTCCTGTGCTTATTTCCTGTATATTACCAAGCATGATAAGGGAACTAATTTGATCTATGTCTTTGTCCTTGAAGCACTTAGAAGCAATTTTAATTCAACAGGGAGGAAGAACCACCAGCATACCTACAGGCTGGGGAACTCCCTTCCCATCAGTGCAGAGGGAGAAAAGGATCATTGATGCCAAGATGAACATGGGCCAGTAGTGTGGGGATGCAGTCAGGAATGCTAACCATACCTTGTCATGCATCCACAGATCCATCTTGAGCAGGTCCAAGGAAGTGATCCTCCCCCTCTAAGTGACAATGGTCAGGCTGCAGCTGGAGTACTCCATCCAGTTCTGGGCGACACACTTCAAAAGGAATGTGGACAACATGGAGAGGGATCAGAGGAGGCCACTCGCATGATCAGGAGGCAGCAGGGCAGGCCCTATGAGGAGAGGCTATGGGACCTGAACCTGTTCAGCCTCCACAAGAGAAGGCTGAGGGGGGATCTAGTGGCCTGTTACAAACTAGTCAGAGGGGACCAGCAGACATTGGGGGAGTCCCTGTTCCCCCGAGCACTACCAGGAGTGACTAGAAATAACGGTCACAAGCTGGCAGAGGGTAGATTCAGACTAGACAATAGGAGGTTACTTCACTATCAGGGTGGCTAGGATCTGGAACCAACTTCCAAGCAAAGTGGTGCTGGTTCCTACCCTGGGAGTCTTTAAGACAAGGCTAGAAGAACACCTTGCTGGGGTCGTTTGACCCCAGTACATTTTCCTGCCAAGGCAGGGGGTTGAACTTGATGATCTGCTCAGGTCCCTTCAGACCCTACAAACTATGAAACTATAAGATGGACCAAAATAGTCAAAATGTTTTCTATGTTAAGTATGACATAATAAAAATGGTATTTCTTTGTTGGAAATACTGTATGCACATTTAATTACTTTACCGTAAAAGTCTAGTGAAGCTTGTAAAAGTTCAATTTACTGATAACCATGGTTGAGATTACATATAGGGACATTTGTAAAACAAATAGGCAAGCAAACAACAACAAAATTATGATTATTTTAGGAAGAAGGGAATGCTTAAATAAGGTATTCAATGAAATTAACGGAATCTAATTATTTTTGCTCTTCCTCTTGTACAAACACAACTGAATATTTCTAAAATTAAAGAAGAATGTGTTTAGAGAAATAAATCCACTTCTGAACTGGAATTAGTTCACTCTCTATGACATTGAATCAAATACTTATAGCTAGCTTTTAAAGAAACAAATAGCAACCAATAAATATTAAAGAATGGAAAGGGAATATTTGATTCTCTACTGCTCTGTACTTAATGTGCTCTTTTAAGCCTGTATAAAATGGGTGTAAAATGCTACCAAATCATAAAGAAATCATTTTACCTTCCCTTTTCATAGGTGTACAGCATAGTGCAAGTTTCAGACCAATGGACCTGTTTCCTGTATTAATTCAATGGGGCTGAGGCACAGGAAGCTTTGAAAGTGAGGGCTCCTTGTTTCTGTATTCAGATGTGACTAATTCTTTGGACAAGTTATATAAATTCACAGCGTAGCAATGATGCCTTATTGCCTGATTCCAGTCACTTTCTACTAGTCCCTACTGGGACAGAAGATATCACACTGCTGTCTATCTACTTTATCCAGTGTCTATCAAAGGCCCTACTCTTGGGGCAGAACTCTTACCCAATTCACTGAGCCACATTGTAAGATTTCCTTTGATTTTTTAAATTCTGGTCTCATGTATCTTCCTACTTGGATAGTTAGAGGACCAGCTTCAGTAGGAGGGTGCTGATGACCTTGATAGTTCAGACACTTTGCTGAAAAGCTGGTGATGTGTCTGAGGGAAGTCCTAGAACCTGTAAAGATAAGTTCCCCCTGCCTAGACAGGTGTCTGAAACACTAGGCTATTGAACTAAGAGTTAAGAGAGCATTCCCCATCCTTTCCAAATGATCTCTTGTTGTGGTTTTCTTGTAACAAAAGATTTCAAGAACTTATGTGGAGTTACATGCCTTCCTGGGTGGAATGGAATCACATCAGGGTGCAAGTGACTGAAAGGGATACCATCTGAGCATCCTGGCTAGGGACAGACATTCAAAAAGCCTGAACCTGAATTGATTCAATCTTTTCAGGTTAGTTTAACCTGTGTAGGTTGAACTGGTTTGCAACTGCCCGAACCCTGCCCCATCCCAGGCTTTTCCCTGCTTGCTGCTCAAGGGGTGGGAGTGTTGCCAGATCCCAACCCCTGGCTAGCACTCTGAGACAAAGGGAGTACGCGCAGTGCATGCACCTACTGATGTTATTCAGCTTTTCAATCTCACTCTCCCTGCTTCTTCATACTGTCTGCAAACCTAACACAGCATTTATCAGCCCATCAACAAAACAAAAGCCTTTCTTACTAGTTCAAGCTCTTCGTAAATAGCTTTTTCCAAGGAAGGAACAGAGGGACATTACCAGTTGACCTGTTGGTTAGCTCCAAAAAGCCCTAAACAGACACCGTTCTGTCTCCCTGTTCCAATGACACTGGACGCTTGCGCGCATGTGCACACACACACACACACACACACACACACACACACACACACACACATCCCGCTCAGCCTTAGCTAGCATATCACATGCTTAGGGTCAATGGGGCTGTGGTCCATGCTGTGAGAGATTGAAAGGAAGCAAGAGGGGATCCCTGCTTGAGCAG
>NW_017728918.1:47810589-47813227 GCF_001723895.1 Crocodylus porosus | reverse complement strand
GAGGGATGGGGCCAGCCCTGTTCTCTAGAGCTGACAGCACAGTCCAGGGCTTCACAGCATATGGGATGCTGGGGGAGTATGGTTTAACTTAAACCAGGAAAAGGTCTGGGACAGACATTGCATAAATCGGTGCGACTCAAATCAGATAAGTCTGATACTGTATACAACCAGGTTTATCTTAAACCAGTTTCAGCCATTTTGAAACTGGTTTATGTGCTTTTAACTTATGTTCTGTTTCAGGTTTAAACCAGTTTCTGATCACTTAAACCCATTTATGTGTAATGTCTGTCCCTAGCCCCTGAGAAGGACAAGGAAAGTTGAACAGGGAGTAGGATCTTAAGGGGAATCAGATTTAAGTTTCTAAGTGGATAGGGGATCCCTGAACTGTAAACAGATAAGGTTAATTCAAACATTTGTGCCCATTTTCAGTTTTAGAGTCTTCTATGATTATAGCAGTGGCAGTCAAAATTCTATATGATGTACAGGGCTTTTCCTTTAGCCACATTTTGCAGGCAGATTTTGGATTGGACATTAGCTCTTGCCCCAGTGGTGTGAAGGCTAAGTCTTGGAATTAGGAAGAGTATTGTTACAAGTATAGCATTGTCCTCCACACTGGTGCTGCAGCTGTAATTTACACCAATTTTTTTTTTCCTTCCTCCAATACTGGGTCATTATTTTTATTACTTAAAATAAAATTAGATGTCAAGAATCTTGGGGAATAGTTTATTAGCAGGAATGTTCATATTTGTTTTTCTTCACCTAGTTGCAGCTAAAATTTATAATCACAGCTTAGTTTTCCTATGATCCAGACTCACCATCCAGCTGAACTAAAATTCTCATCAGTTACCATATCTTCTCACATACTATATCTCAAATAATATACAGAAGGCAGAATGCAGTTTATAAAAGGGTGGTGGTGATAGGAGTCCTGACTACAATGACTGTGGGTGTGAGGGGGTTTAACACTAGCTTTGACCCTAAACTTGAACTCTTCCCCTTCTCTTCCTGAGGCTGGAAGAAATAAAAGCCCAGGAGCCCTCTTGCAGGAGTGCCCCATTTCTTTCTCTTCAAGAAGAAAAATCAGCTTTCCTGCTTAAGACATGCACTCCAGTTTTGGATGCCTAATTTTGGGGGATAAGTTGCATGTAGAATATGTGCAAATGTGGCATAATATTAAGATGCTAATATAGGAAAGAAAGAGAAATACAAAGAGATTAGGGAAAAATTAAACAGCTCACCTGAGCCACAAAAGTTTTGAATTATTGGCAAAAGATCCAGGAAGAGCTGTTAGAGACACAGCTGGAACAAGTAGGAACATAAGGAATAAAAATGTCAGGGTGTTGAAATCAATTTGGTATTCAGTATAATCAGTTATGTGAATTGGAGCTTAGAAGGGCACTAAAAGGAGTCTAATGTATGTAGAGGGGGAGAGAGATTTGAGATGAAGGCCAGATCATGGCCTGGTTTCGTAGAAGGGCAAGTAATTAAGAAGGAGTAACATACATAAGATTCAATGTAGTCACTCCTTTATTAGCATGATTGGGAAATGAGAAAAGGTTAACACTCCCCTCAGGAAGCTGCAGTATATATTTTGCTCCAGGTACAGCACAATACTTTTGTTTGGTAGATCATTAAAAGTCATAATATACCTAAGGTATATTAGCTTTAGAATGACTCTATAAACCTAGGAATCTAATCTTCCTGGAGTTCTGCGGGATGGGTGTTATGGGAGTGATTTTACAAAGTGTCATGACAATGGAAAAGATTTTCACATTGCATCTGTATGACAATGAATGGCTGCATAGCCGATGCACTTTTTTCTGCTGGTATCGCATCACACCCAAATATACTTTGCAGCTAAAGGCACATAAAGTAGATATTTGATGCATCATGGGAAAGGAATAGTTAGGAAAGCTAGGACACTCTGAATAATCTAAATAAGTTGACAGATTTAAAAAACAGAACAACCAACAACCTCTTCTTGAGCAGATCTGGAAAAGAAAAAGAATTCTAAAAATTGTCCCATGACCTTAAACAAGGAATTGGAGGATGTTTCCAGGGTGACTATATTGCTGTGTGAGACTGTTGGAATGGAGTGATATAGAAATGGATTTAGATGAGAGCTAATAATTGTTTGGCTAATCTGTTTCCATCTATTTACCTTTTCAAAAAAGGGGATTTACTTTGTTTTCATATGGATATAGGTTAGCTCTGGTTTTCATAACCTCGTGGATTTATATATGTCTGTAGTGTATTGCTGAACTTAAGAAAAATTACTGAATAATGGCCAAATTCGTTTCTAGCACATTAGAGTTAAGGTATGTTCTAGGCAATTATTTTTTAAATGCTATGGTTTTATGATAGAAATAAATAGGGTACTTTGTGTGCATTCGTATCAGTAAGAGAGGGGATTCTGTTCCATTTAGGTGTGGTACAAACCATGGAGAATGACAGATTCTGTTTGGTATAGTCCATTAAACTTCCTCCAGTATTCATAGAATCATAGAAGTAGGGTCAGAAGGGACCTTGTAGATCTACAAGTCCGACCCCCTGCCTGGGAAGGAGAAAAACTGGGATCAAATGACTCTAGCCAGGTAGGCATCAAGCCTCTTCTTAAAGACCCCCAGGGTGGGAGCCA
>NW_017728918.1:47792661-47809889 GCF_001723895.1 Crocodylus porosus | reverse complement strand
CTGCATCCAGTGCTTTTGTGACCTGATCATAAAAGGCAATCAGGTTGGTCTGACATGACCTGCCCCTAATGAAACCGTGCTGGTTGCCCCTGAGCATCATTCCTGAAGCCGGCCCATCACAGATGTGCTCCTTGATAATCTTCTCAAAGAGTTTTCCTAGGATTGAGGTAAGACTGATGGGCCTATAGTTGCCCGGGTCCTCCCTCCTCCCCTTTTTAAAGATGGGGACCGTGTTGGCTATCTTCCAATCATCTGGCACCTGGCCCAAGCACCACGCGTACTCATAAAGCCATGCCAAGGGCGCTGCAATAACTCCTGCTAGCTCCCTGAACACCTTGGTGGTGAGCATCTGGACCGCTGATTTGAACACACCCAGCCCCCACAGAAGCTCTCTAAACTGGTCCTCCCCAACCTGAGGTCTGGAGGCGTTCGCCTCAAGTCCGTCTTGCATCATGGGGAGGAAGTCCCCGTCCCTGCACAAGAAAACAGAGGTGAAGAATTGGTTAAAGAGGTCTGCTTTCTCCTCTGGCGCAACCACCAGATTGCCCAGAGAATCTTGCAGGGGACCCACATTTCCCAGTGCTTTCTTCATCCTCCCTGTATATTTGAAAAAGGACTTTTTATTATCTTTGATTTTGAACGCTAGTCCTAGCTCTATGTCTGCCTTAGCTTTCCTGACAGCTCCCCTACAGGCCTGAGCAGAGGAGGTATACTCCTCTTTGAAGATAGCACCCCCCTTCCACCAGTTGTATGCTGCCTTTTTGGCAATCAGGCATTCCCAGACTCCCTTGGTGAGCCAGGGGGGCTTTTGGGCACTCTTACCCACCTTGCTTCTTGTTGGGATGGTCACCCCTTAGGGCCTGAGTATCATCTCCTTAAGGAACGACCACTCATCTTGGGCACTGAGTTCCCCTTCCCTCAAGAACCCCAGCACCTCTCCCACTAATCTCCGCAACTCGTTGAAGTTGGCCCTCTTGAAGTCTAGGGCTACCGCCTTGCTGCAGGCCCTTGACACCCTGCACTGGATGGTGAATTCCAGCAAGTGTTGATCGCTATCAGCTGAACTGGCTATTCTGACGGTGAGTGCCTCCTGTTTGTTCCCCATACTAGGAGCATTGGTATATAGGCATTTAAGGCCTTACCTAGCTGCGTGTGCCACCCTCCAATTTGAGAGACTGTCTGGACCCCGTTTCTTACCTGGGCACTCCTTGCATTTGTCACCTGTCTTGCTCGGGTGGTGTCTTCTCATCTTCCTGCAGCCCTCTCCCCCAGCGAGGCTAGTTTAAAGCTTGCTGTATGAGATCAGCCAACCTAGAAGAGAAGACACGCTTGCCTTTAGGAGAGAGGTGAAGCCCATCCCACCCCAGCAAATCCCTGGCTGAAAGCATGGGTCATTATCTAAGAAACCAAGGCCTGCCTGGTGGCACCAACTGCATAAGCGCTGGTTGACCTCACCAGTGCAGGCCTCATGTCACTGTCCCCACCTACTCACCGGAAGAAGAGAGGAGAAAACCACCTGCGCTCCCGTCTCCTTAAGCTTGTCCTCCAGCACCTTGAAATACTTCATAATACGGTCAGGGTTGCCCCGGCCACGTCATTCGTTCCCACATGGATAACAACCATGGGGTACTGGTTGCTCAGGTCAGACGTAGGCTGGGATCCTCTCCGTGATGTCTATAACCCGAGCCCCAGGCATGAAGCAGATGTCTCGTGTCATGGGGTCAGGCCGGCAGATGTGACCCTCCAGTTCTCTGATGACGAGGATCCGGCGTTTCTTCTGACTGGTATTCGCTCTCTGCTCTTTGTCATGTGGGGAGTGGCATCGTCCCCGCCAGAGGCAATTTCTCTGTTTTTCTCCATCACAGCTGCCAAGGCATCGAACCTATTCCCCAGGTGAACCTCAGGAACTTCCACCACTCTAGGCCTAGCAGCTCTGGATTTGGCCACCTTCTGCCACTCCTGTGTTGAATGCGTCTCCTGTGGGGGCTGTACAGTGAGTGACCGGGCCTGCAGGGAACAGAAATAGGCATCAGTTTCATCCTCTGCATCCCTGATCCCCCTCAGCCTGCTCACCTCAGCCTGGAGCTTCCTCATCTGCTCCTCCAGGGCCCTAAGTTGTGCACGGGAGAGACAGGGAAGGGGACCACTGAGCCCCCACCACAGACAGGGGGGCAAGGGGCCACCGAACCCTCCATGAGCTCCATCTGGGTGGAGTCCTCAGAAGAGCACATGGCAGGCAGCAGTGCCTGAGCGGGGCCCCAGCAGCCGCACTCCGTGTCTGCACCATGTCTTCAGAGCTGCACCTGCTGCTTTTGCTCACTGGAAGTGCCACTCTGGGCAGCTACCTCGTACCCGCCTTACGCGAACACCGGCGCAAACACGTATTAAGTACCTAGAGGCCTAGGAAACAGCAAAAACATATGTTGGCAGAGAGGAAGTAGTTCTCAGAGATTAATTAGTGTTTGGGGAAAACAGGTGGTGCTGTTTGTTTAAGGGTCCAGTCCAGGGAGCCTATTAGTGACAGACTCCTCTCTCTTTGAGCCAACCAGGAAAAGCCCTAGGAAGAGGGCAACTTACATTTTGTGTCTTCTGGCAGAAGAATACTGCTGTCTGTTCACCTTCAGACCAAGGCTGGAAACACTAACTACAAGTGGGGCTAGTTTTAAGATGTAGCTGGCTTACATACCCAAAGCTCCAGAAGAAGAGTTATTTGAAGCCAGTTTGAACTAGTACCCAAGAGCCGTGGGGCTTCTGAAGTTGAGAGAGAGAGGTTGTCAGGGCACCAGGAGAAGGACTATCGAGAGTTAATAAACACGTCACAACTTTTTAAGGAAGATTAAATGAGAGAAGACTTCCCAATGTGACTTCTTTTTATATGAACTATTATAATGTCAGAGAGAGCTGAGAGAGACAGCCTTCACTGTATTGCAGTCAAATAGGGGTTATTTAATGGTGATGTTTTTGCTTAAATGTTACATCCAGAAATAAAACTCTGAAATTCCTTTTTTCTGCTTAGTATGTGATATAGCAAGAGCTAGCCATAACAAATCGGGTAAATGAGAAGGGGTAGTGCAGAGATGCAACTTATTTGTAGGACTACAGTGTGGTTTGCTCACCTTATTGAAAGCAACTGAGAAAGTTTTGTCTGCTTTACATGTTCACAGTAGCTACCATTTTATCAAAAGATTATTTTTGCTACATCTGGCTCATTTTACTATTAATGATGCTCATATTTTCCTGAATTTTAATGAAAGATCAAGGTCAAGTCTTGAGGAAAAGATTTTGCATGCGCACATGGATACATCAGATATCGAAATTCTGGGAAGTTGAATGGGTGCGTATTTGTATGCAATCCTTGAGCTCCAAGGTAAATTTTAGTTATCAAAAGCATAAGCATAAACATAATTTTGGACAGTGGTCTAGAGGAGGTGTACTTGAAAATCTGCATATAAACTAAGTTGATATGTTGTGAAAGATATATTCCTGTTGTATTATTTCACTTTGAGTTGCAATAAAATGTACTAATGTTCTTGGAACATGATGGGTGCATCTACATTTGTGATTAATGTGCCTGAATAAATTCTGATGCTTTCACACCAGAGTTTATTGCTCTTGGACATAGTATTTACATGTGTTCCCAGGACCACAGCCTATTGAGCCCAAGTGGCACAGTCATGGCTGGCAGATGATATGAGGGGGTGGTCAGCCTGCTAGCTTGGAGCTGCTCCACCCCAGTTTAATGTGTTTTGGAGGAGCTGGCTGGGGCATGAGGGTGCTACAGTATGAAGCTAGATGCACCCTCATGCTCCAGCCAGCCCTGGTCTGTCTTCACATGTGTTGCGGTGGAGTAAATAACTCTACTATAGGACAGTACTGTGTCAGGCTGCACTGACCTATGGCAACATTAATTAGTTTACTCTGGCCTAGTAGCTCTCCATGTGTAGATGGTGATTCTTTACTGCAGAGCTAATTGGGCAACTTCACAGTAAAGCATGTGTGTAGATAGATCCACTGCATGCTTTTTTCTTGATCATGGACAAGCCATCTGGATGCACCTGTTATGACTGGACATGCCCATTTATAATATAAAGCACATAGGAATTTCCTTAAAAATGATGATGGTAAGTAGCATGCTAATCACTAGAAAGGAAATGAGAAATCTAGACTGTAGCAAGGTTTTGGCAAAGGTAACCAATTTCTCTTGGTTGAAACTAAAACTTTCATTTGAAGTGATTCTTACAGTGTGAGGTTTTGACCTGGATCAAAACAGAAGCAGCATAGCTCTTTACACATGTAGCTCTTCCAAGCTTCATTGCTGTTCCTCTGTGGGTATGTCTACATAAGGCATTTACTGAGGAGCTGTCTAATTAGATCCGTAGTAAAATCTCAACATCTATATGTGCGGCCCTATTATGCCACTAATAAACTTCAGCTGCAGCTGGCTGGGGCACAAGGGTGCTTCAGTGTGGGGGCTGCTTGCTGGCTAGCCCTGCTCTGGAGCACCCTCAGGCCCCAGCAGCAGAGTGCTGAGCTGAGTCAGAGCAGCCCCAGGCTGACAGGCTGACTTTTGGGGCCAGGGCTGCTCTGACCCAGCTCAATATGCTGCAGTCCCAGGCACACATTCAGACATGGTGCCTGGAAGCAATAAACTCTAACGATATGCCCCAGAGTTTATTGCTTCCATGTGCAGACACACCCTGTTAGTAGGTGGCCAGTGAGAACGTACAGCCTGATAGGCTTGTCCCTGGAATGAACCGCAGTTAAGTACGCCACAATTAATTTACAGACTCACCTAGTGATGTCCTGGAAAAAAGTGTTACCACAATTTATTTGACATACTTCATAGGTACTTGAAACAAGGCAATATGTGTGAATAGCTGTAGAAGAAATGCAACATACAATGGTCATTGCAGTGTCATAGTGCATGCAGGTTTGCCAGTCTCAAAATTATTAGTTGTTTTTATTTGTATGCATTCAACATATGACTTGCTGTAGTTTTCTGAGGGTTTTTTTCTGAAAACTATTTACATCTGACTTAAAGTTTTCCCTACAAAAAGTTACAGGATTTTAAATTCTACATGAGATACAGTATGAAACTTCCAGAATATATTGATAGGGATAATCCTGAATGACTTTGGGGAAATAATTTAATCTTTCTGAGCTTCAATTCTCTACATACAAAGTGGTGATCATAATACTTCCTTTTCTAGCTTTCCTCTTAAGCTCAAGGGTTCAGTAATCCTCTTATTATGTGCTGTAATGCATCTACTACAATGAGGCAGCTATATTAATACAAATTATAAATAATGATAATATACATTAATAGCACTGACATTAGTTAAATAGCATGTATTAATTTCCCTGCCAATTTAAGGTGCACATTGTGAAACTCTTTGCAATTGACTAGTCTGAAGGTATAAGCACTGGTGGTAGCTGTTGCTATTCAGTATTCCAGCAATCTGTTTAGTCTACTATCAAGTATTCATTTTCTTTCACTAGTATTCATTTAACAATATTTGCTTTTAAATCTTGTTTTGCATCCAAGACTGAATTAATAAATTTGGTTACCAGGCTTTTTTTAAAGCCTTACTTTACTTAGAAGTCACTGTAGGACATCTGTTCTGAAATGCATTTTAAAATATTTGAAAACACAGTGCTATTTGCATATTTAACTGTTTACAAAGCATGTTTTCTATCAAATTGTCAAATATAGAGAAAGAGAGAGCTATGCATTACTTTCGTGATAAATTTCATATGCCCCTCAGTTTTTTTGTTAAATATTAAGCATCAGGATGTTGTTAAGGCAGGGGTGGGTAATTAATTGGGCTGGCGGGCCACTTAAGTAGTTTTGGTGAGCTGCTGTGGGCCAGGGGTGGGGGTGCTGAACTGATGTGGCAGGGGGAGGTGCTGACCTAGCCTGGTGTGGTAGGGGTACCCCTATCCAGTACCAGGCCATCCACCCTGCACTGGATGCAGAAGCTAAGGTTTCCATGGAGACCAGCCTGAGACCCCCTTGGGTGGGGTATGCTCAGCCAGACAAATGGGATGGGGGTCACAGGCAGACGGGAAGCAGCCTTCGAGAGTGGAAAGTTCAGGCAGGTCCAGGGCTGCGGCAAGATCATGAGGTAGTGACAGTGCAGGGCTGGGGCCGTGGCCTCAGGCAGGGCCACGCTGCTCTGCCCTGGGCCCTGGCTCCATAGTGTCACTACCCTATGATACCAACCCTCTTCCTCCCTGCCCTCCCATGGCCCCATCCCTATAGGGGTCTATAGAGACCCTGCCCATCCACCTGCCTGTGTGCTCCATCCAGTGCCCCTGGTGGTGTGTGTGGGGTGGCCTAGCAGGAACTGGTGGGCAGTGAGCCACAATGGTAGGGACTTCTGGGAAGCCAAGTCCAGCTGCCATGCTACCCCCACCCCACCGGGCTCCTGGAGGTGGGGAGGACCAGCTACCCATTCCATGGCCTGTGCTTCCTCCTGCGCTTGGGCCAGGTGGGGCCAAGGGACCCGCAGCAGGCCAGAAAAATCTCTTGGCAAGCTAGAGCTGGCCCACAGGCCATATTTTGCCCATCCATGTGTTAAGGGGAGAAACAAAAGGAAATGATGCAACAAATGGGATGTAAGTTAAAAAAAGCTGAGATAACAATAGTTGGTACATTGATTGATAAGTAGTTGCTTATCTGGCTTCCTCTGAGCTGTCATACATACTCTGGGTTGTCAACAGACAGAGGTTGAGATGCAAGCTGACTGGAGAACACAAAAACTAAACTAAACTAAACTAAACTAAAAAGTATGTTATAAGCAAGACAGGATGGCTGTCCCATGTGGGAAGGAGATGGATGTCCCTTAGCTACGCATAGAATATTTAAACTTAAGAAAGGAAATCGGCATCTAGACATTTCTTGTATGTAACTTTGAGCTAAAGAACAGATGGTGCTTTCTTTCAAATAGACTATCTTGAGTCACTTTAATAAGTCACTGTCATAAGCTCTCAGAGTGAAAACCTTGAAGTGTCAAAATTTTTGAGGGCTGTTGCTTTAGAGAGAGGCTGCATTTTGGAGCTCCAATTGAAAAGCAATCAGACTTCATGGATCTACCCTGATATGCAAAGTCCTAAAAGGAGCCATTTGTCCTCAAAAAGGGTCAAAAAGGAATTTATAAAATATTGCTTGCCTGTCCCTATGACAATAAATGGGCCTGACCTTTAGCTGATATAAACCCCTGTAACTCCATTGCCTTGCTGAGAATCTAATCTATATAAATTTCTGTGGCAAAATATGTTTTATAATAAACTGATTTTTGATATCTATTTTCAGTCTTTTGAATGGGGATTTTAAGGCTTTATAACTAAAGACTGTTTAAAAAAGTAGAATAATGACATGTAAGCAGAAATATTGGCAGTATGAAGCAACCTACTATATAAGAACCACAATTACTGTAACATTGCAGCAAGAACAATTTTCATAAAGACCAAACTGATGTCTAGTTTTGTAATTTGTATGGCCGAGATGAAAATTTCTGAACCTGAAGATTAATTTTCCTTTCTTTTATGCTTTCTATAGAACTGAACTAATTCATGCCTGTGCTCAATTTAATGAATGCTATCAAATGCTCTTTAAAAAACAGCTATAATGTTGTTAAGTAACACCACAATAGTGATCTATAAAGCTGGAAGCTACAAAATTGGTCAATTGTTTAAAAGGCCAAATAAATTTTCACTGGACATTGTTTGAATTTTTAGTTATCTCACATTTATGATACAATGTGGAAAAAAGTACAATGTAATTTGATGTTTTAATTCAGTATGTGCTAAAATGTGACATCATCAACTTTATTTCAGTTATTAAAAATGTCACCAATCAGTCTTGATTAGTAAAAAGGCAGGTATTTTAAACTCGCATTTTTATTTATCAACAATACTCAAGCATTCAGCATGAAGAGACACGCCCCATTTTGCAACATGTATGAGCAAATTTTTGTTGATATATTATTTAAGAAGTGGTTGATTTGTTGAAGTGCATCATGTTCATTATTTCTATGACTGCAGAAAATGTCAGAAGTTCATTCTTGTAAGAAATCCATGATTTATCAGAGGTTTCTGAGAAAAAAAAGTTAAAGGTTACCAGTGTTTAAAAATATATCTATACTAGTGTTATCCTTTCCAGAAGCCAAAAAGGGAGATCTTCCTTTTTTTAAAACTATATTATATTACAGACTCCTAAAGTCTGTAATAGATTATTCTGTTTTGTATTTGAAAACAAGTGAAGATAATGGTCACCCCTCAGCTACTAAGTTGTGTGCCAAAATTTTGTGTTTACCATCCATGGGGTAGCTAGGATTTTGCAAAGGGGGATGCAGATGGTGTGGTGCATCTTCACATCACTTCAAATCATACAATGCATATTTTTCTCAGTTTAGAAATAAAATAGAAACTTTGCTGATATGCTAGGGGCCTAGGACTATAATACTCAGTTTCTGATCCAAGCAAAAACAAATATAACTGAGTCTGTGGGAGGCTAGCTGCTGGCTCCAGGATGAGGCAAGCACCTGGTGCCTGGCAGTGGGGGAGAGTGGGTACAGCTGTTATCTCCCAGCTTGGCCACAGAACTGCTCCCTGCATCCCTACACTTGAATCCCACAAACACTCCACAGTGGTTCCAAAGTGGCTCTCACTGCCCTTTATGCACTGCCCTTGCTATTTTAAATGCCTCCTGGGTCCACTCCACCCCCTGTTATTCCATATATCCCCATGCTCAGCTCCATTCCATCATGCCATAAACTTATCAGATCCTACCTTCCCCATCCCACTCCACTTACCAGGATGCACCTGGGGATTTTGGGGATATGACTTTCCCTGCTTATCCAGAAATGCCCTGGCAATCTTGGAGACATGTCTAGGGAAGTGGAGAAACCCAAACTTTTCCCACTTACCCAGATGCACCTTGGGGATCCTAGATGCAAGTCTTGGTAAATGGAGAAAGCTGGGAAGGTTCTTCCAGCGCTTTAGGGGCTGGATCCTGCATAGCAATTCCTTTATTTTCTGCAGCTTTTTGTATCCATAAAAACTTGTATGGTGATTCAAAGGTGAGGAAAGGTGACATCTGTTTCCATCCTGAGGCAGCTACATTTCTACAAGGGGTACCTTGCATATGGGTTCTCTGGCTCCTTCTGAGTATGCCTAACTTGTGTGAAAATGGAGTCACACAGAGTGATCCAAACATATAGGGCTGCGTCCCCAGGAATAAAATTCCAACTTGTGTGTAAGTAGCATTTTTGCCATTAATGACAACCAAAATGCCGTGTAGAGGATCAATGCTGGACACTTAGATGGCCAGGAAGGTAAAAAGAATACCACTCCTGCTGAAAGCTTTACATCTTTTTTTATTAAAACTTTTAGTCACTTTAATACAATTAAATAAATAAGCCCCAAATATAATAACTAAACCAGCAGTTTGCACATATGTCTAAACAGTTCTCATCTTGCTTTGGAAATGCTTGTTCTTCCAACATGTATCCTCTGTATCACCACCATGTATTTTGTCATCTCTGATGCTTAGTAAGTAAATTCTTTGTGTTAAGAGCAAAGTTTTTCATGGCCTTCCCTGAAGCACCGAAGAGGAAATTAAAAAAAAAAAAAAAAAAAAGTTGCTGAACAGCCAGGATTTCAATATCAATCTCGACAACCAGAAGGACTGGAAACACAGAGATGAAAATGGTCTCTCCCACCTTGGAGTGTCCAGGAAGAGCAGGAGGAGGACAAGAACCAACGTGGATCAAAAGGTCCCTCTACGTGTGCAGGTAAAGGCACAATAGGATCTACTGCATGATCCACACAGTTGCAACACATGTGCATGGCAGGAGGCACGATTCTGAGATTGTACATTAGATCCCACTGCACCTTACTGCCCCATCACACTGTTGCAGGGGAAGCCAGATCCCATGGGTGCACTTAGTACACCCTAGGTCTGGGAGACACAGCAGCCACAATCTCCCGGCCTTGGGAATGTGTGAAACCCCTGAGGCTGTGAAATCATGGCTGCTGTGCTCTGTCACAGGGGTGCATGAAACTTCTGAGGCTGGGAGATCATGGCAGCTGTAATTTTCCAGCTGTAGGGCTTTCACAAGCTCCTGAGGCTGGGGGATTGTAGTACCAGGATCTCCCAGCCATGGGGGTTTCACACCCCCCCAAAGCTGGGAGATCATGGCAGCTGTGATTCCTGTGAAGCTCCACACACCCCTGGAATGCAGTGGGAACCCAGCATTCACAGCTGTGAGACTTTGGATCCCAGGAGCTGCAGGGTGCTGCTGGAACTCAGAGTCATCAGGTGTGACTGAGAATCCCCTAAGGTGCAGGACTCCTAGCCCTGGCTGGGCATGTTACATCTCTGCAGCTAGGACTCCTGTCAGCCAGCCTTGGAGAAGACCCTGCTATACATGCAAATTAAAACTCAGTATCAACCCACTTTAAAGTTAGTGCACATTTTTGAGGTCTAACTTTATAGCTGGTTGGAGGTTTTTATTGTGCAGTAGCTACTTTCAACATGTAGCTTGTCTTGGGGTTATTGCACAATTAACCAGTTAATTGTGTGACACCTATAATATGTAGAGGGGACCAAATAGAGTTTGAGGGAGACACAAACATGTTACAATGAATGTCCTGACACTGTCATCTCCAGTTCAATTAATATTGCTGAACTAAAACATTATATTCTATTACATAATTAGAGGCACTGGATCTCAGTGCTAGACATTACGCATGTGTATATTTTCTGACTGTCTCCAGCTCATTTCATTAACTGTCTATGCACTACTGGATACCACTGTTTTTGAAGTATTCCTTTTAAACATTTTTAAAAACTTATTTTTAATTCCTTGTCCACAAGGCAGTGTAGCACACAGACCTGCTGAACTTCATAAATGTATTTTAAAAGCTTAATCAGGAGTTATTATTGTTCACAATTCAAGTTTTTAGAAAAATTGGAAGTGTCTGTGAATAAACCTTTTTTAAATTCATAGCCAACTCAATTCTTTTTCTTTAATTAAAAATGACTATGGAGAGCAAAGTAAAATTTCAACAATCTTTATGCATAACTTGTGCAATCTGTGTTGGGTTTTATGTTATGTATTTGAGATAGTGGAAAGGCACTTTACAATCAGGTTGTAATTAACTCTCCTAACAATCTATGATAAGCAATTTTATCTCCATTGTATTGTGAGACAAATGAATTAAAATAGGTTTTTTAAAATGTTTAAAAGGAAAACTTCAAAAACAGTGGTATCCAGTAGTGCATAGACAGTTACTGAAATGAGCTGGAGACAATCGCCAAACATACAAATTGCTGAGATCATAAAACAACTCACTGACCATGTTGAAAGTGGAAACTAGATTGCTTGTTTTCTAGTCCTGTGCTCCAACCATTAATCCATATCCTGCAAATGATAGGCTAAGCCTTAAGGGAATGTGTACACAGCACTACAGAGTACTCCTACAGAGATACTTGAGGTAGTCCATTCAGTAGGCCATCTCCTGGGTGGAACACTGCATCTGTGCCTCTGGCTTTCAGGCTAGCTTGGGGATCTCTGCATGACAGTGCATTCTGCCATATAGATTTACTCTAAGAAGCATCCCTTCCTGATGAAATACGCAACAATATATCACTCTCTACATGTAATGTAGCATTTCCAAACACTTCTTGTCACATACTGGTACAGTTCTTTGGGTAGATGTGATATCTTTTATTAGATCAACTAAATAGTTGGGGAAAAGTTCTTCCAGGTGCAATCGCTCTTCTTCAGGCATAGGAAGTGTCTGCTGTTCTGAGACTTCAAGGAATGAAAGAAGCTAAACAATATAATTTCATTTTTTCTATAATTTCCATTTAGGCTTCCTTGTCACACAACTGATAGGCTGAAATAGTAGCTCAGATTTACTTTGTTTATAGTATGTCACTTAAAAATATGTTTGACATGTCAATTACATCTCTTCTAAATCCTATTAATGCCAAGAGGAAATTCCTGAGAGCCAATCTGTTTTTCAGTGCAAACAAAATGCTAGTAGCCTATTCCAGAGCAAATCACCCTTTGAAGGCTGATCATTCCAAAGACTGTTCACAGGAAAAATGTAATTTCTCAGAGTTTTATGAGAGAGGGATTTAGCTGTGTTAGTTTGAAGTCAGGCAAAAGGCAGGACAATGTGACACCTTGGATACTAACTGATTCAGAAAGACAAGCTTTTGTAGGCAGTAGGGTACTCCTTCAGATGGTATGAATGGACTTGCAGAGCGTAGGGGTCCTAAATAGAATGAAATAAAGTAATTTAAATACAAAGAATAGGGACCTGATAAGGAAAAGATGGGGGGAGGGGCACTTCTGAGAGGGAAAGGTGCATGGAAGAGCTCAAAAGGGATAAACAATTAGTTAACCCACTGAGGGACTAAAGGTTGTAAAAACTAGTCCAGGTAATGGGGTAAGAATTCAGAATCTCTGCTGAGACCATACTTAACACAATTCAGTCGGTGGAGAATTTCTTATTCTGCAGTTTTACATTTGTTCTTAAATTAATTTATTCCCTTCTGTTTCATACCCTTAATCTCTGCAAGTCCAATCATAGCATCTAATGGTTTGTGTAATGTCTGGCCCTGGCCCTTAGCACCTGCCCTGCTCCACTTAGGATGCCCTGCTACCTGCCTTCTGTGCTGCTTCACCTGCCTCCTAACCACTGCTACTTAGTTTCCCTTCATAGGTCTGGCACTCACTGGGATCCTACAGCCAGCCTGGGGTAGGGAACACAAAGCACAACTTGCCTCTGGTCCCCACCCAGACCTGCAGCAGCAGATGCAGGGGTGGTAGGTCTGGCCCCAGCCCAGAGCCAGAGATGTTGACACCACGGTTACTGCTGTGTGGCTGGGCACACAGAGGCAGCAAGTGGTTTGTGTCCCTGCGCCAGGCCACAGTGGAGCCCCACAGTAACAGTTGGAGCTATGGTAAGCAGGAAAATTTGGGGAATAATCTGGCTTTTCTCTTATAAATAATGTAGCGCTGCATTTTATGAATAGCCAAATTTGTTCCTTAGTTTGCTAAAAACAATTATATAGGGATACTAAAAAAATATGGATGAAAACAGAACTGTATACAGTTCTTGTTAAAGTACACATTTCCTTGAAAGGACGTGTTGTATGGAAGTAGCCAGAAGAGATTTTCTGGTGCCTGTTTAGATGGTTCAGATCATCTGTTATCATGGTCTTTATATCAGATTTTTATTTTTACTTTAAGTTCTCCTTTGGATACCTTCTCAAAACTTTAAAGTAACTTATGTCTGATACAGCTCTAGGGATACTTTACTGGTTTGATTCTTACAGAACTAGAGGCAAGCTTGATTTTTATATTGATACTTCATGGTATTAGTGTGCAATTTTTGGATTTCAAACACAGAAGTAATCTAATCTAATGTTCTGTCTGTCAGTTTTGAGGAAGAACAAGAAGAGCTTAATCCCTTTGATTTTATGGATTTTGGGCTCTACCAGAGATGGGTTTCTCATTCCCTGTTCTGTATTTCACCAGTTTATTTTCAATGGAAGCCCTGGGAAAGGGTCCCTGAAACATGTTTGGTATTCAGGAGTTTTACAATGACCCATCATTTTAGCTGTTTTCTGACACTGTCTTTTATAGAAAATACTATATGAGTGTTGGTAGTAGTAGTCAAGTGTCCATCATTCCGGATCATGGTGTATGCACGAGAGATCACCTAGACCTTCGGCATCCACATCTAAATAGGAGTATGGAGGAGTGGAGGCTGCCCAGACCTTCTATCCCCACTTAAACCATTGAGGCAGAATCCAAAGGACAGATTGAATCCTGATGCTCAGTGCTTCGATAGGTGTAGCTACATGTGTGTCTGGAAATCAAACCCAGGTCACCTGTGTGGCAGACAAGGATTCTACCACTGAACCATAACAGCAGGTATATGGACATAAAACATTTAAACAAGCTAGATTTTATCCATCCAAGTTGAGTGCTATAGCTTTTAGACTAAAGCAATCATTCTCAATCTTTTTAGACTCAAAGCACCCCACTTGGTTGCCAGCTTTTAGTTTTCACTCATTTCTTGACTAATGATAAATATATATAGTTTCAAAAACTTGGAATGACTAAAACAGGTCAGAATGTTTGTAATACTATGAATTCTAATTTTAAATCTTTGGATCTGTCTTTTAAACCATAGTCACAAACACAACAGTACTAACATTATGTGCCACTCCACAGCACCCTTGAAAGGATCTCAAGGCACCCCAGAGTGACATGGCACCTTGGCTGAGAATCACTGGGTTAGAGAATGTGTCTGTCTATTGTTTAATGAATATTCACTTTTTTTATAAAAAGTAGGAGCTTCAACATGACAGATTTAACAAATACTTTCTCTCTCCCCTGTCCTAGAAGAAGAAAAGCCAAACTAGAAAAGCCAAATATAACAAACAAAAAGTAAGCCAAATTGTTCCCAAAAACCGATTCCCCCTCCCCCCCAAAATGTACCTAATTATAGTTGTATGTAGGGAAACTACACTACTATTTCAGCACAGTTGCCTATGGCCTAAGGGTTGTAACATTCTTCTTAAGAGCTGGGATATGTGCATTTACATCCAATCTGTTAGAGAAGAAAATTAAACCCAAGTTCCCTACTGTTCTCTAGTCCCTGAGTTATTAGATAAAAAGACTTAACTACTGCTTTTTCTGCACCTAAATCCTTTTGTGGGCCATGACCTTTGTAGCTCCAATGAATTATTCAAGGCAATTTTTTCATATCTCGATGTTGAAATGCAAACGTATACTTCATTTTGCTCCTGGTTAATTTGCCCTTAATGGAAGGCTACGTGTCTTCCAAGAGCAGAGTTCACTATTTCCTCCAGGGTGTATGGCTTCAGAAATATTGGCTTCTGGGCATTACTTTGTGCTAAGTTTTACTTTTACACTCAAAATAAGGCAGTAGTCAGAAAAGCTGGTAACACAAAGCCCATGGCAAAGTTGTGTCCCAGGTTTAGCAATAACATTATCAGTGCCTGTAGCTGTTCCTCTGAATTTTATCAAACACAGCCAAATAGAACAATATGTAGTCTGATTAAATACATAAGCTGGAAAGTGTCAGATATGGAAAAGAAACTACTTGTTTCTAAGGAAACCAAGAAGATTATTAAATTAATTTTATTACATTATTCATGCTTGCTTTTAATTATTCTATTGCATTAGGATAATTAATAAAATATTGTTGGTGTAATATTTTTTTCTTCAGCAATTATCTTTTGATACTTGATGCAGCAGTGATAACATAAGATGGAATTTCTGAACTCTTAATTGTTTTTTGAAAGGTAGCAGTGAGCACATGTACATGTTTATTAATGCACTGTAGTTACTGCGCATTCAGGCACACAGGTTTTTAGGGACATTTACTATGCAGTAGACTAATACTACTGCCCAGTAGCATAACAGCACATTTTTTGCCCAACACACTACTGTGCAGTGTTCTTAGGCTACTGGAAAATTATCATCTTGTGTCGATGCGCCTAATACAATGGTGTTCTTATGTCTGTGTTTTTAAAAAGAAACTGTTTGGAAAATAATTTCCAAAATGTTTTATGAAAATATAATTATTTTAATATGTGCCTTGATTTCTGAGTTTGTGTTCCAAATTGAGTCTTTAATACTGACAAATCCTAATGATCATGTTTAATGTTTGCATTCATGCTATACTTGTTGAGGATAGTAATGCAACCAGTTATGTGTCCATCTTACTGTACTTTCATTGAGTTTTAATTTTCATAGCTTGTTAATGAGAATATCATGAGAGACAGTGTCAAAAGTCTTGCTAAGTCAAGATATATCACATCTACTGTTCTCCTCACATTCACAGACCCTACCCAATCCTTTATAATAGATGGAAATCAGGTTTATCAGGCATGATTTGCTCTTGATAAATCCATGTTTTCTCTTCCCGATCACCTTGTTGTCTTCTAGGTGCTTTAAAGTATATTCCATGATTTTGTCAGGTATCAAGGTCAGGCTGACTGGTTTGTAGTTCCCTGGAACCTCCTCCTCCCTTTTCTTAAAGATAGGGACTATATTTGCCATTTTCCAGTCATCCAGGACCTCACCCAACTTCCACAAGATATCAAAAAGGATAGCCAAGGATTGCAAAATTATCACTTCTTTAAATAATCCCTCACCTGTCCTTTTACTACTTGGGGCTGTTTGTCGCTTTCCCTTTATTTGCTGCCTACTGCACTTGCCATCTGCCCCTACTTGTAAAGATGAAGTAAATAATTAAGCCTTCTCTGCATCATCTATACCTACGTTGCCTTACATCCATTACAGAATGCATATGTTTTCTCTGGTCTTCCTTTGAAATCTTGACATACTCAGGTAATCCCTTTTTATTGTCTTTTATGACATATGCTGGCTGCATCTCAAATCATGGCTGGACCTTTCTAATTTTCTCCCTGCATACCCATGCAATATTCTTAAAATCTTGGTCTGATGTGACAATTTTTTGTTTCCAATTTTTTTAGGATTCATTTTTGAATTTTAACTCATTGAAGAGATTGCTGTCTAGCCGGTTGACCTCCTGTTAGACTTCCCATTCTTGTCACATTGGAGTAGCTTGCTCTTTTTGTGCCTTAAAGGGCCTCCTTAAAATACAGCCAGTTCTCTTGGGCTTCTTTTCTCTACAGACTTGTCTCCCAGGGCATTCTGCCCACTAGTTCCCTAAGTTTATTAAAGTCTGCTTTTCTGAGTCCAGTGTCCTTATTCTGCTGCTCTCCTGCCTTCCTCATTCCTCCTGTCAGACCAGCCTGGTGGCCTTCTATGATCAGATTACCAAATCATTAGATGCAGGGGTAGCAGTGGACATAGTCTTCCTGGACTTTCAGAAAGCCTTTGACACTGTCTCTCACCCTGTTCTCATTAAGAAACTGGGGGACTGTGGTGTCAACACCCACACAGTCAATTGGGTCGCCAACTGGCTAGAGGGCCGCACCCAGAAAGTGGTGGTGGATGGGTGCTTTTCAGCCTGGAGGGATGTGGGCAGTGGGGTCCCCCAGGGCTCAGTCCTCAGGCCCGCACTGCTCAACATCTTCATCAGCGACTTGGACGAAGGGGTAAAAAACACCCTGTTCAAATTTGCTGATGACACTAAGATGTGGGGGAATGTGGGCATACTAGAAGGGAGCAATAGGCTACAAT
>NW_017728918.1:47760569-47792128 GCF_001723895.1 Crocodylus porosus | reverse complement strand
TCCTTCCTGCCATTGCAGAGGGTCGGACTAGATGATCTACTCAGGTCCCTTCCAACCCTAGAAACTATGAAATTATGAAACTATTATGGGATTTAGAGCTCTATCATGTCATTGTCACTGTCACTCAAGTTGCCTTTCACCTTCACATTCTCAACCAATTCCTTCCTGTTTGTAAGAAGTGGCTTGATAGGAACTCTCTACCTCTCTGACGCCTCCCCCCACAACCTGCATCCCCACAGTTGACCAAGAGATACCATCCGCATCAAAAAGTTATCCCCAGTACACTTATGGAATTTGCTTAACTAATTCTGCACTGCTGTATTCACTCCCAGCAAGTGTCCCAATAAATAAAATCCCCAATGAGAACATGGTTCTTCAACATATAAGTTTTTGACAGTTTTCTAAAGAAGATTTTGTCTACCTCCTCTTCCTGGCTTGGTGAGCTGTGTGCAGCTGCCCACTATGATATCTTTCCTACTGCTTTCTCCTATGACCTTTTACCCAAAGGCTTCCTTTCTCTTCATACTGAAACTCAGGACATGTGTACATTGCCTTTTTATTCAGGGAAAAATTTCTTCTTTTTCCACCCAGCCTGTCTCTTTTTTTTTTTACCATCTATACCAGTGATTCCCAGACAGTATGCTGCAACCCACTAGCATGCTTTGAGAGCAGCAGAAGCATGCTACAAACTGATATACTTTATCAATATCAGCTCTGGTCTCTGGAGCCACATCATAGAGCCCACAGGGCTCCCCATGGGTCCAGAAATTTGCCACTGCTAAGGCTAAGGCTAAAACATTGCTAAGCCTTCTGTTTCAGGTCCCCAGGTTCTTTATTTACCTTTGTGAGCAGGTCCCTGGGTACTTTACTTACTTTTGGGACTTTGTCTTCATTCCCTGGTGAACATAATTGAAAACCTTCCTCAGTAGGTTAGCAATCCTGTACACACAAATACTCTTCCTTCTCTTTATCAGGTGGACCCTACCTGTTCCCAGCAGCGTGTCTTTTTGAAACACCACTCCATGGTCAAAGAAGGCAAAACCTCACTGGCAACACTGTGTGTTGATTTCCAGGATGCATCTAATCTTAGTCAGGCCTTTACCCTTTAATGGAAGGATCAATCAAAACACCACTTGAGCCACACTCCACTTCATCCTTTCAAGGTCACCCCTGGCAGTGCTCAAATGGATAAGCAGCATGGGCTAACAGTCAGAGCATCTGCCAAAATTCATCAGACCATCTAGGATGTCTTGGATGCCGGCTCCTCGTAGACAGCAGACCTCCAAAGCTGACAGATCAGGCCAGTGGGTTACTGCTTCTGTGCCCCACAGGAAAAAGATGCTAGCCACCCCCACTTATCACTTCCTCCTGCTCTTGGCATCAGTGTTCTTGATCCATCATCCCCCTCTGCTCCTCCCCAGGAGCAGCAGAGCATGCCTAGTGCTGTAGAGCATGTTGAGATGCTGGGGGACTCTGATTTAATTTATGCCAGGAAGGGGTCTGGGACAGAAGTTCCATAAATCAGTTAAGTCTGATACTATATTCAACCAGGTTTTATATTAAACCAGCTTTGGCCATTTTGAAACTGGTTTATTTGCACTGAACTTCTGTTCTGTTACAGGTTTAAACTAGCTTCTGATCACTGAAACCAGTTTATGTGCAACTTCTATCTGTAGCCAGAATGGGCAGCCCCAGGTCTGGCATGTGCCACACATTCAATTTATAGTACCATACAAACCAGCCACAAAGATGTTCTGCATTATATGTGGAACGTCTTTTTAGCTGTTTTGCCATTTTATGGCACAATCAGTTAGCTGAAGGTGTGGCCTATTGCTGTTTATGACATGATTGATACGTTAATTACACCAGAAATGCAATATGAGCCATTGACCTCATTCTTCTGAATATACCTTTATGATGCTCTCAGACACTTTTAAAAGCCTTTAAATTATTCCAATTTGAAGGGATTGGCAGTAGTAATCATAGTGGTATTTAAAATAGATGCAATTTCTTTTATGTACAGGTGTGTTGCTTATAAATGATGGTGGTATACTGCTGAGATTAGTACTTGTTAGTTAACTGCTATTTCTGCTGCAGAACCACTAGAGCTTGCTCAAAACAAGGGAGAGCATATTACAATATTGAACATATTGAGTAGGTTCTGCATAAATTTGGCTATTTAAAAATGTTTTGATAATATAGAATAGTTGGTCCCCATCAATGGGATTACTCAGATGCTTAAAACCTGACAGGTGTTTAAGTTCATTGCTGAGTCAGGGTCATATTTAGAATTTGGATTATTTAACCTATAGTATAATTTTATTTATACCTTCTAAACCTGATCACATTTTGTTTATAAGTACAATATTCTTCTGTCACTGAAATGAGATCAGACTTATTTAAGGAAGTTGAATTCCTTTAATTTGTTCAATTACTGCAGCACTTGGTTAAGAATAATATTTTTATAATGAAGCAATTCATTTTCTCTCAGTTTTCTAATATTTCATTTTTATGTAAGATTAAATTTAATTTATTGTCTCATAAATAAACAGCATAACTTATATGGTTTAACTGTATTTTGTGAGTTGAACTATTTGATTCCCAACTTTAATTTTTTGGTGCCCTTCTCATCCCATCCCATCCAATAATTGCCAAATCTCTTTGCCCCTTCTGCTTCTGTAAAAATTATGCAATATAAGGAGCACAACACCGCTGGATTCAATGTGTATATAATCAAGCTGCACCTAATGTTGTGTACTTGACACTAAATTTGCCTCAGTAATGAATGAATAGTACATTTTTAAAAGTTCAAAATTATATTTTTACTATAATAACAAATAATAAACTAACAATAAATGAGAACTTTACAAAGAATTTTTTAAAAAAATTCAATATATGACTCCTTAGTGGTGAATAAGCTGCAAGGCAGTCTCAGCATCCACAAGAACTCCTTGGCCAGACAAGTGAGCATATGCCTGTTGCGGTGTCTCAAAGTTTGAGATGGCACAAGAAGCGTGCTGGGAATTAATTTTTTTTTCCCCCTTGCACTGCATACTTGCAGCATGGACTCTAAATTTCATACCAGGAAATTCTGGTACCAAAAAAAAAAGCCCCCCCACTCCCACCCACAGCAGCTGCAGCAGCAGTGGTTGTTGGAGTGCTCATGGCCAGCTCCTTGCAGACACCCCAGAGGATGCACATGTCGCACGGTGCAGACCTGGTCCACCAGCACGTGCCTTTGGGCAGAACTAGGCTGGCTGCTGCTCTCACCAGGCTCCCAGCACTGCATGCAAGAGCAGTGCACCCTTGGGACAGGCTGGGTCCTGCCTGCAAGGAGCCACCACAGCCTGACAGTGCATGGGACATATGCAGGCAGAACCTGGCCTGCCGCGTCAGTGAACAACTCTTGCATGTAGTGCCAAGAGCCTGGTGACAGTAAGATCCAGCCCAGTTCTGCTGGAGGACACGTGCCAGCAGGCTAGGCCCATGCTGTGCACCATGTGCAGCCACCAGAGGTGCCTGCAGAAGCTGGCCATGAGAACCCTGATGACTGCTGCTGCTGGGAGGGGGCTGCATGCCATGCAGGATGGCGGACAGGGGACCCACCCTTCCCACAGTGTCCCCCCCACACCCATTCCAAACTCCACATTCCCCCACTAACCTCACATCCTGTGTGCTCAGATGCCAGACAGGATGGGACCTACTGGTGGGAGCTGTGGCTGCAGGGGCAACTGCTGCACTGCAGTCCTGCCCCATGCCCTCGCCATTGCTGGGACATGTGGCCCCAGCCGGGGGGGGGGGGCGCTCTTTTTCCCAGAAGGCACTTGAGTGTGATGGGCTGGGGTTAGGGATGGGGATAACAGCAGGGGTGTGTATGTGAGAGAGAGAGATGGTGGTTGGAAATGGGGGAGTACTCAGAGTAGAAAAGGCTACTGTAGCTGGGCTTAGAGTCCCCCTGTCCCCCTAGAGCAGCCTGTGCATCAGGGGGACAGCCTGGAAGGGAAAAACTTACCCAGCCCAGTCACTGAGCCTCAGTTGAGGGCTTCCCAGGAATGGAATGGGGGTCGCTGAGGTGTGGGCAAGGATGCAGGGAGCAGAAAAGCAAGAGCTGGCACTGCTCAGAGCCACAAAGCAGTAGGTGAGCAGGTGGGACAGCTACAGCTAGACTCATGAACTGGAACTGGTACAGAGCTGGTGCCAGGAGGGAGCTGGTGGGGGGCAGCTAGGGGCTGCCAGTCAGGAGTGAGAGGCACTGGTGGGTTGGGAGTGAGGGGCAAGGGCATGGGCAGTGGTAGGGGCAGGGAACTAGCATCCCAGTACTGCCCCACATCCTGGTGAACAAAGGTGGCATGGGCAGCTCTAATTTTTCTATGATAAAAAAAAAAAAGCAATCACTAAAAAGTATACATACATAGAATTCATTTTATTATGATGGTAGAGTGACTGGTAAACTTCCAAATTGCTTTAAAATTGTAAATATATCAAGAAAATACTGCCCAACTGATTTCCCTATATATAGTGACATTTCATTTTAATCACAAAAGAATGCAGATTTGGCAAATTTTAATGAGAGATTTTAGGGGGATTTTTATCAGAGAATATGCAACTATTGACCACCAGGATCTCTGCTGCTGAGGCGAGTGGACGAACACAGGCAGAGGACAGATGAGGTGGCGGACCTCCTAGCCATTTGGTGCCAGGAGGACATGTTTTGACAGTTTGAAGTGGACCACTGCAACAAGCACAACTTTTGGTTGATAGCTGCCCAGGTGGCAGGGTGGGGGAACAGCAGTGCTGCCGAAGGCCAGCTGTGCAGCCCTGGCCCACCAGCAGCTGGCCCAGAGGTGCAGGCAGCTGAGTCCCCATCTGACAGGCATGCTCATATTTCTCTGGTTGAGAGAAAAGTTTTTAAAATTCCCCTCAACATCTTTCAGTTCCTGAAACACTGGGCAGATTTGCTACCTCTCTGCCAGAAAGAGCCAGAGTTCACTCAGCCCTGATCAGTCACTTTTATATATTTTTTTCTTTTTAAAGGACAGTCCATTTCAGTCTACCAGACCCTGCATTTCTTTACAGAGATTCTCACAGAACAATCCCCTTTGGGCTGCAGCTGGTACATAATTTCAAACCTGGTTGCTAAGATAGTTCTCACTCTCCTTGTAGCAACCAGGTTGTAGAGTGTGTGGCAGATGGTGCTAGGTGACCTCTGACTCCGGCTGGCAGAGAGGTAACAAATCTGTCCAGAGTCCAGGACCTGAAAGAAGTTGAGAGGAATTTTAGTAACTCCACAACATGGTCACCAGCCACCACTGTTTCCCCACTGAGCAGGCTCAAAAGGGTCTCAATGACATTCCCCAGATGGATGCATTTTGAAAAGTTCTTTCCTACAGTACTGTCTTAGAATCAACTACTTGGTTCAGAAGATTCCCCATGCTTAAACAAAGGACATACTCATGGTTGTTTTCACCCTTGCAAAGCTTTATTTAAGGATACTCGCAGAGGCAGGTGATAGAGCAGAGTAGAGAGGATGGTCACCTCACATCGGCCTTAGGCAGCAGCCGCTACCTCGCCTAGTTCCCCTGGCCCCGGATTGATCCAGTCCTGGGGATGCGATATCTTGTGCCAGGGCTCCACGGAAGTCAGAACTGTTGCCAGAGTTGAGGAACCCATAGTAACTTAAGAATGTACAGCTTATATAGTCTGAAGTAAACAATGTTATCTCGAGCTAAAGATTTGGTTATCTCAAGCTAGGAATTTTGGAGATGAGTCATGATCCAACACACCTGGTGTTTACCACATTCCACTGTCTTACAACATTCTACTATCTAGGTTCATGGTTCGATCACGCTTACAAAGCAGGAAGCTACGTGCCGCTTCACCGGCCTGCTATGGAATCAGCCTGCAAAACTCTTGCTCTTGGCACAGCATGTAAAACTCTTGTTCTTAGAAAAGCTCTTACTATTACAGTCCACCCCTCAGTTGTGAGACAAACCACCAAGACTTTGAGGTCTAACTCACAGTTGTCCTAAGCAGTTCATATACACTGAATATTACACAGATGGGCGAGGGACCGAATGCACAAATACAAAAAACATGTCCATAATAACATGCATACATCTACAAGCAAATAACAACAATAGGATGCAATAGAAGATTTAAGACAACATTCACTTTAGGGGACCACACTTTAAAAATGTCCCACCAGTGGTGCACCATAAGGTTGTGCTCTTCAGTAGTTCACCACGCTGGGTTGTTATCAGGACTCTGGTTCAGGCAATGGTGGTAGCTATCTTCTGGACCTGGCGAGTGATTTCCTCACACTGATCAAGTAACTTCTCAAGCTGTAGAAAAGAAACCTTAACCGGAATCACCCACAGAGGAATGGGGAGAGTAGAGTGCATGGCCTCATATGGGTAATTAAGGAAGGGGATGCTCTCCTTGGTATGGAAGTCAGTAATAATCATCACCTGATAACAGCATTCACACACAGGGGGTAAGGACACTTCATCCCCATTCCACTGAATCGGATTAAAAGAAAACACAAGCTGTCCCATTCCTTAAGTCATATGTGAGGGTCTCTTGTAACCACCAACATTCCCACCTACAATGACTGAGGTCATGACTGTAATTTACAGATGGTTACAAGCCAGGCACACCCATCGCTCTGGCCAGTTCTCACAATCATCTATGCAATAAGTTCTATATATTAGATCAATGTGGAAACCCTCAAACGTGGGGACCCACCATTGATCTCCAAACAACTGGGGAAATATCTGCATTTCACACCACACTGCAGGCCAGGTCTGATTAATGACTAATTTAAACTCCACTGTGCAAACTGAGGTATTGCACTGGGTGCGTTGAGGAAGAGGTAGCAGCCACACCTCAAACTGTATCCCCAGGGCTTTTCACCATGCTGACCCTGAGGATCCTTGTATGACAGTTCTTAAGTTATGATATTGCTGATATGTTTGCAATTGCCAAAGCATACACAAGGTAGCATTCTGAAAGGTGGATTGATTCTTCAAGATGCCAGTTATTTCAAGAATGGTCTGGTTAACCCATTGCCAAAGATGATAGGCACCAACTAAATGGGTCCCGGTCAACCAAGGCAATAGGGGTCCCCATAAACCTATCAATTTTAGGATCTGTCCATTGAGCAAGCCAAATTTACTCAACTTATTCGCTAAAGTTTCAATGTCAAAGCTATTGATCAACCCTGCACCCGCTCCAATTCCCCCCAGGATGGTATTGCCTATATGTCTCTTAACTCACAGTTTATGCTCCAACCAGGGGGCACATTCCTTTTTTGATTTTCGAAGATCCACCTTGGTTATACTGATGGTATACTGAACATGATGGATGTGAGGTCCTTGCCACATTGTATGACAGGTTGACCTAACCCAAGCTATGTGGGATTTCTGGGTGGGCATACTAGGTTGGTGCCTAACATCAAGCAGTTGAACCCACCATCCTCTCCCTGTTATGATGCTTGTATTATAACAAACCAGGGTGGAGTTTGAGAAACTTGGGTCATCGGGATTTTACCCCGGATTCGCTATCCCAACTTCCAGATGAGTTTCTCAGGATCTTCTGCACCTCTCTTTTTGTCAAACGTATTTGCTTGATTGTGGTATATTCAATGGGGGGGGGCGGGGCGGGCCAACAGCAAAGGAAAAGATTACTGTAACTGTCTCATTACAATACAAAGTCCTCCACCCCTTCCCAGGTGACGGTCCTACCTGGAATGGGGTGCTATCAACACTTAGATTTAAAAAGAGACAAGACAGCAAATCAGGAGGCAAGTATAATTGCTGGAAATGCAGTTCCGAGTTGCATCTACCCATCCCCGGTGGTATTGGTAGGTGACCGCAAAGACTGAGTGTCTACAGAGATACAAGCAAGACAAACACACAAAACAGTACATGACAAAGTTAAAGTGATCCATAGCAAAAACAGGTTTCTTCCGAAGAGGCTCTTCTAAGTCCATACCCACTGATCTCACAGTCATGGGGCCGGGAAGAATAAAAGGTTTATGGTTCTGTATTGGTTTTATGGTCAATGGGAGCATTGTCTCTCCCAGTGCTCCCTCTTCCACCCTTTGTTCTCACATCCATGCATCCTATCCATAGGTGATTGTCCTCTGACAAGTTCTCTATTATTAAGGGTAGCCACCGTTTTAGGCAGTTAAGAGTGCCACCCCTGGAGGGTCAGCCCCAACGTTTTGGTCAGTAATTCAGTTGACCATTCCATCTCTCAATGAGGCCTGCTGCCTGCAGGTGGTACGGCACATGAAATATCCAAACAGTGCCAAGTCCAGCTGCCCATTGTTGGGTAAGCAATGCAGTGAAGTGTGTACCTTGATCGGAGGAAATCTCACAGGGTATGCCATGAATATGGACAAGGTGCATCTCCAATACCCAGATGGTATAAGAGGCATCTGCCTTCTGGACTGGTAGAGCAATCCCATATCCGGAGAAGGTGTTGATGGCCATCAAGGCATAGCGATAATGGTTCATCGCTGGCAGTGGTCCAACTTGCCATTTCTCAGCTCATCCGTGCCCTCTGGGGATATGGTCTGGCCTCTCAATTAAGGGCTTCTGTCCCAACTGACTTTGCAGACACCATGCTGCCACTGATGTGGTTTCACTTCACGTTATAGGCAAGTCACATGCAACCACCCAGACGTAGGCTGAGTCCCTTCCTGCATGCCCTGATTGCTGGTGTATCCAGTCAGCTAGTGTGTCAGTCTGACATGCCAACATCGGCCAGGTCAAAGCCAGTGTTAATGGGTTGGTGGGTGTCTACATGACCAACATGAATTTCTATTACCTCAGATTTCACATCTAGTTGTTTCCACAGGTCCTGACCCTATAACCCTTTTCCTCTGATTTTCCAGTTTGCAGGCTTCAGGCACCAGACCATACTGCCATACCATTTGCCACTGCCTAGGAACCAGTGTAGATCCAAACTGCCGGGCTCTGCCATTCGGTCTTGTGATCCACCACCAGCATAAGAGCTCGCAATTCAGCCCATTGGTAGGAGGCCCCCGTCCCGGTATCTTTGAGTTGGTGACCAGTTACAGGATTAATGGCAGCCGTAGTCCACGCGCACATAGGACCCTCGTATCACGCTGAGCCGTCTGTGAACCAGGCAGCCTTCCTTTGGTCAGGCAGCAGATCATCACGGCGAGGGGCCCATGAGGCAAGTGGGGGGGCAAGGTCACAACAGGTAGCAAATCCAGTCCACCTTCCACTGGCGCCGGCAGGGTAGTTATTTCTTCATGAAGTTTGCTTATGCCATGGGGCCAGGCTTTGCACGCTCTTGTATGTACCATTTCCATTTGATAATGGAGGACTCGTGCTCTCCCTATTTTGTTGGAGATGGAGTCCTGCATGACCCACTGCATTATGGGAATTTCTGGTCTAATACGAATTTCATGCCCCTCAGTTATTCATTCTGTATTGACCAATGCCGAATAGCATGCCAGCAACTGCCATTGAAAAAGGGTGAAATTGGTGGCTGCATCAGGTAACTTTCGAGTCCAAAAGCCTAATGGATGCTTTTGATGTATCCCTGTAGGAGTCTGCCACAAGCTCCATGATGCATGATCCTGATATACTAACACTTCCAATGTAATAGGGTCAGACAATGAATAAGGGCCCAGGGGCAGGGCAGTCTGTACGGCTGCTTTTACATCATTGAAAGCCTGGTGTTGTTCTTTTCCCCATTCAAAAGCAGTGGCCTTATGTGTTACTTTATACAGGGGCTCCATTAATAACCCAAGGTGAGGTATGTGAGTGCACCAGAATCCAAAAAGGCCAATCAGTCTTTGTGCTTCTTTTTTTAGTAGTAGAGTCAGAGAGGGAGAGTAGTTTATCCCTTATTTTCTGTGGAATATCTCTAGTAGGTCCTGACCATTGAACTCCCAGAAATTTTACATTTTGGGCTGGACGTGGAATTTTTTGTGGATTTATCTCCCACTCCCTCTCCCACGTATGTTTCACCACACACTCTAGAGCTTCTGCCACAGGCTTCAACGTGTTGCCTATTAGCATTATATGATCAATATAGTGCTTGGCTACCACACTTTCAGGCAAAGAGATCTCACTTAAGTCATGTCTGACTGTGTTGTGACAATAAGCAGGGGAGTTTAAATACCCTTGTGGATGCACAGTGGAAGTGTATTGCTGCCCCTCCCAAGTAAAGGCAAACTGGGCCTGATGATCTGCATTCAGAGGGATAGAGAAAAAGGCATTAGCCAAGTCAATCACAGCATACCATTCACCAGAGGTAGCACTAATATCCTCTAGCATAGAAACCATATCTAGTACTGCAGCTAAAATCAGGTCTACTACTTTGTTGAGTTCCTGATAATCTACCGTCAGTCTCCACGACCCATGAGATTTGTGAACTGGCCAGACAGGAGAATTGAATGGCAAGTTAACAGGCACCATCACACCCACCTCCTGCAAGTCCTTGATCATCTTGGCAATGTCTTCCTTCCCACCTGGGATCCAATATTGCTTAAGGTTAACAATTTGGTGGGGAATCGGTAGTTCCAGGGGTTCCCACTTAGCACGACCCAGTAATAAGCATCTGACATTGTTCGGGGTGCCTACCCGGATATTTTCCCATTCCCCTAGAACATCAATCCCTACAATACATTCAGGAACAGGTGATACCACTACCTGCATTAATCTGCGTTTGGTAGGTCCCACAGTAATATATACAGTCACCAGACACCCAGTCATGGACACATTCCCATATCCTCCCAAAAGCATCTTGTCCCCCTTCAAGTTAGTCAGGTCTCCTGATATAATGGTAATTTCAGAGCCAGTATCTAATAGTCCTATGAAAGTTTGAACTCCTCCAGCCAGCCATTCCACCATCATTTGGGCATATAGCCTTCGGTCCCCTGGCCAGGGGAGGCCTATCATGTCATTGCGGCTGAGGAGTATGAAACTGCTTCAAGTCCAGGTATAACGGCTGGGGCTGAGGGTTGGACTCCCTCCATAGAGGCTTTCTGTTTACTCAAAAGCTGATACTTCTGCACCAAAACCTTCATGGGTTGCCCGTCCATTTCTTCTTTGGGCACCCCATGACTTATGAGCCAGACCCACAAATCCTGTCAAGTTAATAGCTTTTTATTCCCTCCCTGCTCCTTGTCTGTTTGCTTCTGAACCACCCGCATTTGTGAGTCCCCGCCTCCACCCGAGGAGTATTTTCTAACAAATTGGCAGCTATGTCCCCCACCATTTTCCCTTGTCATTTCGCCAATAGGAGGGAGACATGGGTACGCAGATGGGAGGGAGCAGTATTGATTAACAAATTCTTAGTCTGAGATATAAATGGCATATTCTCTGGATCCTTCCCCACCCACCCCCCATTCATCCAATTCTGCATTGTTTCTTCCCACAAAATCCCCAGTCCCTCCTCCATGGTCCACCAAGACTGTGGCCCTGAGTCATCATGGTCTCCCTTCTCTGGCCACCTTTCCATCCATTGTTCCATACACCAATCTAATAACGAAGCATGGGTGCCTGCTGGGGCGTGTGCAGCACACATTGTAGTGTTGTATAACGTGTCTCTTGTTAGATTTCCTAACGCCTTCAATTTAGCTACGGTGACATTTACGTGTGCACCACTTTTATCAAGTACCCTTAATATCCATGTTTCCAGTCCCTCTTTCAGCCCTCGTTGAAATTTCTCTTCCAAGGTACCCAATTCTGCTGTTGTGTACCCCCTGATCTCCTGGGATCTACTTGTTGCAGGATCTTTCCCTGGTCGGGCTTACTACAGATCACGAATAGGTGGGAGAACAGTGAACAGGCTTGGTAGCTTTTATTAGTGACTATCAACATAGCCGCGCAGCGGCTAGAACTCACCATGCCTCACGCGCCCTAATGGTGCGCGAGACCAATGAACCTGGCTGGTGAGTAGTTTCTGGGGTTTCAGGTCGCCGGGATCAGGCGGGTCTCTGCATCCTCCTTCGGTTGGCCACTCCAAAGGCTGAGCTGTGTCCGTAATAATTTGCCGTAAATCATTCCGAGTCCGTTGGACGCAGAAAGGACCCTGATGATCAGGTGGAGGCTCCTTTTATAGCTTAGGTGATGTGCGGTGGTGTGATTGCGTGAGGCACCTTTCGATAGGCCCGTGGCACTGACTGACTGATGCTGGACTCCGCCTTGTGGAAAGTTCTAGCTACCGCTTATCTCTTACATTGATGGCAGAAAAACAACTACTGTCTGCCTAGTAACTGTTACATAACTCTGTGTAACTTTTTTCTGATTGGGGAACATGGCCACTTAACAAACATAGTGTTCACAACACTACTGACTCCCGCAGGTCCGTAGGTGGTACGATCATAATGTACTGGTCATTAAAATGCACGTTGGCACTCCCCACCATCTGAGCTCTCAGCATGTTCAACCTCGTCACTCCATATATTTCCATCGCACTCTTCTGGATCTATCCACTGACCTGTAATCCTTCTAGCATTCCGTAAAGGTATCCCTGTCATCACCAGAGCTGCCTCCGGCTTATACAGCTGGGAGACCAACTCCAGTTGGGAAGAGGAACCATTAGGGGAGGCGGAATCAAGTTGTTTAGAACATAACTCATGCAATATTGCTTCATTCAAATTTAGATGCATCTGCCAACAGACAGCCTGATCGAGCTGTTCCTGCAGATGGGCATTCTGTGTGCTCAGACGTTCAAGCACTGTAAGGAGCAGCCAAGGGACAGTGTGTCTAGCACTACTCTCCCCCTTAGACTTAAGCTCCTTCTCAACCCACCGTTACACCTTGGCAGGAGTTACAGGGCAATAAAGTTACTCCAATAAACAGATGGACTCAATTTACAAAGTGCCTTTGATACCCCATACCACAACCCACTGTCAGGCCAACCCGGCATCCTTCTTTCCGATCCTTCTCCCTCCCCCTTCCACAGCCTCTTAAATAGGTCCATGTCAAATGTCAGGGGAATCCCACTGCTGACACCAATTGTCTTAGAATGAACTACTGGGTTCAAAGATTCCCCACGCTTGAACAAAGGAAGTCCTCATGGTTATTTTCACCCTTGCAAAACTTTATTTAAGGATACTCACAGAGGCAGGGGATAGAGCAGAGCAGAGAGGATGGTCACCTCACATCGGCCTTAGGCAGCAGCCACTACCCCACATGGTTCCCTGAGCCCCGGAGTGTTCCGATTCTGGGGATGCGATAGCCTAGGCTGGGGCTCTGCGCAAGTCAGAACTCTTCCCAGAGTTGAGGAACCCATAGTAGCTTAAGAATGTACAGCTTATATAGTCTGAAGTAAACAATGTTATCTCGAGCTAAGGATTTGGTTATCTCAAGCTAGGATTTTGAGGATGAGTCATGACCCAATGCACCTGGTGTTTACCACATTCCAATGTCTTGCAACATTCTTCTATATAGGTTCATGGTTTGGTCATGCTCACAAAGCAGGAGGCTACATACCACTTCACTGGCCTGCTATGGAATCAGCATGCAAAACTCTTGCTCTTAGCAAATCTCTTACTATTACAAGTACAAAGGGGTTACATTTTTACCTATCACTTTCCTTAGAATATAAGAAAGGTCATACTTTGTTAGACCACAGATTCATCTAACAGATTATCTTGTACCTAACAGCAACACAGGATGGATGCCAACAGGGAAAGGATTTAGGTACAGCTCTTTCAGACTAATCTGTGCCCTGCCAATCTTTCTGCACATTTTACCTTGTTGAGAGGCTTAGGAAGTCCTAATCTGGAGGTTGCAACTCTGTTATGTTTAATACCCAGAATCATACTTGCTTCCCTTCTAAATACCTGGAGTAAGGTACGTGCACTTTTATGCCAGGCAATTGAATCATAGTGTTTTACTAAACAAAGTATTAAATTAATCACATAATTGATGTATGTGATATGTCACATAATTTAAGGTATTTAAAAAAAAAACAAAACATTTTTTCCTCTCATCCTGCAACAGAGCATTCAATTTACTTTAGAACTTGAGAATGGTCAATTGCAAATATTAGCTTTAATATATTCCCATATCTAGGATATTAGGTATTATATAAATGACTTTTTTAATTCTTAAGAAGCTAAAAGTCTTCGTGTTCTGTTGAAAAGGACCCACTTAATGTTCCAAGTTCCATTTCTAAGCTGACACCATAATAGGAATTAGTGTGGATTTTTTTTTTAAATTCAGACATTTCTGAGACTTTCTGTGACCAGAAATGGAGATGCTAATAAACAAATCATTTGCTTTAATTTCCCTAGTGATTTCTCTCCTGTGAGAGCATATCCTACCGGAACCCTTGAAGTTTAGCCCTTGAAATGGCTAAACTTCTATTTCTATCATCTCAAGTTCAACTCATACATCTTTTGAAAAAAGGATACATTTAGTTGTACCTTTGAGAGGAAGTCTACCAATTAATAATGTTTCCCTTACTTGTGTATCTTCTAATTATGCACCTTAATTTCCACGCCATTAGTACCCCCAAAATACAAAGGTGAGGCTGAGGAACCTTTTGATTCTATTCACCAAAAATCTACACCAATTAAAGGCCAGATCAGGTGGAAGTAGATTCTCTTTTTTGGTGCAATTTTTTGGATGTAAAGACATAAGATACATGGGTGGATTGTAGGCATTTTCATGTATATAGCTCCTGATGAAAATATCCCAATGCAAACATTATCAGTCAAGGAAATGTATATGAATTTGAGACACTTTGGGAAGGATTTTAACTCCATAAAATAAATTGGTGGTTTGTGAGGCATATAAGTCTATTCCCCTATATTCTGTGTAATTTAAAGAGAAATTTCAATTAATTTTGGCATGAACAAACTCCAACATGCCATATATGGAAAATAAGCTTTACAGCATTTTTTTTTTTGAAAATTCAGGCTTCTAGAATAAACCAAGAGAGTTGTTCTTAGATTTTGAGCAGTATATTGGAAGCTCTTAGTTGCAACACTTTTCAGCATTCATTCAGTGCAGAGCCATTGCTATTAGTGTATCTTGCCTTAATTTCAATTGCTGAACTCCAATGCTTTTAGAAGGAGCCAAGAGCTTAAACCATAACTGTTGAACTCAGCTGTTTGGATTTATTTTCTGCTTCGGGTGAAATCATCTCGGTTCTTCTAAAGGACCTCACCAACCTATTAGAGCTCTTTGAGGGTATTGACAAGAATCTGGACTTCTAAAAAAGCCTTCAACATAATCCTGAAAAAACTAGTAATGAAATTGGGTTGCCATGGGATTAAAGGTCCACTTGTGAATATAAGTTCTTTTAAGAATGAAAAACAAAGAGTGAGTATACATGTTCCATTTTTGGAATGGAGAGGAGTAAATGAGGGGTCCTCCAGAGATCTGTATATGGATCAGAACTGTTTAATATGTTCTTAAATAACTTGGAAAAGGCAGTTAATAATGAGTTGACCAAGTTTATTAACGACCCAGATTTTTCAGAGTGGTAAAGAACAAGATGGACTGTGAAGAATTACAGAAGGGTCTTTTTAAAATTTAAATGTAAATGTAAATTTTAAAAATGTAAATTTAATTAGTATGGTACATATGGAGTAGCTAGTCACAGCTCTACAGTTAAGGTTTAGTTGAGTTTTGAAAGCAAAGAGGGACTAGACTTTGGAGTTTACCAATGATTACAACATTTACTCTCTGAAAATGTTCTGAAAAATATACAACTGTAGGAATCAAGTGATTTATGACCTAAAATTAATTTAAAATAGATTTCTTACAGTGATATCTTTTATTGGACCAACTATGTAGTTGGGATAAAGTTAAACACGCTTTCAAATACAAGATAGTCTTCCTCAGGCTTGTGTATTTTTATCCTAACTGCATAGTTGGTCCAATAAAAAATATCACCCTAAAAAGTCCTTGCCTGACATAATTTCTTGACTATCATGGCTCCAACATTATTCTTACACTTCCTTTAAAATAGATATCCTTGAATATTTTAAATGTGGACCACTTTTGGTCCCTAAATGATCTTAGTAACAGAATTACACAGACTCTGCAACCTTTCTTTATGGTTAAAACTCATCAAAATCTCATGCATAGAAATTGCAGAAGAAATTAGGTTATAAATCTAAATTTGGAACATCTGTTCTATATAATTTTTATGATCATCCAGAGTATAGATAGGTCAGTCTCCTTCATCGTTCTTCACAAAAACCATTGGAATATCAGAGCTAGCCCTGCCAGTTATGAGTCCCGTTCAACACATCACACTTATTCCTATGCTCTTCTCACATGCGGCCATTCTTTCAGCTCCCCATATTGCAGTTTTCTGGTATCAGAAAACTGCAAAGCAGGGAGCGGGAAACTTCACTCAAAAGAAGAATTTGGTGTATATGTGTAGGTTTCACCTATATCTTTAACAATATGTTGGTATACTCTAAAATAATATCAAATAAGTAAAAAGCAAATACTTTTCTTCATAGTTTCTCAGAGATTTATATAGTGAAGTATACATCAAAAGTGAGCATATTCACATTTTTCCAAGGAATGATAACATATCTAAGATTTATTACCCTTGCTCTGTAATTCAGTTATAGGTTATATTAGACAATCAAAAGGTTTAAAAATGTATTAATCTATTCAACAATACATTTATTCATTATGAAAAATGGCATATTAATGTTTATAAGAAATATTTATAACATTACACTGTAAAGAATTCATCAGAAGGCAATCAAGACAGATTAGTGGCTTAGAAGTACATTAAAATAGCAAAGTAATTTATTTTAACCTTATCACAAATAAACATGAGTAAATGCATTTTTAATAAAACATAGACCTGTTGCTATTTAGAAAGAGAAAAACATACAGTAGCTAAATTACATTCATTGAACTCACTCACTCTGATAATCAGCACTGAGAAGAAAATTAAGAAGTGATCAAAGGTGTAGATTCTAAATTGTAAAGCATGCAGAGATACTTTATTAATGAATTCTGTTCATTATTATTTTGCTGATGATACAGTTGAGATGCCTGCAAAATATACATAATTTATAAACTGAGAAGTGTTTTTTAAGTCACTGATTTGACATTCCTTGCCTATACTTTGATACTAGATTTTAAAGAGTATTTTTATTTGCATTTGTATTAAACATAAGGTATTTTAAAGATGTTTTGCATATTGGTCTTTAGATTTATACCAGGATCACGTAGTACCTGCTCTAAGAAATTTTAAACAGGGACAAATTTATATGTACTTATAAAAGTTCAGAGTATCTGGTAGTGAAAAGTAACTACCTCACTAAGTGGTCAGTTGAGAATTCCCTCCTCATTAAGGAAGCCACAGCTGGCATAAAGCTTGTATCACCCTCTTAGCCTGCAGACAAGCTCCAGCTTGATCAAGGTGTTTGAGCTATTGTACTACCAAAGTACCACCTGACCATACGTGCTTTGTAGACTCTTGATAAGTCTTAGGATGTGCAAACAAGTCTTATGTTTGTAGCGAACTTTCTGATGCACCCCAGCATGCCCGGTATTGGAGAATCCTCTCTGTGATTGGTGGAACCTATCCACCAATCAGGTAACTGTTGGGAGGGGCTTTGCCCTGCCCTTGCTTGGGGAAAAGAGGAAAAAAAAAAAAGAAAGAAGCCTTGGACCTGGTTCGGCAGAACTTTGGGGGTGGAGCCTCCTGAAGAGAATGAAAGGAGCTGCGTGCCCAGTACACGAGAGATGCATCAGGGATGCAGAAGAGAGAAAAGCAGGGCTTAGAAGAGCAGAGGAGAGCTGCTCAGCAGGGCAAAACAATAGCCTGGAAGAGCCCCTGAAGACTTCCATCGGCGGGGAGCAGCGGATGGCTCCAGCAGCGAGGCTCTTGGTGCACAGCACGGCATCCAGCCCCTGGGACCCACATGAGGCTGGGATCTGCAACTTCTGGCATGCGGCCAGAGACACGGTGCACAGGCCAGTGCACAGAGCGGGATTTCTGGAGCTGCTTGGGCAGCTCAGGCCCCCAGCCCCCGGCATGAGTTCAGGATCTCGATGCAGGAGGCTCTGCATGGTGAGAGACCCTCGGAGCTGCTTAAGGTGGCTCAGGTCTATAACTGCTGGCACTGGGCAACACCTTGGTGCAGACACCACTGCACAGACAGTCCAGGAGCGAACTAAGCCCCGATGCTGCATGAGGCAACCTGGGCCTCCAACCTATAGCAAAAGGTTGAGTCCAGGGAGCCAGACGGTGCTCAGGCTACTGAGCCAGTGGGCAGAGCTGAGCCAGAGGCCTCAGAAGCTGTGCATAACAGGGTTCCATTCTGGGGGGGACAGTGACCTCTGAAGCCCATTGCAGGGAAGAGAGTAGCTTGGTGCAAAGGACAAGGGCTACCCTTCAGACATGGGAGCCATAAGTTGCAGGGAAAAAAGATTCCCACAGGGGAGAGGGAGTCCCCCTTAGTTAGTTAAGGGCTTCTGAAAGTGGAGGCCCCACTGGGAGGGCCCCCCTAAAGTTACCAGCTTCCTTGAAGGGCTTGGGAAAAGGCCCAAGGGCATTGGGGTTTCCCTTTGGGATTAAGTTTATCTTTGAGGTTCTTGCACCTTAAGTGGTGTGATGTTGTGCCTTATATTTTGTGAAGTTTCATGTTTGTATGTTAGTAGATGAGTAGAGACTTAAATTTATAACTTTGACTAGTGCTCTGCTGGAACCCCCTTTTGCTATTATTCACCTGTTGTTTGTTTGTATTTATTTGTCGCTTATTTACTGTTCACCTGTACTTACCTATAGTTTATCTGTTGGTTATCAATGTTTATTTTGGGGCTTACCTGTTTCAGATCAGATATTTACTTGTGACTTACCTTTATCTGGAGCACTGGTGTAAGGTTTTATGGCATTTACCCAGAGGGTATGGTTTATGTTATTTGCTTGGATATCATATATATATGTGTGATGGCCTGCTTCTATAGGGAAGGAGGGAAACTAACTGGTCTGCAGTTCCCCCATAGCACACCTGCCAGCAAACAATTCCCTTCAATTGGAGAAGGGGAATATATACCCAAATACACCTCAACTACATGTACAAGAATTTACATGAAGAACTATTTACAGTAAAGTGATCATAGTCCTAGTGTTGCCCTTGCAAGCATCTGTGGCTATCCTTTTTTCTGTTCAGCCACACTAGGAAGTTCCTGATGGAGCTTCTGTGTCTTCAGATGCCTAACTTCCAGAATACGTTACATTTCCAGGGGGACTTCACTTATTCTATGTGACATGCTCCAGCTCTACCTCTAAACACTTCTTTTTCCCTCCCTTAGAGTGTTAAGAATGAGAGGAGCTATGCTCAGCAGGATTAAGGGCTGTGATACAGCTTTATGTTAGTTTAGGATTCCTTTTTGATGAAGGAATTCTCAATTGCCCATTTAGAGCAGCTTTACATTCACTTTGCAGTCCAGGAGTGCATTTCAACTGCTCAGAATTTTTTCTAAATATATGTGCATGAGGGAGAGGAGCTATTTAACTTAAAGAATAGTATCGGCTCAAGACTGAATGGCTACAAACTAGTTATACATACTTTTAGACTGGAAACTAGAACATTTGAAACGTTCTTCCAAATAAAGAAGTGTAATTAAGAAACCTGAATTACTTCAAGATAGAGCGTGACAAGTATTTATGGAAGGGTTATTATGGTAGGGACATACATGTTCTTGTAGCATGTATTATATCAGTATTCAAGTATTGATATCCCAGTGTTGGAACAGAAAGAAAACCCTTTCTCTGTATCTTCTTATCTCATTCTTCAATGTTTCACTTAATTACTTACAAGAGCTAGGTGGGATTCTGGTCATTAGACCTGTCCGCCCCGTCTACCCTCCCACCCTGCTAATCCTGTATTTGTTTCCCCATGTGAGGGAGGGTCTTTATCTCCCTCCTCCCCCTTTTTCTGAAATATTGGTTGTTTTCTACAGGTAGAGATGGGAGGCTTGGCTGGGGCCTGCTGGTATACCTGCAAGGAGTGAGAAATGTCTAGCGTCTTTTATGCGTTCTCTTGCACAAACCACGCACCAGATTCACGGTCAAGAAGTAATCTTTCTACTGAGTCAGACTGGCAAAGACAGTGGCCTGTTTGTTATTTATTTTGTTACTCTGTATCAAGGAGCAAGAATGCATTTTTTGATCATCGGAGCACATTTTAACCTAGTACATTCCATGCCATTGCTGTGGCAGAGCACTGACACTTGCCTCGACTATTTGTAACCTGTGGCATATTGTAAAGTGTTTTGTTTCTTTTTAATCATAGTATAGATGTGGCTTTGGAGTGTTAGAGGGGTTGGAACTGATGATCTTGTGGATACTTTGGGCAAATAGATGCCTCTGAATACAGGGGAAGGGACTCCGTGTGCCAGGAGGCCCCTTCCTTCCAATCCTGTATTTCTTTGCCATCATCCATTGAAAATATGACCATGAAAAACCAGGTCAGGAAATGGGTCCCAGTATACTTTTACCTCCAATATATATATCTTAAATTTATGCACTGGAATCTGTTCCTCATATTCTGAAAAGAGTTATTTGGGAAGCTGAGTCCTTTCTGTTTCACCTGGGTTCTCTTTACCTGATTTTGCATGAAGCAAATTGTAAATAAAGTAGATGAATGTAAATGTTGATAAATTTAATATTTACTTGATTGTTTAAATGAGACAGGTTCAGGCTTTTTTACAAAAGAGAGACTGCTGAATTCCTAAAAATATTTTTTTAACAATGTTGGTGTCTTGACAGAATCAGTGCTTTAAAAAATAACTGCATCCAGATTTTCAAGTCACTGGAGATAAATGAGTGATATGGCACATGCATTGAATGAATGTGTCAGTACTAGTAATATCATCACCTCACTGCCCTTAGGAATAGTTATTGTTGCCAGCTGGCAAGTCTGGAAATCAAGGCTTATTCAATTGAAGAGTCATACTATTTCAACTGCCTTAGTATATAACAATGATATTACAAAGACAATAATTGACTTAACTCCTTTTAAAATGAATTTCAGGTAATAATATTTAGCAAATAATAAAAAAGACTTGTTAATGTCTATAAACATTAATCATTTTTTAAAATGCAAACAGTTACAGCTGCATAACTCAGTGAAAAACAGGTTTTAATTTTCTTCTTTTTTTTTAGTTTACCAGAATTTAAGAAGGAAATTTATATTTTACTGCATCACGGAAATTCATTTAACAAATATACACTAAGATGTATTTTTATCTGGATAAATCCTTGCATTACATTGATTTCAATGAACATTCTATTGAAATCATCCTAAAATAGCCTTGCAGAAAAATGGGGAGGAGGTGTGAGAGGATTAAATGGGCATATTCACTGCTGGTATATGTTTATTCTGAAATGAACTTTAAGTACAATGATTAGCTTCAGTTCATTTATATAGGAATGTGCATATGCAGATCTAAAATTTTGAAAAGCTGGGTGGAGATGGTAAGGTGCATTATAGAACAGCACATTTTTCTCAAGTTGAAAATAAACTAAAAGCTTTATTAATATTCTAAGCCTACAGCTGTATTATTCCATTTAAGACTGAAGCAAAAATGAATATAACTTAACTGGCATGAATTTAATACCATGTGCAAGGGCTCTGAAACAGCAGCCTCATTACTAGGATAAGCTAACAGACGACAGAATTGCAGAACAAAGTATAGTTTGATTAGTGGATCATGGAAACCATTAAAAAGAGCTGAAGATCATTAACATCTGTGGAATGACATGTTTAGAAGGGATCAGGTAGATTATAATGAGCCATGAATTCAAGTGATTCCCTTAGCACTTCCTGAATAGAAATTCTGCTGTCACTGCCAGACAGTTGGTTTTAAATTATGGGTGGATCAGGAATCAAATGGGGGTGCAAGTGCACTAGTGTATGCCCATTGGGTCCATCCCTGGAAATGTGTATAGGTGTGTCTGTGCACAGACACTGATGTTTTTGTTCATAAACGAGCTGGTTGTAAATGATGGCAGTTCCACATTGGTAGCTCAAAGTTGGTTACCATTCTTTAAATGCACTGTTTCAATATCAATTTTTACTTACTGGGTTCACCTGATGATGCACTACAAAATATTTTTATAAACAAAGATGAACTTGGCCTGGCTTTAAATTACATTAATTCAAAATTATGGCATGTTACTTGCAAAACATTAATAAAAAGGTAAACATTAACCTACAGTATTATTTCCCACAAAGAAACAGGCCCAGCATGAATATGCTCTCTTCTTTTGAGAAATGTATGGGTCAGCAGTTTTATAAACTTCATTGAATATTTTAGCTTATTGGAATGTACCCTTCAATACTGATAATCCCATATGACCCAAAAATGTTAAGTAATATGAAAAAAGTAACTTGTATACCTCTCTACCTCCATGCACAGATAAATGATAGCAAGCTATCAATCTGCCTTAAACAAAAGCTAAAGTTAAATTATTCTATTTATTAGTGAATGGTAGAAAAGGAAACAGATTTTCCTTACAACCACTTGATGCTTTACTAGTTCTGTGAACCTAAAATCAAACTGCTGATACAAATTCTGCCCTTAATTACCCCTATATAACTCAATTGTTTTAATATTCTTTCTTCAGTTGCCATTGCTGCTTTGTTCACCCTACCCTAACCATTGTTGCCGTATTCATGGTCTTTGATGGGGTTACACTTAGGGCTGAAGTAATATGCTGGAAAGAGGACAGAGGCCATGCAGCAACTGGAGTCCAGGGATGAATTCTGGTTAACTTGGCCCAAATTTCTCCTAAAGTTTCTCAGGCACAGCATATGGATGTCTTCTGTGTATCACCTTTTAAGAATTTACATTTAATTTTAAATGACAGCTAGCCTAGGGGCAGAAGGTAGAGGTGCCTTCTCTTTTAAGTGCTGGAAGAAGTACAAGAACCAGAGACTATGTTCTCCACCACAATTCTAACCAGCTCCTGTGTACATATAAAAGTGGGGAGAGCACTTCTTGTACTTTCTGTTTTCTGGTGTATTTGAACAGGCAAGCCAAACTCTTACGAAGAATTTGATCATGCACTTTGAAATCGGTTAACAGACGGATGCTGAGAAAAGTCAGATCTATAACACTGCTGTCTGTACAGGACTGATATGAGTGAAACAAGGGTAAAATCTGAGCCTAAGAAATTAATTCATAGATTCATAGATGTAGAGTCAGAGGGGACCTGAGCAGATCATCAAGCCTGACCTCCTGCCATGGGCAGGAATGACTACTGGGTTCATATGACCCCAGTAATCAAGCCTCCTTTTAAAGAGCCCTAAGGTAGGAGCCAGCATCGCTTCCCTTGGAAGCTGGTTCCAGATCCCGGCGACCCTGACTGTGAAGTAGTGCCTCCTGATGTCTAGCCTGAACCTACTTCAGTCAGTCCATGGCCGCTATTCCTTGTTACTCCAGGTGGTGCTCGGGGGAACAGGGTCTCACCCATTCCCCTCTGGTCCCCCCCGGTAAGTTTATAGATGACCATTAGATCTCCCCTCAGCCTTCTCTTGTGGAGGCTGACCAGGTTCAGGTCCCTGAGCCTCTCCTCATAGGGCCTGCCCTGCTGCCCCCTGATCATGCGAGTGGCCCTACTCTGGACCCTCTCGATGCTGTCCACATCCCTCCTGAAGTGCAGAGGGATTAGTAGATCTAATTAGTAGATAGGAACTTGTATTTAAGAAGTTCTTTGAGAGGGAAAATAAGAAAGAATCCAAGAAATAGAAGGAACATTATATATAGTTTAAAACTGACTTTTGGTAGGTTACTAATAACAAAACAGATATTTTATTGCCATCTTTTGCTGTTGTTTTTATTATATTATTGTGAAAATAGCTACCACTTGATTCTATTTAGAGTATTATAAGGCTCCCTTTAGCATGGTATCTGAGCACTTTCCATGAGTATGAGTCATGATGGGATCTGTTCTTAGGTTCTTTTCTTATTTCTTCCTAGCCAATACTTTCTCTGGGATTCTCTCAGTTGATGATGAAAAAACATAACACTGCTGAATAATTCATTGTTCTAATGGATGTTATGTTCATATTATTGTTTTTAAAGTATATTTATGCATCTCCCCTAGCTGATGATAAGATTAAACTATTGAAGTGTACTCTGTTTCTTTCAGTGGAGCATTTACACTTAAAATTCAGGTACAACTATTGTAAATGTATATGCTAGTACAAGTCAAAAACATTCTCTACTTCCTTTATTTTTATCTTCCATTTGAATCAGCTGTATTCTTGCATTTGCATTCAACTTAAACTCATTGTTTATTTCTCATTTTTCTGTTCAATATGAGTTCTTAGGCAAGGTATTCAGTGACCTGAAGGATTAATTTGAATTCATCAGCAGCCCATGTTCAAAACCTGCAAATATTCTTAAGGTGATCTGAGTGCATGCATTTCTCTGAACTGGTGAAAAGTTATCAAAACATTTTTGACCTCTAAGTACACTTACTGTTATTCATGAGTGACCCTCTGTAGAGTATATTTGGCCTACAGGCCACATTTGACACGCATATATTCCTTTATTTTCAGGGACTTCATATAGGATGCAATAGTATCACCCTGAGCCATCTATGTCCACTTACATGCCTAATAGATGGAATCTAGTTCTGTGTTCAATGGATTTTTGCTTCAGTTTTCACTAAACATGTTGATTTTGATCAAATGGCTTACACAAATGCTGTGTTAAGCCCCATTCCTCCAAACTCCTATGCACATACACAATCTCATTGACTTCAATGAGACTACGTAAGTGTGTTAAATGTTTACAAAGCATGACCTTCCAGACTTAGGGACTTGTTACATAGTCATAGATGTATAGATTCATAGACACTAAGGCTGGAAAGGACCTCGGAAGATCATTGAGTCCAGCCCCCTGCCCCAGGGGCAGGAAGTCAGTTGGGGTCATAGGATCCCAGCAAGATAAACATCCAAATGTCTCTTGAAGGTGTTCAGATTAGGTGTTTGAACCACCTTCAGCGGCAGTCTATTCCAAACCTTGGGGACTCAGACAGTAAAGAAGTTATTCCTTATGTCCCACCTGAAATGGTCATGGAGAAGTTTGTGACCATTCAACCTCATCATCCCTTTGGGCGCTCTGGTGAACAGATGTTTTCCCAGATCCTGGTAAGCACCCTGATAAATGTATAAGTAGCCACCAGATCACCCCTGAGCCTACGCTTTGCCAGGCTGAAGAGTCCCATGGCTCTCAGCCTCTCATCATAAGGTCTGTTTTCCTGACCTTTGATCATACATGTACCTCTCCTCTGCACTCTCTCAGGCTTCTCTTAATGTTGCACTTTGAGCTGCTCAAATGTTAATCAATGTTAGTGCTAACTGAAGTTTGGAGCAGTCATATCTTAAGGCTAAAAACCTTCTCTAACTGTCTGTTCCCCAGTTGCACAGCTATGACTTACCACTAGAAGGCTGGTGAGCAAGGTCCAGGCTAGGAGTTACAATGGTAAATTGCCACCACAGGGCTGGTGAGCCAGGACAGGCTTCTGTCCCAGCTCTATATGGAGGTGAGAGAAAGATGGGTTGGGGAAGAGGTGGAAACATGAAGCTGGGAAGTGGAGGGTTAATGGGATTAGGGTAGGTAATGAAATGGGAGGTGGGAAAGAAATGGGGGTGGGGAAAGGGTGGGGAAATGAAGGAAGTCAGCCATGGAAGGAGAAAATAAGTATTAAAATATATATATATTTTTTTAATTCTCAGGAAGAAACATTTCTCCACACAGAACAGAAGAGTGAGGGATGGATCAATGCATCCCAGGATGCTGGAGGACAGCAGCTTGGGTGGCTCATCTGTGGGGAGTGAGCACATATTAATGGAACATAAACTGGGTAACATGGATCAGATATACCCCACTTCAAGCAGGTTTAACTTTAAACTGCCTGAGGTGTGGTTAAAACTAGTTTCAGGTGTTACTGTGTGGACAGTGCAGGGGTTAAGAGCTCCAGGAGCTGCCTAAAATTAATGTGTAATGAGGCCCATAGAAACATATTCAGAAAGGAACACATAGTGATATTGATGAGGGAAGATGAATTCAGGCTATACTAGGAAACAGACAAGACAAAAGACCAGTTGAAGGACTACTTATAAAAGGTAAAGGTCTTCAAATCACTGAGCCTGTTGATTTTTATCCTAGAATTCTTAGGCTACTGGCCAAGCACACTCAGATCCATTAGCAATTATCTTTGAGAACACATGATAAATATATAAGATTTGCACAAAAATGGAAAAGGACTAAAATACTGCCTGTCTTAAAAGGGGGAAAAACCCCAGGGAATTATAGAATGGTCAGCCTAACTTCAGTTCTCAGAAAGATGATAAATACCTGGAAAATAACATAAGTACATGATAAATAAAAGAAAAACAAATAATGTCAAAGTTGGCTACTATCCCTTTATGATAAGATAACATACTTTGTAAAGTGGAGAAAAACAGTAGATGCAATATACCTGGACTTCAGTAATGCTTTTGACATTATTTCACATTTCTGGACTATGGGTATAAATGTCTATACCCTGTACAGAAGAGATTGTGCTGAAAAAAGGGGCGGGGGTGTAGTTCACTACGTGAAGAAGTGCTTCATATCCCTACAAGCTCAGAATGGCACCCAAGGAGGATGACTGGAGACTCTTTGTGTTAGAATATGAGAGGAATGTGGTGAAGAGGATACAATGGTAGGAGTCTACTACAGACCTCCAAATCAAGAACAAGGGCTTGACCAAGAATTTGCCAAGGAACTGGCCAAGACTGCACGCTGTCAGGATACTGTTGTCATGGGAGACTTCTCAGACATCTCACAGGAAGACCACTCGGCCAAATACGATCCATCTCAAAGTTATTACATGTGTGGATGAGCTCTACCAGTCTCAAGCCGTTTATGGGCCAACAAGAGGTAAGGCGCTGCTGAACCTGGTACTGGCCAAAGGGGATGATCTAATCAGTGACCTAAGAATAGAAGGGAAATTGGGTGACAGTGACCACAAGTCACTTTCACTATTCATTGCAAAGCTGGCAAGTCAGCCAGCACTGCAGTAGTCCTTGACTTAAGGAAAGCTGACTTTCATTAGCTCAGGAGACTTCTTCTTGAGGCCCCGAGAGGCCATGATTTCACAGGAAAGGGAGTTCATGATAAGTGCTTGCTCCTTAAGGAAGCGGACCTAGAAGCACAAGGGCAGTTCATCCCAACCCATAGGAAAGGTGGTAAAAGGGTTCAACAACCCCCTTGGCTCAACGGGGAACTCACAGTCCTCCTACATCTAAAAAAAAAAAAAAGAGAGGCTTATAAGGGATGGAAGACAGGAAATACCACTAAGGAGGAGTATTCTGCATTGGTTCACACCTGCAGGGAATGAACTAGGAAAGCCAAGGCTGCAACTGAACTGTAACTGGCTACATGAATCCAGGGCATTAAAAAGTCCTTCTTCAGATATGTGGGAGTTGAAAGAAAAACAAGGGCAACATTGGACCCCTACTAAACCAGTTGGGGCAGCTGGCTACTGATTCCCAGGAAGAAGCCAATCTGCTTAATAATTTCTTTGTGTCAGTTTTTCACCAGCCCAAAGGGACCACCCTGCCTAACATGATGCGGGATGACCAAGGTGAGGATGAATATACACCCAACACTTCTCTAAATAAATGTAATAGTATCTTGGTATTAGCCCCCACTTTAATGTTATTATGCCTTTAATCTACTTTGAGTCTTCCATTGACTGATTTCAATGGTATGTAGGTACCCAAAGTCTTTTGAAAATTCCATTAGGTGCTTCCCTGCATCTTTTGGTACCCATATTGTTTTAAAAATCTGGCAGTTAGAAGTTGATGACAATCAATTAAACAAGCTCCTAAGCACGTACACAAGTTTAAAAAATGAGGTTTAAGTCAGTTGCTACTTTTTAAAATGTCACCTTTTCTGATGAGCGCTATGACTATATTTTCAATTAGAAAACTATTCCAGATATTTTTTACCATTTCAGGTAGAAGAAAATCAAAGAACAAAGTCTGAGTTGCCCATTTGTAGAGAGACTCCTTAAAATTAAAGCACACAATTTTAAGTGTAGCAACTAACAACAGTAAATTTAACTGTTGTTTGAACATATTCCGTATTTAGGAAAAAGTCTAGCTACCACATCCACAACTACTAAATTATAACAGGGAGATTGCAAAGTAAGTGGAAGCCAGTAAATATCATGTAATGAGCTTTTATGACCTCAATATATTTATTATAAAAGTGCAAAGAACTAACTTGATAGAGATATTCGTCTTGTGGAAATGTGCCAGTTGGAACCTTTCTTAGCAGAAAAAGTGAGAATTAAGGCCCAGATTATTCCATTTTTATTCAGTACTAGCCACTTCATTTGCCCTCCACCTGGTCCCCAGGTGCCAGCCCTGAGCAGGCTCATTTGCCTGGGTCCTGCTACTTACCTCACTAGCAGGAATCCTAGTATTTCCTATTTAAAAACTGTAAATTCTCTGATTTAAAAAGAAATCCCAAATTCACTCTTTAAAATACTCCATAATTGATGTTCTCTCTCTCTCTCTCTCTCTCTCTCTCTCTCATATATATAAAGAAAGAGAGAGATCAGTTGGGCAATGTTTTATTGATCTATGTACAATTTTAAAGCAATTTTGAAGCCTATCAGTATCTCTGTCATCATAGGTCCATAGCTGTAGGATTGAAAGGGACCTTGTAGATCTTCTAGTCCGACCCTGTGCCTTGGGCAGGAGAGAAAACTGGGCTCAAATGACCCCAGCCAGGTAACCGTCGAGCCTCCTCTTAAATACCCCCAGGGTAGTACCCATCACCACTTCCCTTGGAAGTTGGTTCCAGATCCTAGCCACCCTGACTGTGAAGTAGTGCCTTCTAATGTCTAGTCTAAACCTACTCGCTAGCAACTTATGGCCATTATTCCTTGTTATTCCGGGAGGTGCTTGGGGGAACAAGGTCTGTCCCAAACCCCGCTCGTCCCCCCTAGTAAGTTTATAGAGGGCCCCAGATCCCCCCTCAGCCTTCTCTTGTGAAGGCTGAACAAATTAAGGTCCTGTAGCCTCTCCTCATAGGGTCTGCCCTGCTGTACCCGGAACATGCAAGTGGCCCTCCTCTGGACCCTTTCCATGTTGTCCACATCCCTCCTGAAGTGGAGCACCCAGAACTGGATGCAGTACTCTAGCTGCAGCCTGACCAGAGTCACATTGAAGGGGAGGATCACCTCCTTGACCCTGCCTGTGATGAATAATGACTCCAAGATCTCTTTCTGCCACCGTGCTTTCAAGAAGGGAGGTCCCCAGCCTAAACGTATTACTTCATTCCTGGGGAAGCTCTTTGAGAAGATTATCAAGAAGCACATCTGTGATGGGCCAGCAGCAGGGATGATGCTCAAGGGCAACCAGCATGGTTTCATTAGGGGAAGGTCCTGTCAGACGAACCTGATTGCCTTGTACAATCAGGTCACAAGATCATTGGATGCAGGTGTTGCGGTGGATGCAGTCTTTCTGGACTTAAGTCTTTCTGGACTTAATTCTTCATTCTCCCTATGTATTTATCATAATGAAATAAATTCTAAATATTGATATGCTTTGGTGTTTGCTTTTGGTTTTCTTCTCATAGAACAAATTAGAGCTCCCCTTGACCCCTTCACTAACCAGGATGTGGGGACAGGTGCCCCTGAAGTCGCATCCTGTCTGGCAGCTGGGCACACTTGGTATGTGATGGAGGGGGGGGATGTGAGGTTTGCAGAGGGGGGGTGGGAAGAGGTGTGGTGGAATGGGGGTTATTGGGAGTGGGGGGATGTGGGGTTTGTGGGTGTTGGGGGGTGCCACAAATCCGCCTCCCCACCTTCTGCAGCACCAGCTGGGCCATGCCCACCAGCACTGCCAGATCTGAGGGCTGTGTGGGGAGAATAGGCCTGGCTGGACCCAACCTGACCTTGCCAGCACAGCCAACTAGAGGGCCTTTGGACAGGACCAAGACTTGAAGCTTTGGGACTCCTGGTTCCTTTTCAAGGGCATGCACTAGCTGGGCAGGCTGAGCCAGGTTGCATCGGGTCCATTCTCCATGAGGGTGAGGCAGCAATGCACCATGGCTTGTTGTAGGCATAGCCGTGTGGTCGTGCATCAGTGCCTAACCCTCATGGAGAATGGGCCTGACGTGACTCAGCCCACCCAGCTAGCATGTGCCTTTGGACAGGAGCCACTCATCCTGGTCCTGTCCAAAAGCATACTAGTGGGCCATGCTGGGCCAGGTTAGGTTGGGTCCCATTGGGCCCTTTCTCCCCACATAGATCGCAGGTCCGGCAGCGCTGCCACAGACACAGCCCTGCAGGAGGTCTGGGGGCAGGCAAGTGGTGACCCCTCCCACCCACAAACCTCACACCCCATACCACTCCCATACACTTCCTGCCACTCCCGAAACACCCACCCTACACCCAGAAACCACACAGTCCCTGCTTATCTGGGACAGCGCCCAGGGCCAAGTCCCACCGGAGCCTTGCCCCACTTCTGTTTGCCGTGCATCCTGGGGCAACAGAAGCACTATAGAGACACTCTGGCCAGATACCAGAGCATCTCTGGAACCCACTGCCAGTTTGCCTCAGAGCATGGTTTTGTAATGTGCCCTGCCCCACCTTTTTCCACAGGATTTTTTTATTTTTGTTTTCTTGATACCTGGATTTCCAGGTATCAAATTTAGGGTCAATGCTGCAAATACGCAGTGCAGGAAACTTTTTTTTGTTTCCATTGTGCCTCTTGTGGCATCTCAAACTGCTCTGAGACACTGCAAGAGGCACGCATGGGCTCATCTGGACATGCCCATAGGAGTTTAACTTCCATTGATTTCAGTGAGCACTAATTATCTAAGTAACTTTAAAATCTTGGCCTAAAGTTATAGCCCTATAAACAAGTTTGTGTTAGACTATAGGTGATGTTTAGCCCGCAATAAATCATTTTATATTACTCTGTAATTTAGTGTTTTCCTGGTAGTTATTCATACATATCCACTTAACATGTGTTTTGCTAAAAGAACTTCTGTTGCAACCCTATATGCTTTATCTACTTCTCTTCTTCCTTCTTCATGGTTTCTTTTGTGTATCCCATTCTCCATTGCTGATTTTTTTATTGGGTGGGTCATCTAAGCATTTTTATTGACTTCTCAGTATTGGTACCTCATTTAATTTCTTTTTGAATAAAAACAAATGCAGTCTATGCTGCAGAATTTCTTTTCAGATCCTTGGAATTTATTTTTATGAAATGCCTTTGTCTCCAGTTCAACAAATAAAATATACTGTATGTATCAAATTACAGTATATATCATAAGAAATATCTGTGCCATTTCCACATTCCTTGGCAGACAGCCAGCCTGCAATCAACCACTTAGTTGTGACACATTACATTCTTCTAAGAATTGCAATTAAATGAATGAATAGTTCAGGCACTTTTAGATTATATATATTTGACTTGAGACTTGTATTACAGCAATCAACCGCATCATCTTTCTATATGTGCTGCAATCTGATGGCTGAAATAGGGGTGCTTGCCT
>NW_017728918.1:47751441-47760469 GCF_001723895.1 Crocodylus porosus | reverse complement strand
TGGGGGGATGTGGGGTTTGTGGGTGTTGGGGGGTGCCACAAATCCGCCTCCCCACCTTCTGCAGCACCAGCTGGGCCATGCCCACCAGCACTGCCAGATCTGAGGGCTGTGTGGGGAGAATAGGCCTGGCTGGACCCAACCTGACCTTGCCAGCACAGCCAACTAGAGGGCCTTTGGACAGGACCAAGACTTGAAGCTTTGGGACTCCTGGTTCCTTTTCAAGGGCATGCACTAGCTGGGCAGGCTGAGCCAGGTTGCATCGGGTCCATTCTCCATGAGGGTGAGGCAGCAATGCACCATGGCTTGTTGTAGGCATAGCCGTGTGGTCGTGCATCAGTGCCTAACCCTCATGGAGAATGGGCCTGACGTGACTCAGCCCACCCAGCTAGCATGTGCCTTTGGACAGGAGCCACTCATCCTGGTCCTGTCCAAAAGCATACTAGTGGGCCATGCTGGGCCAGGTTAGGTTGGGTCCCATTGGGCCCTTTCTCCCCACATAGATCGCAGGTCCGGCAGCGCTGCCACAGACACAGCCCTGCAGGAGGTCTGGGGGCAGGCAAGTGGTGACCCCTCCCACCCACAAACCTCACACCCCATACCACTCCCATACACTTCCTGCCACTCCCGAAACACCCACCCTACACCCAGAAACCACACAGTCCCTGCTTATCTGGGACAGCGCCCAGGGCCAAGTCCCACCGGAGCCTTGCCCCACTTCTGTTTGCCGTGCATCCTGGGGCAACAGAAGCACTATAGAGACACTCTGGCCAGATACCAGAGCATCTCTGGAACCCACTGCCAGTTTGCCTCAGAGCATGGTTTTGTAATGTGCCCTGCCCCACCTTTTTCCACAGGATTTTTTTATTTTTGTTTTCTTGATACCTGGATTTCCAGGTATCAAATTTAGGGTCAATGCTGCAAATACGCAGTGCAGGAAACTTTTTTTTGTTTCCATTGTGCCTCTTGTGGCATCTCAAACTGCTCTGAGACACTGCAAGAGGCACGCATGGGCTCATCTGGACATGCCCATAGGAGTTTAACTTCCATTGATTTCAGTGAGCACTAATTATCTAAGTAACTTTAAAATCTTGGCCTAAAGTTATAGCCCTATAAACAAGTTTGTGTTAGACTATAGGTGATGTTTAGCCCGCAATAAATCATTTTATATTACTCTGTAATTTAGTGTTTTCCTGGTAGTTATTCATACATATCCACTTAACATGTGTTTTGCTAAAAGAACTTCTGTTGCAACCCTATATGCTTTATCTACTTCTCTTCTTCCTTCTTCATGGTTTCTTTTGTGTATCCCATTCTCCATTGCTGATTTTTTTATTGGGTGGGTCATCTAAGCATTTTTATTGACTTCTCAGTATTGGTACCTCATTTAATTTCTTTTTGAATAAAAACAAATGCAGTCTATGCTGCAGAATTTCTTTTCAGATCCTTGGAATTTATTTTTATGAAATGCCTTTGTCTCCAGTTCAACAAATAAAATATACTGTATGTATCAAATTACAGTATATATCATAAGAAATATCTGTGCCATTTCCACATTCCTTGGCAGACAGCCAGCCTGCAATCAACCACTTAGTTGTGACACATTACATTCTTCTAAGAATTGCAATTAAATGAATGAATAGTTCAGGCACTTTTAGATTATATATATTTGACTTGAGACTTGTATTACAGCAATCAACCGCATCATCTTTCTATATGTGCTGCAATCTGATGGCTGAAATAGGGGTGCTTGCCTCGGCTGCATTTTGTATTTTTGGAGTATGTGGCAAATGCATGTTCAGTCGTAGTCATGCTCATGTTAGCAACTTCATTTTCTAAGGGAAAAGATAGAGAACACAATACAGGAAGAATAAGAAGCAATTGAAAGTAGATATCTTACTTATACTACAGAATAGTACTCCAGATACCAGTGATCTAGGCATTCAAGGAGCCAACTACATGCAATTCAAAGGGCAATCTCTATAAGCCAATCTTTCTATTTTAGTTTGTGTCACAGGATGACTTTTTTTTTACTGTAGCATTCTAAACCACTATCAGCAAGACACAATCTAAAAAGAAAAACCTTATAAAAATATGGAAGTAAATGCAACTATGAGAGAATATTTTTATCTTTATTGTTTGACTTTCACACTTTTAAAATGGGAGGTTTTAAATTTGGGTGTAGTTATCATTTGAACTATTGAAATGTCTCCAGTGTTATGCTAACGTTGTTTGACTTGAATGCCTTCTTCTTCCTTTAAATCATTTTTAAAATATTTGTATTTAAAATATGCATGTAGAGAGACCACCACCAGTGTTAAGTATGATAAGCTCTTTTTGTTTTGTTCCTTTTCACTTGGCAGGTACCGGGGGGTGGGGACATTAAGTTGTTTTGTTTAGAGGTTTTTTTAATTTGTTTTCAAAGGTCCTAGTCTTGATTAATTGAAGTTTTTTGGATTGTTAAATCCTCATTTATCTTTGGAGGGTACTCAAGCCAAGTTGTCCTGAAAAAGTTCTTTACCCTAGTTATGCTTCCCTTTTCCCTGAGGATATTGAGATTTTGTTAGGGAGCTCATAAAACAATGGATATAGGAAGCAAATGATGTTAGGTTTTCCTTTCTGTATTTGCCTTCATGAAGCCTATGATAAAACCCATTTCAAGAGGCTGTTAAAGAAATTACATAATTATGGTGTGAGTGGCAATATTCTGTTGCCAATTAAAAACTGGCTGAAAACAGAAAACAAATAGCAGAAATAAATCATCAGTTCTCAGGGATCCAGTTAATGCATCCTTAGAGATCTGTAAGTAGATTACAAGTGGTTGATGTATTTGTTAGTTTTGCAGCTAGACTTGTAGACTAGTTTAGATAAGTCAAGGCTTAAGAAGATTGAGTCGAGTTATGAAAATGAAACTCCCTTGGCTTCAACTTAAATTTACTGTGGCTTCTACTTATATGCACTCTTCCAATATAATGGACTTACAAGCAGAGGGAGAAGTAATAGAGATCAAGTAGAACCTTTAGTGCTCCTGCCCTCCCCGCTAAATTTGGTTTGGCTTAGATCCAGCAACCACCATGTGGCTGAGAAGACTGCCCCTGTAAAAAGCTGTTGTAAACTGCTATGTGCTTCCCAGGAACAGGAGAGGATTTTTGACACTCCTACTATGGCAGAGCATTCAGATGCAAAGGCTCCATCTAATCCTAGGGAAAGTGACTGGATATGACAAGCTTATTTAAATTCAGTCCACACAAATGTAAAATAATGTGCACTGTAACAAACAGCTTAAAATATTCTTAAACAGCGATGAGTTCTACTTTGTTCTCTTATCTTTCAACTTTCCTTCCCAAACTGCTTATCTTCTGTCTTTGATACCAGTGCCATAAACCTGGCTACCCAAAGCAGAATTGTATTTCACCTAGGGGATGCTCACAGTACAGTTTGAGATTAATTCTGAGAGAACCCCTATTCCTATAACATAGGCATCTATGTGTCCAAAGGGGTAATAGACATATACCCAAAGAGGGCGTAGAAGGGGGTGTCTGCCCATCTTTAGGAGATAGTCATATGATTGCCATAATAGGGGCACTTATGTGCCCTGAGGAAGAATCACTCCTAAAAATAGTTGGGATGTCAAAGTTAGTCTCACTTTGATCATCCCCTAGATGAATTAGAATTCTGCTACTACTCTTTATTTCAGAATCACTCCAAGTTTATTTCTTCATATTGATCTTTTCTACCTAGTGCCTACAATCTTGCTGGCTTCTTGATATGAAGATTGACCATACATGACAAGACCATTTCCCCATTCTTCTCTAATTCCTGTTTAGATCCTGCTGGCTCTTGCCCTTCTCTTTGTTTCTGTTGTCCATACCTAATTGATACCATCTCCTCAAAACATCTAACTTCTCTACCTACTACCTGCTTCCAGCTTCATCCTGAAACTCTCTTTTTACTTGGAAGGAAACATAAGCTGTATTAAAAAGGTAATCCAAATTTGTATTACTTGCAGATAATTTGCAAGCTTTCAGGTTGCTTCACTTTCTTTTTGGGGAATAATATTAAAACAGTTTTTCCAGCCAAGGATACTTATTGAAAGACTATGACAATTCAAAGGAAAATAAAAATACCAAGATTAATTGTTCATGCAGTCTACAGATGTCTGTTTTTATTTTCTCCTTCCCCTTTTCTCTTGAACCCATCTTCTGATTTTTTAACAATTGTTTAGTTATTTTTCATTTATTGTCTTATTCATATTTTCCATGCTCACTGCTGCATTAATAGAGTAATATTTCTGCATAGGAGCCTCTTTTAAGTGACTACCAATAAGATTAATATTAATGTTAATTTCAGTCATCTAGATGGGAAGTTGTGATGTATCAGTAGGTACCAGCAAGCTCCAAATGGTGATCAATAATTCTGCCTCTCCAGGATTGAGATTGCTGGGTATTTTTGACAAAAGGTAAAAGTCTGGTCTTCTATTTTTGTAACCCTATAAAGCTTGAATGATGAATCAGCACATGCTGCCAACTGTTGTTGTCAGTACCTCCTGCCCACAAAAAAAAAGACTTGATGAAATTAGTGTGATTTGTATTTGCCTTCTTAAAGGTCAGTTTCTTTATCAAGTTTTCCTGCAATGCTTAACTGAAGGAGAAAGACTTATAAGAAAACAAGAAATTTATTCATGGTTAAGCCTTAAAGTTTTGTGTTGGCTGGAGCATAAACAGAACAGAATGGATTGACTTGCAATACAGTATTCTCCTGGAAATGTTCTCCTTCAATAACGAGCCTTTGGCATTCTCTAAACCCAGGAGGCTGCTTCCTGTACTAATCAAGGCAGCTGAAAAACTCTTCAGTGTGCTTGAATCAATATGGGTTTGCCTTAGTTCCTTTTCTGTACTGAATGTTCTTAGAAACAGGAACAGATTGACAGATGTTCCTTTTGACCAGCTGCTGAGATTTGCAGTGACAGATGTGTAACCAGATGAAAGACAGTTAGTTAGAGAAATAAAATGAAGGCAATCCAAGCAATTTGTTTCAACATTTTTCTTGCAAGTTGTACATTTCCTTTTATATTAAATATTTCATGATATGAGCTATTGCAGTGTAAGCTATTTAATCAGAGCATGGTTAATTGGGACGTTTGTTTTTCAAATTCTGGCCAACATTAGAGGGTTTACTGCTGCTTCAACAAATTCTATAAACAGAGGTCTCAGCAGGGAGGTTCCTTTTTAGTCTTATTAATTATCACTATTGATCAAGTAACACAGTGATGGAAGAGGAACGGTAAGTAAGGTAGAAAAGGTGTTGGTGAATATCAAAGTGTTGGTAGACCCACAAAATGTCATTGATATTTTTCCATAGCTTGAGAATTCTAGGCCTGGTTATTATTTTTTCTTATGTTTAAAAACATATTAATTTTGTCCTTACTGCGGTTGGGAAAACCTTAGTGTTTGTACCAGTTCTTTATTACCAGCTTATATTAATGAAATAAATGTGTAACTATAAAATTGATTAGAAAGCACACTCTTTCAATCTTATATATATGACAACCAAGAAACTAAACACTACATTTCATACGTATAAGTTGAATTATTTACATATATTAAATATAGGAAGATATCTTATATATTCTTTATATATATAAGGAAGATCTTTATAGCAACCTTTTAATGTTGTTATAGAGAGAGAATTTATATAACTAGGCATTGTTGTAAAGGCAGAGCCTCCAAATTACTGTTTTTTTACTGTTAGCTACGGTATGAGGTGTTTATTCAGTTTTTATTTAATCTCAAAGTCAGTTAAGGCTTTTTGTGAATAAAATGATCTCCAAGTTAGTTAAGGCTATTGGTTATTATATAGTCCTATGTTTCTTTCAGCCACCAATACAGATGTAAAGTAAAAATTTTAAAGAATTCCTGTTACACTTCCAAGATATACTTACATTCTTGTGCCACGTTCCTTTAAATGAGGAAATCTGACAGAAGGCTCCGAAATATCTTAGTCACATTTGAAAATGGGATTTAGAGTCGCTTTTGAAAATTTTGCTTACCTGGCCTAATACAAAGTCCATTACTATACATGAAATGAGTTAACATCTTTGTGGGCTTCATATCAAACCAAAGCCATCTAGTCCACTGAGTTGCTTTGTATCATTATTATTTCTAAATAATATTCTGAATTCACACAAACAAATTCCAAGTTATTGTCTTTAAAACACTAATAGAAAGAACAGTGGATCTTGTTATGTCAGTGACCTAGTGTCCTGTTTCAACATAGATTTTTATTTTCTATGAAAATTCTACAAAAATTAATTGTCATGAGAGAGACTTTATACAATAAAACCCTATAGACTTGAAGATTTTATTCTCTTTCACTATTTCATGACCTTCATTTCCTTTTAGTTTTCATTATATGTTCATAAAAAATTTGATTTATCTAGATGAATAAACTAGATATCTTTACATTCAACTGAAGCTGTCACACCACTTAGTAAGTAATCCAGGAAGCTGTGTGATCTTCAAGTGTGGACCGTGGCTCCAGTCTTACCATGGTTCACCTACAGGGAGATCATTATAATTGGAGCCCAAGAATGGCATTTGGTGGGGTTCATAATTGAAGACCATATGGGCTTTCTTTTGCTGGTGTTTGTCTATTTATTAATTAATTTAAAATTGTAATTTACCAAAGGGGATAATGTGATTTTTTTCATACTCTCAGGATAATTTAACTGTTTTTAAAACTAGTAAATTAGACTATGTAACAACTAAAAGCCATGGTATAAACCATAAATCCTAGTATCAACAAGTTAATAGTCTTTATTTTGAAAGATTGTGTTATCTTTTGGATGAATAATGTATATCTGGAAATATGTACTTACCCAGTGAACTGTTAATCACACTATGAAACTTGACTTTTACCACAGTGAGGCCTAATGTGCATGTTGGCTATGTAGGTATTAAAAACAATGAACTGATTAATGCCAGAAGTGAAGGTGCTCACAATACATACTACCCACTAAATAATACTGACTACTAACTTGCAGGAACTTATTCATTGAAACAATGAGAAGATAGGACATATTCAAAGCTATAGCTAATTTAAATTCTTTGAGAGAAATTGAAACATTTCAGGGTTTTAATTTGACTGGAAAATATTCCATCATTTTACAGTGTAGTGGCATTGTACTACTTAACATGAAACATGAAAAATGCTATATTTCTGTGTTTTGTAGAAATGAGAGAGCTTCAAGTACACCTGGATGTAATGCTTATGTAATGCTTATCTCATTACTGTGAATAAACAATGAACATTTTTCAAATGTGCTGAGAAGAGATCTCATTGTATGCTACGAAGTGTTATTATAGAAACATGCTTATTATAAAGTGGCCTTTTGAAAACTAAATTATTGTTTACAGTGCCATGTCTAATTAAAACATAGTTTGTTCATGCCGTTTACTAATTTAACTAATACCATGTTTGCTGTATTATTCTTCATTATTATTCTTCATAACTGTTGAATAACTGAAATTTATTTCATGTGATGGATAGTTATATTAGTGTTGGCAACTTCAATTACCAGTTAATTAGAATACTTTCCCCTTATAATTCCTAAAAAGTTAACACTCACCATTCCAAGTTCATAAGAACAAAAGGCTTAAAAGAGGACTTAAAAGTTTAGAAGAGCTAAATGTTGAATGAGATACTGGACACTGTAGTTTGGATTAAGTCACAGTATAATGGAAAATGATCCATAAAATCGATTTCTTGAGATTTCATCAGATTCACCTTTTATTTTATTTTTGTTGTTTTGGGTTTTTTGGTGGGGTGGAGGGCAGGGTGAAGATTTTCTCTCTAGTCATGCGGGTTAATTAACAGACCAAATAAGGGCAACTTTTTAACTGGTTGATTGTGACCAGCTCTGATATCTGAGCATTAGAATAATCCAATTGTTATTCATCCTCTGTGTGCGTAAATGCCCTGTAACAGAAAAGTCTGACCCTTTAATTGGGGTAGACAACCCTGGGGCAGGAGCCCAGATATAGGTGATAAGTGGGTACTTAGAAGCCCAAAGGGAGAGAGAACAAGCAGCTTGACTTGGGGATGATGTACTTTATAACCAGGAAGCAACTGAAATCCAGAGCTTACTTCTAGGAAGGGCCAGATTTAAAGGGCCCATTCCTGCCACCTTGAGAGATGCCAACAGTTTTGTTTTGTTCTTGTTTTGGGCAAGAATTATCATTTGTATTGTTTGAAGTGCCTGGGGGGCTCCTATAGGAGCATAGCCAGCTAGCTAGCCTCAGGCACTCAAGTCCACTTAAATAGGTACAGAAGTTACACATAAACCAATTTAAGTGATCTGAAAAATGTTTAAATCTGTAAGAGAAAAGTTCAGTGCACATAAATCACTTTCAAAATGGCTGAAACTAGTTTAAGATAAACCTGGTTGAACCTAATATCAGATTGACCTGGTTGAATCAGTATCTGGTTTAGGTCAAACCGGTTTATGGAACTTCAGTCCAAGACCTCTTCCTGTTCAAGTTAAATCACAGTCCCCCAGCTTCCTAGGATGCCTTGCAGCCCTGGGCTGGGCTGGGCTGGTCTGAGCTGACTTCTGCCATGGAGCAAGGATGGCCCTGCCCTTTTGCTCCCCAGCCGCAGCACTACTGCTGCTCTGGCTGGCTGAGAAGGCTGTGGGGGTGGGAAACCTGACTCTGGACCACAGCCAGGGTCTTCCTGGTAGAGGGGGAGCAGCCCCTCACAGGCTTTTCCCCTCACTCGCTGCTTCAGCAGAGGGGTGGGGGTGGCCAGACTCTGGGTCAGGCCAGCAGAATGAGGTCGGGGAAGATGTAATCTTCCTGGACTTCCGGAAGGCTTTAGACACTGTCTCTCACCCTGTTCTCATTCAGAAACTGGGGGGCTGTGGTGTAGACACCCACACAGTCAAATGGGTCGCCAACTGGCTGGTGGGCCGCACCCAGAGGGTGGTAGTGGATGGGTCCTTCTCAACCTGGAAGGACGTGGGCAGTGGGGT
>NW_017728918.1:47733966-47751056 GCF_001723895.1 Crocodylus porosus | reverse complement strand
GTTTAGGTTAGATATCAGGAGGCGCTACTTCACAGTCAGGGCGGGTAGGGTCTGGAACCAGCTTCCAAGAGAAGTGGTGCAGGCTTCTACCCTGGGGGTGTTTAAGAGGAGGTTGGATGAACATCTTGCTGGGGTCATTTGACCCCAGTATTTTTTCCTGCCATGGCAGGGGGTCGGACTAGATGATCTGCTCAGGTCCCTTCAGACCCTATAAACTATGAAACTATGAATTTAAGCCTAGCAGGGGCGGAGCAGCCCCTGCCTTGCTTTTCCCCAGTTGCTGCTTGAGCAGAGGGGGCAGGGGGTATGGACAGATGCCAGCCAGGGCTGGGACCAGCACACTGAGGTGGAGGAGAGGGTGGAGGGTTTAAACCCTCTCCCACCCTCTCCATCTTCTCTGTCTCAGCATGCTGGCCCACAGCTGGCATGTGGCCACACTCTCCAGCCCTCTGTTCAAGCAGCAAGTGGTGAAAAAAGCCAGGCAGTGCACCCCAGCCAAGCAGACCTCATCTGGGGTCCTATATGTCCCCTTCCCTCCCCTCTGCTTCAGTGTGCTGTCCTGCAACTGGCATCTGGCAACACCTACAGCAGCAAGCAGGGAAAAGCAAGGCAGGGGCTGATGTGCCCTTCATGAGCAGACCCCAACTGGGGTTCTAAGGGAGTTAAACCCCACTCCCCTCCACCTCAGCATGCCAGCCCAGGCCGAGGTCTAGCCATGCCCCCTGCCTCCACTCCCCTGGGGGGTCAGGGAGTAGCCTGGCAGGGGCTGCTTCCCTCCTCCCTCCAGACATGCCCCAGCTGGGGCATGTGTAGGCCAGGGTGTGGATTTAAATCCACCCTTCCAATCATACTCAATAAGCCTGCTGAGGCCTGGCCACAGCCTCCCTAGTTCAAGCAGGAATGGGAGAAAAAGCCTGCAGAGCTTCTCTCCAGCCTTCCAGCCACTTCCAAATGGAAAGGAAGACTTGCGCTAGTGCCCCCACAGCTCCTAGCCAGAGCCATTGCAGGCATGTGGCTGCATTTATGGACTCAAAAATGAATACTCACTTGCTTCTCAGTTCAACCTACACAGTTCAGATTAACCTGCAAAAACTGAATTGATTCAGCCTCAGGTTTTCTGGTTGTCTGTACTTAGTCTTAAGGACTATTGTTTAGACTAGCTCAGGAGCCCCTAAGGGAACAAAAACAGTTTGCATGTTATACCAACTGATTTACAGACCCCCATTTTATAGGAAAAAGATCACCCTATGAAAACATGTAGACATTTCCCTATTTATGTAATAGAGATCCAAAGATGGGGTAATAGCATTGCTCCTACACTATAGTCAGGTAGCTCAGAGTTAGCCTCAAGTTGCATGTTGGTCATATGCTAAATGAAATAGAATTCTGTACAAAGTTATCTACATGTTCCTAGGTACCAACCTTGCTTAACTTAACTATTATCAAATTTAGGTTAGGCAATAAAGGCCCTGATCCTGATGGGGAACAAAGATCCTCTACCCCTTTGATTCTTTATAGCTGTTTGCCTTTTCCACCAGTGCTTCCTCACTGATCTGAAATTAGTCATCATTTTCTCCAATATGATATACTTTTTGAGTCTAATCACTAAAAAGTACACGAGAAGCCATATCCAAACTACTTTTCCAAGTACTTCTGCAGTCTTTTCATACACTTCAATAGCTTTATGACTACATTCCTCTAGGTTTTTCTTTTCAGTTGTTGGCAAAAGAAAAAGCACCTACAGTGTGAGGAGCTAGAGCTTCAATACAAACAAGTCTTCATGTTCATTGTTAAGTTCATCAAATCTGCATTATAGACATGCTCCAGGAATGGGGGGGAGGGGCATTTTAATTAGAGAGGCTCTAAGACCTGTTCTAATTAAAGCTCTTGGAGTGTCGTGTCTATCAGCATCCTTCTGCCACCATTTTTCAGTGAGGGGACACTGGTAGATGTGATGCTGAAGTCTGCTGGAGTGTGGTATTTACTAGATGTGTGCAAAGTGGGCAGTATTCCATTTCAAATTTGGATTTGGACTGATTTGGAGGACAGTGATTTGATTCATTGATTCGGATTGCTGTCCTGGTTCGATCAGGCTGAATCTGAATCTGAAGATTTGGTTCTGATTCGGAGAATTGGGTGCAGCTCATGAATGCTGAGATGGTGGGACAGATGGAGCACCTCACAGGAGCACAGGGGTGGTCCACCACAGAGAATGTGGGGGACTCCCGCACCCTCCCAGCTCAGCAATTGGCACCAGGGGGACCCCGGGTGCTCCCTGCAAACCCAGGAGGTACCAGTTGCCAAGCCAGGAGGTGGGGGGATTCCCTGTGCACTCCACAGCGGAACCAAAAATGGACCAGAAGTATTTCCAGTCCACTTCTGGGTCCACCACCAAGTGCATGGGGGTCACCCCTGCGCTCCTGTGGGATGCTCCATCTGTCCCACCATCTCAGTGTTCATGAGCCATGTCTGGAACCTTGAGATATGTAGAAACAACATATAAAGCTGTGTCTATGACCAAATCTTCAAATCTCTCCCAATCAAATCAGAAGCTTCCAATTCAATTAGGAGAAATTAATCCTCATTCGATTTGGATTCAGAGATTTGGCCACTGAATCAAATCAGTGACCAAAGCTTCGCACAGCCTTAGTATTTACCACGCTCCAGCAGACTTGATTAGAGTGTGCTCCGATGTGCTATAATTATAGCATGTTGAAACAGCCTCACTACATGTGTGTAGGCACCCTATATGATTCATTGTGAACTTTCAGATACAAGTTCCATTCTACAGCTCTTAAGCAAGTTATGAGCAGCAAAATTTGGCACCGGATTATTCAAACGATAGAAAAGCACCCCTTCTTTCTTTTCTACTGTCCTTGTGAATGAGGTATTTAGCAGAATTCTCAGAATCTGATAGGGCTATTTTGTGAGTTCTTTTGGTGTGGCCTCAAATTTGTGATGTCTGGGCTATCAACTTGATGCCTTCGTTCCCACACCACCTCAGCTCCAGAAAATACCACAACTGGCAATATAAGAGGACAAGAAAATGTTAGGCAATTATCTGTCTCTGTCCCTGAAGACTAAAGTAGCAGTTGCAGGGTCAAGAAATTCTAGATTGGTGAGAGAAACAGAACACTCCTCTCCTTTTTCAGTAACTCTAAATGGAGCAACAAGTCTTAGATTTTTATGGAAGTAACTATGAGCTAATTGCTAAAAAGATGCAGAATTCAGAGAGTATACCCTGTTAAGTATCTCAGTAAATGTTCACTACTTTCCAGCACCCAGGGATAAGTGCCGAGTTTCCAACCAGGCCATTGAACCTGTGCTTTATTGTTATAATCCCTGATTTATCTTTCATATGGATGTATTCAGTGGCTAGGTATATGTATCTGATTACAAAAGAATTTAGATGATAAAATTGAATAGAACAGAAACTTTTGTGAGCTGTTAAATGGACCTTGTAAATCATAAAATGTGATGGAACATCAATATCCATTACAACCTAATCCAACAATGCAGTTAAGTGTGTTTTAAGTCCCTTGTTGGATGGACTTTGACTGTTGAGCCTAGATGAATTCCAGATAACAAAGAACAATTTTTAGTTCTTTCATTATGATACCGATGTTATCTGGGATACACACCCAGAGATCTGCAGGGATGCATTAACAAAATAATCCTATTTGGCAGTTTTCAAACTTGCCTTTCATATAACTGGCAGCATGGTCATAAAGATTTCTAAGCTGCTGTAGAGGGGTTTGTTCAATAGGAGCAAAACTTTACTTGCAGGAAAAAAACCTATTAAGAGGGTATTTGATTTAATTTTTTAATCCAATAGTCAAGTGGCTAGAGCACTTATCAGACAGCAGAAAATTCGGGTTTTGGTGATCATCAACCAGACTGGATGTTAACCTGCAGCTGCTGCTTTCTAATAAAGTGTTCTCACCCCCAGGCCATGAACTAGGTATTACCTACAGGGCTTCTCTCTTGAATCTAGCACACTGGACACTCTTCCAGGGGCAATACATAAGATCAGTTGGAAGATGGCTAAGTAAGGAGAACATTGCTTTGGAAGAGATGGGTTCTCAGGTTCTGGCCTGGCTTCTTGTCTCTGATGAAACAAAAACTTTCAGTACTGTTTATCCATTTTATGCGAGCTGCACTGGGATAGCTTCAAGAGGAGGCCTGAAGACTACTCTGAATACTTAACCCATAGCCTGCTGATTAAAGTAATTTGGTGGTGATGCAGATTTACGCCGTTCTGGATAAGGGAAGCCTAAACTCTAGGTCTTCTGTGTCCAAGCAAGTACCCTAGCTATTGGGCTAAATGAATAGAAGTACCATTTATGCATGTGAAGATGAAATAGGAATTAGCACTAGAAGTTTAACTAATTGGAACAATATACTATAATTCCAACCAACACAGCTGTTGTGACAGCAAGCTTTTCAGCTTGGTTCATGCAAACAAATACCCCAAAGATGTGTTCAACTTCAGAGACACTTTAAAAGAAACTTAGACTTTAACATTTTACACTGTGTCTTTCTTTCTCTCTTTGGAAAAAATTCATGAAAAGTATATTTAATTTATGATATAACTTCTCAATCTTTTTAATAGTAATAGTCTCCCAAAGCAATAAAAAAAAGAATATTATGTAGCTACCATTACTTTGAATTCTTAACTTAATCAAGGTACTATGTGTGACAATTCACTGCACCCACTTAAAATAAATCCCTATTCTTTTCTGTATAATTTACTTCCTTTTGCTGTTAATAAATACCAGTGATTTGTTGTCATTCTCGCTTAAGGGACCGTCTCTATCGCTCATTTTTCTTTTGGCCAATTTCTTCCTACACTGTCTACATTCTGAGTGGTCATATTTAACGTAGTCCTATCAGTCCATTCATAGCATCTGATGAAGTAAACTCATGCCTCTCTTAACTAGTTAGTTTGTAAGATGCTGCCCTGCCCTGCCTTATTGTATGGAACAATTGTGAAATGTATGGGAAATCAGACTCTAAAGCATCCCCAGAAAAATCCATATCTGAGCTGATGAGGATAATTTTAAACTTAGCAAGAACAAATCTTTCTAGTTGCAAACCTCTTTAGCTATTTAATACCATTACTATTAACCTCAGATCTTGTCTGCTCTGCACTAAGCTACCAATGAATCAACATTATAGACTTATAGTTTCACTAATACTTTAATTGAATGGTATATAGCTTGTTAGGCTAAACTTCAAGAGGTACCTATTAACTATCACTGTAATGTTCAGTTTCTTATTACAATGTTTTTAATAAAAGTTATTATATTAGCTAGTTGACACAAATTCATTTCCTTTTAATGAAGGAGGAGAGAAAAACTGGTTGTAATGCTGAGGAATTAAGTAATCTATCATCTGTTTATTCTTATTTTCTCCCTCAGATGGGGACACTTGATTTCTTAACCATCCTCAGTAGCCTTTATTCAATTTTTAATCTGAATATCTTTCAGGGTTTTATCTTTTCTTATTATATACACTTATTTTTCATTCTGTCTTTTTTCCCTGTCAGTGAATTTTATTGTTAAAAATATAAACTAATTAAGAGACACAGCCATGGTAAATCTGTAGTTTAAAATTCATTTGATTCCACAACAATGACTTAAATGTTCTTTGTTGTTATCATTATATCTAGAGTTTTTCATTGAATTAAGATCTGTAATGCCTAAAATCATCCATGCACTATTTATTCAGAGATTCTAGCCAGTCTTTCCTTTTCCATTTTCTAGACAATTGAGATTTTGTTTTAGAAACCCATTTCCAATTACACTTGTCAGAGGAACTTACTTTCACTTGATATAACTCGGCTTCAGTTTTTATTTTTCCAGTGTTAAAACCACAATTAATATATCCTTTTCTGCATAAAAAGATGGAGTAATCAAGCAATTACATGTGATCTGTCTGTGTTTATCATTTCTATGTGTATCTGTGTAGTTTAATGTGGGTAATCTAGGAACTTCATTGGATCTTATGACTTCACAGTTTTGGATGAGGTTTTAATGTACTTTGGATAGAAAATACAAAACTGACTCTTGGGCATCAGATTCTATTGTGAATTTTAAAGGTGATTTATTTTTACTGACCAACCAAGGCTCTGATTCTGCTTAAAGCCACTTGGTGTATAAGGGTACTGGTCACTATGAACAAAGGAATCACTGTCATTAGTCCCTTTCTTGTAAAATGAATATGAAAACATGGTTCCTTATTATGTCTCACATTCATCCTAAAAGAGACATTTCTTACACTTTATCATAGCTTTATACTTTAATAGAACTTAAAGCATGATGTCATTAGTCTGATGTCCTGTGAAATGCATACTATGAAGTTGCATCCAAATATCCCTAGCTCAAAGTCTTTAGTCAGACTGAAGCCTTTCACTCCTCAGAAGACTAAAGTGTCCTCCTGAAAGAAAATAGGGGAGACAAATGTGCCACCAGTACTCACATCTGCATTGCAAGGAATTTAAACCATATATACCCACACGATCTCAGGTGGCAATCCATACCTGATGCTGTAGAACATGACCCTAAAGATCCATGCCAATATATCCTGATACAAAATTCCTTCCTGACCCAAATCTAAGGATCAGTTTGCTTTTCAGCATATAAGCAATACACACAAAGAAGGAAATGGATTCTCTGTACAAGTACAAAGCACTATTGTCCGCCTACTTCAACTAATTTCCAACTCTTCAGAGAATGGGAAAGGACCTCCCCAAATACATCCAGTCAGTCTCATTTTGGAGGCTTGCCTCTGCAGGTAACCAACCACCTGAAGCCCTCAAGCATGAAATTTGATTATAATCATTGTCTTCAGGCAAAGCTGCAAGTATTATGAACACATTAATGGCAATGTGGAAATGTTATTGTACTCGGTGCTCATGAAGGAAAGGGAAGAACAGGGAGGCTAATAGATTTACAGTGTGATGTGAATTTAAATGAATTGTGTTCCTTGTTTTCTTCTAATTCTGTGGCAAACATGAAGCTGTTTGCTTTTGTTTTCCTTGTTTGTTGGCATACATTTAATAGGTTCAACTGATTTTCTGTAGTCTACTCTGTTTAATATGTGTTATGGTTTTCATCTTTGAACAGGAGACTTTGTGATTATTGGGCCTAGGATTTAGAATGGCGTTACCTCTGTGTGAATATTTGTGCATACTGGATTTAGAAGTTGTTAGAACACTTTTTGATGAAATGAAAACAAAAACTCTCACTCATACTGGAGTTGGAGGTTGATAGACCTCAGATGTAGGATGTATGAGACTTAGGTTCAAATCCATGATCTCCTTTATTTTAAGTAATCTGAGATGAAGAATACTGCCTTGAATTAGACACAACACAGACTCTTCTATCTTTTATCATCACAAGGTAGTGTTGCACATTTCAGTTGGCATTTGCTAACTGTAGGGAATTTTAGACAGTATTAAAGTTAGCATATGCTTTGAGCAGTCATAGATTAAGGGTTAACTTCTTTAATATGCATAGCTCTGATTTTCCACTAGTGGGCTGGTGAGCAAGGGCTTGGCTGGGAGCTGCCAGTTCTGCCCCATGGCTACCTGGCTTTCTGGCTCTGCAGCAGCTTCCTTCCCCTCAACCGCTGACCACCCCCGCCTCCACTTCATGGCTCCCTGGCAGCTGCTATCTTACCAGCCTCCACCCTTGTACCCCCTGCTCCTTGGTGGCCTCTGCTTGTGGTTGCCCAGATCCCCCTGGCTCTCAGTCTACAGCTCAGGAGTTCTGGGTGATATGTGGGGGGCAGTGCATTCTGGGAACTGGAGTCTTCTACTTATTGGTATTGGTGCCATGGAGCAGAGTAACATTCCTACAACATAAGCTGTCTAACATCAGCTGGAGCTAATCCTCACCTGAAGATGCATAACTTTGAGACACTCAAAGTGCACATCATTTGTGTTTTCCTAGTTTAACAAAAGGATGCTCCTATTTTAAGAGTATTTAACATATGGGAAAGGTAATGGTTAACACCCATGCACACATCTGAATGAATTTTGGTGAAAAAATGCATAAAAAGCTGTGGGAGCAGGGATGGAACCCTCTCTTTCAGGTGCATGCTCCTGTCATTGGGATGAGAGGGTTATGTGCATTCTTGTGCTCCTTTTTATCCTGATTCAGAGAATCCTACATTCTTTCCTACACAATGTCATAGCTTCAACAGAAGGGGTGAAAAGTACTCTGATGTGAGATTAGTCTCTAACCTGGTCGTTAGGTCACTCTATGAAGTAGGAGAACTTTTCAAGAAGGGTCTAAAAAGAAGGTATCACCAGTAGGTTCTTATTTAAAAGGTAGGTGGCAATAGAAGCATCACATCTTCTGGACATTTTGTCAAACAAGCATGGTATACTTGCTGTATTCTGTGCTGAACTTAATGCTGGTAGTATCAGGTGTGGCATTATCAGGCAAACCTCAGGGGTCTTAGGCAGAGGGATAACTAGCTTCTTAATGCGACTTAACTCTGTTATTTGAGATAGGCACTGAGCCACTTAAGTCTGCCAAGGTAGCAGTGCCTATAGCAGGGGTGGGCAAAGGGCTAAATCAGGCCCATGGCAGACTCCATTTCCCTGCAGACTCTGTGATGCAAGCTCCTTCTGGCTGCCACTGTTGGATCCAGCCCAGCTGTACCACACCTACCGATAGGGGCAGGACTCAGAACTGGATGGCTCTGATGGGGCTGAAGCCAAGAATGAAATGGGTGGGTGGAGCTGGGGAGACTTTGGGATCTTGGGAGGACCAGGACTGGGACAATACTATGATACCCCTTGCGACAGATGAGGGTTCTGTGGGCAGCGGCGTGCAGGGAGTGGATTGTGGCTCTGCCACAGCCCTGTGCTATCACTGCCCCAAGATCCCAGCCCCGGAGCAGCTCCCCACCTAGCTACACACTGTGCTTATGCAGCTCCTGCCTGTCCAGTCTTCATGGAGACCAATCAGGAGCTATACAGGCAGGGCTTGCTGGCAAGTGGAGTCCAACTGCTGGTTGGATCCACCTTTTTCCCCACCACTAACCTATAGATATTTGGAGTAGCAGAACTCTAGGGAACTGTACTTGTGAAAACTTAGGTACCTATATAGTTAAATGAGATTATTGTGATTCATGTTTTTTGGATTAAGGCCTTTCCATTTGTTTAGTGCCTGCATCATGTATGTGGTAGATAAATCATATGTACATCCCCATAAACTCTGGAACAGATGCATCTATGATAGTCCTTAGAGTGAAGGACCAGATGACTATGAGAAGAGAGCAGCACTTACCCAGCATGTATGTACAAAATGTAAGTGTTATAATAGATACACATTCCTGTGTGTATCACAAGAGGTTAATGGTATTTTTTACAGATGAAATGTAAATTAGTCTAATTCTGGAAATAAACCAGTTCTGAAAATAGCATGAACTTGTGTTAGCAGCTTTATTTTTTTTTTAATGAAACAATGCTACTACTGCAGACACAAGAAAATGAATTGCCTGCTCCCCTTAAAGAATCTAGGTAAATGCTTGCATGGTTCTTCTAAATGGAAAGCAAATGTTGACAGCTGAGGAAGGTATGTGTAGCTTCCATTTTGTGGTAGCTTGGACAGGATGACAGGAAGAACATTATTTTTTGACAAGTTTTGACATGACTTTAAGTATAGCAAAGAATGTTTCTACTGAAGAATGCCTAAACTTAATGGAAAAACTATATTCCTGACACAAGTTTTGTAATAGATGTCAAGTACATTGAAGTGAACTATAATTAACATCATTTTATTGGGATTGTAAAAGTAAAACAGATCATTTTTAAAGAGCAAGAGCCATTCATTCTTTCAGTCAATAGATCAGTTTGGTAAAGAGAGAAAAAGGGTGTTTCCCTTCTATAAAATTCTATAAAATTCAGAAAGGACACTCAGTGTTTCCAGATGAGGCTGAGTAGAGAGGCATTATGACAGAACAAGGAGCAATGCTCTCAAGTTGCAGCAAGGGAAGTTTAGGTTAGATATTAAGAAGAATTTTCTCACTAGGAAGGTAGTAAAACACTGGAACAGATTACCCAGAGAGGTTTTGGGCTCTCCATGCTTTGAGGTTTTTATGACCCAGCTGGACACAGCCTTGTCTGGGATGATCTAGCTGGGGATGGTCCTGCTTTGACCAGGGGATTGGACTAGATGAGTTCCTGAGGTCTCGTCCAACCTTAATTTTCTATGATTCTATGATTATCAGCTTATGAGTCTTGTGCCTAATGCTTCTATTGATCCAGCACAAAACCACATTGGCTTTTTGTGTGGCTGCATCACACCATAGACTCATACTGAGTCTGTGGTCTACCAAGACTCCAAAGTCCTTTCCATAGAGTTGAATATTTGCAGAGCGGGCTCAAACTAAAAAAAAAAGCTCCATGAAGAAAAAGCAGGGCAAGGCACAGTCCCTAACTTGGGAACTCCAGAGATGCTCTGGCTTGATGCTCTGGAGTTCCAGCCAGAGCATTTCTATAGTGCACCTGCTGCCCTGGCATGCTCCCTCTGCCTGCAAGGGAACAAGCACGAGTGTTGAAGGGTGTGGCATACCCTGTGCGCTGTCCTTGATAAGTAGGGATGAAAGGTGGGGGTGGGGCTGTGGGAATGGGGGGCTCTGGTCAAGCGACCTGTTTCTCCCTCAGGGCACAAAGCCCCTCTGCCCCTCAGACCCACCAGGGCCCATGTCTGCGAGAGCCCCACCATGGAGTGAAGCGGCCTCAGTTGCCTCAGACCCAGAGCTGCCTGTGCCGCTTGTCAGGCAGCACGGGATACCTGGGCTTTCACCCAGGGGCTTGGCACCACTCACAGGGACCGCACATTTTTCCAGGCCTGATCTTGCCTCCATGGAGTTGGGCCAGAGCACATGGAGGCAGGACTCAGCCTGGCACGATGCACAGTCCCTGTGAGCAGTGCTGGGCCCCCAGAGGGGGCTTGAGCAGAGGCTGGCCACATGCTGATCCCCCCACCCACCCCTGGAGCACCAGAGGCAGCAGCCAATGTGATCATGGCCTGGCTGCAGGCACAGCAGCAGTGTGGCACTGCCTGATGCAGGCTCCATACATGCTGAACAGACCCAGCCCAGCCCACCCCATAGTGCACAGCTTTGGACAGGACTGGGAAAACCGTGTGCTAGTGGAGCAGGCCAGGCTGGGTCCGTTCAGCATGAGTTAGACAGAGCCATGCTGCTGCTGTGCCTGGAGGCAGCCACAGACACGTTGGCTGCTGCCGGTGGAGCCACGGGGGGTGGGTTAGGGAGTTGGCATGTGGCGGCCCCTGCTCAAGCCCACTCCCGCTCAAATGCCCCCTGTGATAAGATAAGAAAGCTAAAGCAAACATCAAAGCATATAAATATTTTGAATTTATTTTATTATGATGATAGTGATAGATGCACTGGTAGGCTTCCAAATTGCTTTAAAATTGTAAATATATCAACAAAACATTGTCCAACTGATCTAGTGATCTTTTGTTTTAATTGTGGATGAACATGAATTTTGGGGTATTTTAAATAGTGAATTTGGGATTTTTTTATCAGAGAATTTGCAGTTTTAAATAGGGAACACCAGGATTCCTGCTGATGAGGCAAGTGGCAGGATCCAGGGAGAGGAGCCTGCTCAGATATGGCACCTGGGACCCAGCTGGAGGGCAAATGAGGTGGCTTATCTCCTGGCCATTTGGAGCCAGAAGGATATGCTGTAACAGTTCAAAGTAGGCCATCATGCTGAGAACATCTTCCAGACGATAGCTGCCTAGATGGCAGAGTGGGAGCACACATGGCAGCAGTGCTGCACAAAGGCCAACTGTGCAGCCAAAGCCCACTGGCAGCAGGCCCAGAGGTGGAGGCACCTCCACTGCAGCTGTGCAGTCCCCATCCGGGTCTGGCAGGTGCACAGTCTTGGAGTCACATACTGTTGCAGGTTGCAGCAGGTCATATCCAGGCAGCAGCCACCACTGCCAGACTGCTGTAGTGGGTAGGAGATGCAGGGAACTCTAGGTTAGGGCTGCTTCAGCAGTCCAGCTGGTATAAGGGGCTAGTGTCCCCAGATACCAAATGGCTGGGCCCCAGAAGCTCCTTTCTATCTGTAGCATCCAGTTTACCATAGGCCCTAAAGCCACCCGCTAACTAGTAGCCCCTACTATATGGGACCAATGACTAAATTTTTGGGGACAACAAAGGCAAAAAACAGGACAGAAGTGACATGAGGGTCAAAGGGTCAAAACATGAAAATGGGTGCTCCTGAGGGGGACACTGAGCAGAGCCCCCCAGTCATAAAAGGTGTTCAAGGAGCCAGTAGACACCATGCAGTGGTGCTTTGCATGTGTGGCCCAGTGAGAGGAAAGCAGCCTCGCAGTCCCTGGTCACATTCCCAACCAGGGCCTCCTTCCTGGTCATGTACAGTGTCCACTTGGCCAGGGCGAGGAGGAGGTTGACCACCCCAAAAGCTCCTGAAAGCAAGTAGCCATGAGCTGCTTGCCAGAGTAGCTTTTTATACTGTTGGGGCCAGCAGAGGGCAGGTTTTTATACTGCTAGGGCCTGCACAGGTACTGGCCCCGGTCTGTAGCTCCCCCCAGCTGCAGATCCAGGATGAGCTGGGTAGGGGTATTTTGTCCCAATGGTACAACTTGCCTGACAACAAAGTGCATGTTCAGACACATGTGCTGAGGCAAAAATCCCTGGTACAAATTTGTGCTGTTTCTATTTGAGCTGCTACAAGCACACATGCCTGTATGTGTGGACATGCCCTGTGTGTTTTTTTTCCCATTAAGAGAGATGCATGTGAACTGAACAGAAGGAAAGTGCAAGAGTACTGTATTGCTGATGAAAGGCAAAAATGAAGTGTTTTGTGGGATTGACAAGTACTGTAGGAGGTAATTGAATAGCTGTCTGTCTCCTTGCTATAATTCAGTTAGCTTGAAGGAGAAGTGGGTGGAAAATGTGTGAAGTTTTCCTCAGGGATGATTTCTTTTCCCCTTTATGCCTCATAAGATCGGTATTGGTGAAAATGTTCCATTGGGTTTCTCATTTTTCTTCTTATTGGATCAACACTGATGCTCAAAAACGTTCCCTCTTCAAATTTTTACCTTATCTCTTAAGACCTTTCCTCCAGAATTTTAGTAAACACAAAATGTCTAATAGTTACATTGATAAAAAATCAAAATACAGTTTGAATTTGTGAGTACGTTCTCAAGTGTGTGTTGCTATGAACAGAGGGCTCCTTCCACCACATAGTCTTTATATTTTTAGTTTCCTTGTGAATTTGTTGCATCTCCTCTGAGCAGCGGAGCACCCTTTTTTAGTGCAAGCAGTTACTTCCCATTGACTTCAATAATGTTTAGATCAGGTCTTACTGAAGCCTTTAAATCACTTATTCTCAACCAGGGTGCTACAGCACTTAGAGGTGCTGCCAGATCCTTTGAAAGGCTTGAAGCACGAGGAAATAAGTGAGGTGTGAGGAGATAAGCAGATGGGCACAGACTCAAGCTTGTACCTGCCTGGCCAATCCCTCATTCTTCACTGCCTAGCCCCACTGCAGAGAAAAAAATAACTGTAACATATACATGTGTTTTGAAATTGGGTGACGCTCAATAAACTATGCAGTGGAGCGATGCCTCAAGTCCAAAAGAACTGAGAACCACTCGTTTAAATAGTAGGTGGGCTTTATGTTAGGCTTTTGCTCAAAAGCAAGTTGTACTATAAAAAGAGAGATTGGTGGACAGTCTTTAATTCTATTAATAACAGAGAACTGAATACGGTGAGGAAGACAACTGATTCCAGAACCCAAACTCAGCCACTCAATTATGTATTGGCAGCATTAGTCCCTTAGTGATAGGGCAAAGTGCAAGTGCACCTCTCTCATCAGCGATATATTTGGTGCAAAGAGCAATATAAACATCACCAGGAACTTGTTTGTTCCAGTACATGGATTGTCTTGGGGAACGGGTGAGGTAAAGAAGTTCCTTTTTAATGTAATTAAAAGAAGTTCCTTTTTAAGCAACTATTCAAGTGTATACATAACTGAAATACATTGTTCAGAACTCTCCATGTCTAAAAGAAGTAGTAGGTTTCTAAACGATAAACCAAAATCCTTTTGAATTCACTGGACTCATCTACACAAGATGCTGACTGTGTAGTGCTACTGTGCAGCATTATTCAGCTACATCACAGCATCAGTAGTGCTAGTATGCTACTGCACAATATTATTAGGTTACTGCACAGTAGTATTACTTAAAAGGGGGTTGCCAGTACACTGCACAGTAACTCCAGTTACTGCAGATTTATTTAGTAGTTGACTATGTATTATATGTATATTCTTGATTATATATTATATTTAGGAATATATATTCTATTTAGTACTTGATTATATATAATCAAAATGATTATATGTATAATGAAGTACTAAATAAATGTGCAGTAACCACTGAGCAGCAGCGTTTCATGTAGATGCACCCACTGAGGACTTGTACAATGAAAAGCTACATCAATAGAAAGTTAATACATACAAAATGCCTCTATCGTTTTAGAGTCTCTACATTTTTCTTTCTTTTTGATAACAATTCTAATGGCATTTAGGTTAACAAGAGCTTTATCATTGACTTCAGTGGGGCCAGGATCTTGTTTATGTTGCTAATCAGTGCAGGAGAACTAAAGTACGTTAGAAATGCTCAGTGAAATAGCATAATTTGTTTGTTGTACTGTGCTCTGAAATGACACATATGGGTTGTATGAATAATAAGCTGCAAAAATAAAGGACAATGAAGGACAATTTTTCCCTCACTTTTCTCAGGATAAATCCAGAATGACTCAATTTAACTCACAATAGTCACCTGTGATTAGTTGAGATGTAATACAATAAAAAGTAAATAACGGATTTTTGGCCTTGAGCTTTTTCAGTTAGAATTGATGTAATTGGTCCTATTGTTAATAACAGCAATTTTGATGTAAAATGGCATCATCTATGACACCAGTAGAAGGAAATAGAGTTCAATAATTGATATTTCTATTCTTGGACTGATTTAACAATCTATATAGACACTATCATTCTTTATGTCCAAACAGAATGCTTAATATTTACCCAACGAAATGGGTCAGATATACTCTACATTGCAGGAAGATTTAAATTGTTTTAACAGTACAGCTTCTAAGCAAGGTGTCTACTGCTAAAAGTGGGAACCAATAAACCTTCTCACTTAAATTTTTATTTTTTTAAAAGTGTATACAGGGTAAATACTCATATTGATATTCTGAAGAAGGTGCTTTAGGCATTTTTCTTTAATATACTGTGTAAGAGAATCTATTTCCCAGGATTATAAACAGGACTTTTAGAGGTAATGAGTAGTCCAGGAAAGCCAATAGTTGTTAGCTTCTTTGAAAATCATGAAGCTTATGGTACATACAAATGCTCAGGAAGGTTAGGGAGAGGTTAGATCACATTAAAAATGGTCACCCCATCAAACTTAGTTCACCCAGGTGTGAACCTTTCCCTTAGAGTAAGTACAAACATTCAAAAAACCTGAGGCAGAATTGATCAAACCTTCGTGACTTTCTCTAAGCTGTGTAGCTTTCTCTAAGGTGGGATCAGGAGGGAACCGAACACATGTTCACCCTTTGATGGCAGAGGAGGCATGCAGATGCCTGCACTGGCTGAAGCCAGAAGGTGGAGGAAGAGGAGAGGTATTCTCATATGCCTCCCAGCTTGCCAGAGATTATTGAGGGCAGCCAAGTCAAAGGTGGGCTAATGAGAGCCTCACTTGGGGATTAGCTAGAGGGCTGGGCATGAGAAATATAAGCCCCAGCCCTGAAAGAAACTAGCAGTAAGTCCTGGAGGCTGGTGAAGAAATATTGCCCAACAGGAAGGCTGCAGCTCTAAATGCCTGATAGGATGGGAAGAATCAGTCTGAAGGTTTTGGGTGGAACTAAGGGGAGGAGGAGGTTCCGAAGGATGCAGGAAGGGGTCCGGAGTCCAGATGGAGGGGCTGAGAGTATAAGGACAAAAAGGAAACAGCAGCAAGGAACAACAGTGAATGATTACACCTGTGAGGCAAGAGGTGTCGTGTAGGAGTGGATTAGAAACACACAATTAGCCCATAAGGCAGTGACCACAGACACCGGGAGGTCATTAGAGAGAGAGATTTGGGAAGCCCTGGGGCAGCCAGCCTCATTGCAAAGGTAAACCACAGAATTTGTCCCTACCCCTGCTCCCCACATCAGTGGCTGGCTGCCAGAAGTCAGCCAGAAGTGGTGGGAGAGAAGGGAAAAGCCGAGGTTTGGTCTGGTGGGGCTGGGTCTGTGTGGCAGTGGCTTCCCACCCTTCATCACTGCCTGGCCAGCACAGCTTCCATCCATAGCCCTGTCCCCCACCTCCTAGTGGCAGGGGGAGAGGAGGGGAAATTGGAGCCCCTCTCCAAGCAAGCACAGCTGGGGATGTCTGCATGGCAGGGGCTTCCGCCTTTCCTCACTGCCTGGCCCCACCTCCCTGCCAGCTGTCAGCAGTGGGAAGGGGGAGGGAAAGCAGATGCCCCTGCCCTAGCCTGCCAGCTGTGCTGACTTGGAGGGGACACAGGTTAGGAGCCTCCACTTTCCCCCTTCTCCCCCTCCACCACAGACAGCTGGTGGGGAGCCAGGACTGTGGAGAGAAGCCGCACTGTCCACATGGGCCAGGCAATGAGGAATGGCAAAAGCTCCCACTTCATGGCCCCCTTAAACTGTGTTGCCTGAGGGGGCTGGAGGGGGTGGTGAGGATGGGGGCTTCCACTTTACCCCTGCCTAACCCCACTGCCTGGCCCAGCTAACAGGTGAAGTCAGGACACAGGGCTGAGGAGCAGAGATTTTGCTGCCTTAGGTCTGCGACAGCCTGGGAGCAGGGCTGGCCTAGCACTTGGCCAGAGGAGATAAGCATGGACTGAGGCTAGCCCACCCACCATGTGAAGGGGTGTTAGTGGGGAAATTGCAAAGCTGCCTGGGATGCCAGAGGACTGTGACCTAACTTCAGTCAGGAGGGGACCTAGGACAAAAGTTTGATAGATTGTTTTTTACCTAAATTGATTAAATCATAG
>NW_017728918.1:47726028-47733501 GCF_001723895.1 Crocodylus porosus | reverse complement strand
TCTTTCTCTAGTGAGCCCAAAACTGAACACAGTACTCCAGATGTGGCCTCACCAGTACAAAATAGAGGGAAATAAATCACTTCGCTTGATCTGTTGGCAATGTTTCTACTAATGCAGCTCAATATGCTGTTAGCCTTCTTCACAAAAAGGACACACTGCTGGTTCATATTCAACATATTGTTCCCAGGTCATTTTCTGCAGAGCTGCTGCTTAGCCAGTTGGCCCCCAGCCTGTAGCAGTGCATGGATTTTTCTGTCTTAAGTGCAGGACTTTACACGTCTCCTTTTTGAGCATCATGATTTTTTTTTCATCCAGTCTAGGTCTCTCTGAATCCTAACCCTGCCCTCCAGCATATCTGATACTACATCCATCCGGCCATTTTAAAACTAATCTGCATGCACTGAATGTTTGTTCTGTTACAGATTTAGACTGGTTTTTGATCACTTATACTGTTGGGTTTTTTTTGTGTAATGTCTGTACCTGGCCTTAGATCCCTACTTAGGTGGATCTAAGTCCAAACTGTACAGAAGTTCAGGACACTTAAATTGGCCTAAAAAAAATCCAACCTGATATCAGTTAAGTGTACCTCTGAGGCAGTTTAAGTTAAATATGATCAGGAGAGATCAATCTAACTGAAATTCTATACAATTCCCAGAGCAGCTTTGGACTGGGAAGGCCCAGCCTCTGGCCCCAGTCCCAGCACTGCACTTCTCCTACTCTCCCACCCCTCAGCTAATCAAGCTATTTCTAGCCCCCCAGCCCCTCCCCCCATGTACCACCCAGACCTCCACCCCAAGCCTGCCAAACCCCCCATCCAACAAGCTGCTCCTGGCTCTGGTCTTACCAGCATTCACCAGTGCCAGGAACTAAGGAAGTAAAAGAGAGGGAGGGGGACAGACAGGTGGGTTGGTTTACTGGGGAGGGGTTTTCATTTATAGGGGGAAGGGAGATAAAAATAGCTCCTGGTCCCAGGGGGTGGGGAGTAGAGCCCCTCATCGTCCCAGGCCACCCCATGGTCAGCACTAGCTTTCCTGATCCCACAAAACCTTCCTGGTCTTCATAACTCCCCCCGTCTCCCCACCTCCCCAACCCCTGCCCTGTACCTAGCCCCCCCAATCCCTCTCTGTAAACCCCTTGATCCCTCCCATCCCCCACAGATCCCACCTGCCTACCCTGATCCCCACACAGAGCCTGATTGCCCTCCCACTAGTCTCCCATCATGATTTACCTTAGATTGGATAACTAAGATTATTTTTAACTTGATCTAACATTCCCCCTAACCTACCTGAATGTTACTGTGTACCTTAATTAAGTTTCTAATTTTGCAAGCTCATATTGGAAATGATTCCCCCCATTACTTTCCCAAGGCCACTTTTACTGTTTATGAAATGAATACAATAATTTCATTTAACTACCACACAGGGTATTAATAGTATAATTTAGTTAATATTTAAGATTCAGGAAAACATCTCAATTAATAGTAACACTTATGCTTTTGCTTAAATCAGAATGAACTTTTAGCACAAGTTTTTATCTGAATTGGTGTTTATAAAAGTACTGTGAAAATTGAAAAACCCCTCTCAATCTTCTCTTCTCCAAACTAAATAAGCCCAGTTCACTCAGCCTTTTCTCATAAGTCACGATCCTTTAAATTACAAATAATAAACTCTAGCTACTCTAAAGTATAGTATCATTGATTTATTTTGAAGATGAATTGAACATGTCTGTCCACCTTCAGGATATTTTAAAATTAGTTATGTTGTATATTTGTTTTTTCTTTGTCTGGTATAATCTGTTAGTCCAAAATGATGGACCTTTTTCCTACCCTGCTTTTGAGAATATGAACAGCCTAATAGCTCTCAGTATAGGAAGTCTCTCATGGCATAAATCCGAAATTTTCCTCACCTTAATTTCACTCCATTACTCCTACTTTTGATACTTTGTACCTTTCTAAATGATTCATTCTCCTTCTTGCTGTTTATTTATCTTAATCAATTTCTAAATTGTTCTTGGCCCTCTTCTTTCCTTTTCCCTTCCTTAGTTTTTCATTGTAAATGAAAACTTACACTAAACATTTATTTACATTTTTCTTTACTCCCTTCCAGCTTGCCTAGCTTTTGAGTAATGAGATGCACTAAAATGCAATATTCTTGGTATGATTGCAACTGCTCAATAGAACAGATGATACAACACTTCCCTTTTCTGGAATGCTATGTTTTCTACCTGGGCTGGCTAATTTTTATGTAGCTATTGTTTTACAAACTCATGCCTTAACTAGATACCTACTGACTGCTTTCCAGATTTCTCATTCTTGATGACTATTATGTATTACACGCATTTTCTTCTGGTGTAGTTGGCTCAATTTTTGCAAACAAACTCATTTTGTTGTTACTAGTTTTGATAAAAATTAACGTCTCAGGGTATCTGTACATTTGCAGAGTGGCTGCTTCGATGCACTGTAATTGCAGTTCATCGGAACAGACTTGATTAAATGCACAGCATGAAAAATGGTGGCAAAAGTGCTTTAAAGCTTGTTCAAGGAGCTTTCATTAAAGCTTTCCTACCACCATTTTTCAACACAGGGATGCTGATACAGGTGACACTCTGGGCTGCTCTAATTAAAGTGTCCCTCTCTGCCTCTTGGAGCATGTCTATAAATGCCCTCAGAGTCCTTTTAAATTATTTTCCAATTTCTACCATTGTTTACACCTCTTCAAAATTTAATTTCATATGTCAAGTTACTGTTTTTTGGATGTGTCTTGTTTTTTTTCTAAGTTTTTCTAAGCCTATCGTGGTATTTAAGAGCTAAAGATTAATGAAGACTTGGGAAAAAAAACTGGATTGGCATGAAAAGATTAGCAGTTTGTCCACTGTTAGTACAGACAGTGATATCTTTGGCACACTTTTGTTTTGCAGCTTATTGTAAATCAAGTTAACATGACACCTTTCCACTCCTTTCTTATGTGCTTCTCTTCCTTTACTTAGTCAGGAGCTCCATGATTTAGCAACTGCTCCTTCTCAAATGATAGTTTGGAAAGCACTTACAGTAGCTCAGGTTCTACCATTTACTATTAAACTGTTAATAAAGATATTACTATTAATATTGACCTTTTAATCATGGTTACAGTATCACAAAATTTCAAGATAATAGATAATTCTTTCAATGTGATATATTCCTGTGTTATCATTTTCCTTTGCTTACCATGCTGCAACCAGTTTTCACATGTGACATTGTTCATAACTAAACCAATCAGAATATTTTTAGGCCAATTTGGGGAAACTATCAAATACTTTTAAAAACTATTATTTCATAGAACAATGTCATCTAATACACCCAGCTGTAGTTCAGACTGGAAATTTAGTCTAACTTGTTTTGGTCTTGTCATTTAATTTTTTTTAACAATTAAAAACACAGGGCACACTAGTCAATATATGCTGAAAACTAAGAGATGATTTTAGTGAGTATTATTCCAGAATTTCTAACTTCAGTACAATAACAAATGGCCTTTTTAACCCCTATTTTTGTGAGCTTAAGATAAAAAAGGCATCAGAATTTCTCATTTTAGTATGATATCTCCTAATTAAAACTTTTATTTAACAATAGGTACAAAAATACTAGAAGTAGCGTTACTTATAAAAATTGGCCTGAACTTTAATCATGACCTACATGAAAATGTTACTTCTTGGATCTTTCAGCTTTGAAGGGTCTCATTCTGAAGCCAAACTGTTTCAAATATAATCTTAAATTCAGCCAGATGATAATTGTGGAATGCTATCCAGCTTAGCCAATCCACTACTTCTTGTGGTAGGCTGAGGTGGATCTTTCGTTATTACTGAATTACATATGGGATTTTCAAAAGTAAGTTGTTCAATATAGGCTTGTATCTATTCCCACTGACAACAATGAGAGTTTTATTATCTGCTTCCATGGGAACAAAATTAGACCAATATTGGGGACATCTACATGTGAGTATTAATATGACGCAATAAACTCTGGCACAGTTTGCACTGGAGTTTATTGCTCTTGGGCACTGTGTTTGCATGTTGAGCAGGGGCACTGCAGGCTGCCAGCTGGTGGCTGCTCTGATCCAACTCAATGTGCTTTTGAGGGACTGGGGCACAAAGGTGCTTCAGTGCAGGGCTAGCCAGCAGGCAGCCCCCACACTGAACCAACTTCAGCCCATCCAGTATCTCATGTGCGTTGCAGTGGAGTAAACTCAACCATAGGCTAGTACTTGTATCTGAAGTACTAACCTATGGTAGAGTTAATTAGTTTGCTCCAGCCTAATAGCTCAGCACATGTAGATCACTGATGCTTTACTGAGGACCTAATTATGTAACTCTGCAGTAAGTGTCTCAGGTAGATGTTCCCACTGAGGGCTTTTGAATGCCATTTCTCTAGTTTTCTTCTCCATCATTGTGTCAAATATTAGTTTTTATTAATTGACTGGTAGAGCTCCCACTAATTTAACTGGAGCTAGCATACAGCTCAAACTGGTGCTAGTATGCAGCTCAAACTTTTAACTTAATTTTAAAAATAGGATTGATATGGTAAATAGAATTTCTGAGGACAAGACTAAACATTTCATGGATTACATTTTCTTTTTCTTAATTTTTTCAGAAATTGAAAAATTTCAGAGTTCTGATGGAAAAAAAGAAGATGAAGAAAAGAAATACCTCGATGTCATCAGCAACAAAAACATAAAGCTGTCAGAGAGAGTACTGATTCCTGTCAAACAATATCCAAAGGTACAGTGACTGTTATCTAATATATGATTACTTTTTCACAGCAGAGACTTACAAAAGATATTTAGGGCTTTGGGATACATAAAAGCTGGGTATGAAATTTTTCTACCAGGATTTATTTGCATATCAGACAATGTGTGGTCCAAATCCTAATGAAAGACCTTATTCAAAACTTCATTAAACTCAGTGGGAGTTTTTCCATTTACATTAATAAGTTTTGGATCAGATGCACCATTATTGATTTGCATTGGGAGTTCTGCCTTTATATTGACTGCCTTAATTTTTTTTAGTTGTATTTTATTTAATGATGAAACATGAATGAAATATTGAAGAGGAAGAAGGTAAAGCTATGCTAAATAACTGTCTCTACTCAGCTTTTGTTATAATTTCTTCACTTAAGAGCTAGCAGATGTTTTCCTATTGTATTAATTTTAAAGGGAGACATTTGGATAGTCACAGGCTATGATTTTAACATTATATATGCTTCTAAAATTCACACATCTTTTTGCCACAGTATTTTCTCGCATAATATTTTTTTCCTTTCCCTATTATATATTGTGATTTAAAATGAAAATTTATATCACAAAATAATTCAGAATTCATGTGCGAGCCATAAGTGTCAGTTCTCAAGTTCAAAGGATGTCTACACAGCTCTCTCTAATAAAGAGCCAAGACATGTGGTAGTATTTTACATAAAAGAAGAAAATATAGTTCTCTTTGTTCAGACTTGTATTTTACATAAACAGTTGTTGTAACAGTATTCAAACTGAAATGGTAAACATCTTCATTTATCTCTAGAGTATTTTTTGCTTGCTGATTTATTATCACATGGTATTTGGTTCACCATTACCCTTGATTACACTCTCAGCTTTTCATTTTATACTTTCATCAGTAATAGCAATAAATTACAACGGGTAAAAAGCCTATCAACCAAAATGAAAGGTGTAAAAAATTGAGATTCAGTGATTCAAGCTGACATTTACCTCCTGAATAGTGAATATAAAATTGAGATAATGTAATCATCCAAATGGTAAAGATCTTAGAAATGCACACAGTGATACATAAAGAATTACTTTCTTGCTTCGTAACCTGAGGTACTTTCCCCAGATTTGTAATATTTTGTTTAAATGCTATAGGTGAAATTTTCAATAATATAATAGTACTGTATCTTTATGAAAGCTCTTTGATATTCTAATTGTTCAGAACATGAAGATAGAAGAATGAAAGATAAACTATTAAAAGAGAAATGCAATAATCTATTCAAATATAGTACCTCCGTTGATTCAATTAACCTTCATTTACTTTAATGAACTTGTTATATTAATGAGAAATGTAAGTTATAAAACATTTCTGGGGATTTTAAGCAGTCAGACAAATTATCTGTATTGTAGATAAGAAATTATTTTTTAACTAGTGTAAAATATATTCTCAGAAAGTTTCTCTTATTGATTTCCTACCAAACTTCCAGACTGAAAGATATATATTACACATTGGTTTAAATTTTCCTGGGCTGCCAGGACTCTTTGTGGCCCACCAATCAACAAACCAATTTTAAGGTTTAGATCACTCACTTTATGCTTTTTTTCAAAACTGAATGTGGGAACACAAGTTCTCAATCCATAAGCTGAGTACCAGTATTCTAGACTGAAGAAGACTGAAGAGTCCATTCCACCTTTAGAATGAGAAGCAGATTTTTAGTCCTAAACAAGAATTAATTTCAGTGTACAAATTCTTCTAGTGTCTAAATTGCAGAATGAATATTATAATTCAGGCTGCAGAATGAATATTATAAAATTGTTTCTACCCAAGTGTATGCAGTTTGATTCCTGAAATTGCTGGTGGCAGATAGCATAAAAGATATCTGAGTCAGTGATTAGCAATGGCTATCTAATATTAATGTACCAGTTATGGCACAATCCTTTCTGCTTGCTTGAAGAAAATAAACAGTATATCTTCATCAGATTAATCCCATGGAACTACTGAACAATGTTTTTTTCCCCTCTACAATCTGTTATTTTAAGTCTCAATGGGTACATTTACACAAGATGTTTCCTGCAGAGTTGACTAATTAGTAGGGGTGTGCTGATTTGATTCAGCCCAATTTGGAGTTTGAATCACTGAATCCAGAGCCTCCAAATCAATTTGGAAAAGATTTGGAGATTAGGAAGGCAGTCTTTCAGGCAAACAAACTGAGAAGAGGGAAGGGGAGCAGAGGGGGTGGAAAGATTGACTTCTGTATCTGGCCAGTGACTGTGATCTTTCCCTGAGTCCCCTTCCAATCACAGTGCTCTGGGGGAAGGACATAGAAACAGCACATAAGCCTGTCTGCAGTCCTTCTGTGCCTTTTGTGAGCTGTTTCTGCCTGAGCACCAGGAAGGTCCCCTGTTACAGGTTACCATCCCTGCTGTTTTCATCCCACTGTGCCTTAACACACGCACAAAGTCACACGTCACGAGTTTTGCTTTCAGCAGTTTGAGGTACAGTTTCTCAGAAACCTCTGCACCCATCTCCTTGAAAATTGGCAGACTTCATGCTCTCAGAAGGGCTACCATCCCTGCTGTTGTCATCCAACCCTGCCAAAAAATGACAAAATTATAGGTATTTCAGTGATTTCCCCATTATAGTCTATGGCCCAGTCTCTGAATCAGCACTGAATCTTTCAAAGTCAGTTAAGCCAAATCATTTGGGATAGTGATCCAAATCCCTGAATCAAATCACTTTTCTCCA
>NW_017728918.1:47716476-47723496 GCF_001723895.1 Crocodylus porosus | reverse complement strand
TGATCCTCCCCCTCTATGCAGCACTGGTCAGGCCACAGCTGGAGTACTGTGTCCAGTTCTGGGCACTGCACTTCAGGCGGGATGTGGACAACATGGATAGGGTCCAGAAGAGGGCCACTTGCATGATCAGGGTGCAGCAGGGCAGGCTCTATGAGGAGAGGCTACGGGACCTGAACCTGTTCAGCTGAAGTCTAGAGGTAATTTAAATAATGTTTTCAGGAGAGCTAAAATAAGATATATGTCAAAGCAGCTGAGACTCACCTCTGCCTTTGCGTCTGTAGCTAAATAACTATTCATTTTGTGATTAAGTACATGTTGTAGTTAATTACCTCTCCTTTAAGAAAAATACAGAAACAAAAATAAAAGACTTAATTCAGAATATTCTTTTGTGTTAGAAACTTATGAATAAATAATAATATGAAGGAACTGTTTTTTATATCTATATTAGCTCCAATTCCGGTATTTTGTGTATAGATAGAGGCTTTAATTTATGTAATTTTTATGGGTTTGATGATATTTATGGACTTCCAGTTGTTGGGATAAGGTAAAAGAAGAAACCTTAAGGATAAGAGGAAGAGGCTACAAGATGCTAGGCAAAAAGAGATCAGAATGCTGAGGGGGAAAAAAAGAGTATAAAAAGAGCGAGAGAGAGAGAGAAGGATGAGGTACAAACAAAGTGGGAGGACAGAAAGTTCAATAAAGATTTAGAGGGAAAATATTTTTATTGATAGAGATTGAGAGAGACTAGGGGAAATGACATGAAGAACCCATGGAGCATGAAGCAACAGTTTCATGGAGAAGATTGAAAATAGGAACAAGTATTAATAGGCTAAACTATAGAGAGATAGTAAAGAGTGATATAAGAATATAAGACCATGGAATATAATATAGCGCTGAAAGGGAAATAGAAGAGAGCCAGGAAGAGGCAAGAAATGAGATAAATGATCAATAGCACTAGATAAGGATAAAAAAGAGAATGTGATATTTCAATATTAAAGGAATTCCCATGAGTCAGTGATGGAGAAAAAAATGAAAAAATAGAAAGGAAGAGAGAGAATTTGGGAATTATTAACTAAAGGCTTTATGTTGTATTGGCAAATGTCATGCTTGTCTGAAGATTTCTGGGAAAGATATGGGATAGGTATTTTAAGTGCACATATTCTGTGCGTATTGTCAGCTGTCTGTCTACTCTGGGTACTAGAGGAACGTAACACATGTTAATTGGTTGCTTGCTACTTTGTACTTAATCTGGAGCTCTATTATGACATCCTTTTGGTATGCAACCATTTCTTATGGCATCATTCATTTTCCTCTTACCAAGTTGCCTTTTGTTGACCTTGTGTTTGAATACTACATCTAAATTAATATTAGATCTAGATTATCTAGACCATGTTTAAACTATGATATAATAGTCTTTCTGATGCCAGTTTATAACATGGTTACCCCTGACTTATCAGTGCTAATAAAGCATACATGAAAGTGTCCTGTTTAAATGTAGCCCTGCTTCATGTGGCTGTGCTAGTAGCACAGAAAGAATTTTAGATGGCCAGCTCACTTTCCTGAAGACCAGTGTTGTTCCATGTAAATTACCATATTTTCTCATGTACAACATGCAGCTTCCTCACAAAACTCAGCTGCTGGAATTTAGAGAGCATATTTTATTCAAGAAATATGGTATAAGAGTAGATCTGCCACTTACAAGATGAGACCAAAAGTAAAGTTCACCTCAATCCACTGGAAGCAGAACAATGAATGAGCTTGGCTCTCTGGCTGCTGCTACTCAAATACTTACTGAAAGGAAAGATATTTTCTCTTTATTCTACCTTTCTAAACCAAGGTGCGTATCAAATCTTGAGGCGTATTATATGTGATAAAATATGATATGTGTACCTTGTCTTGAAACATTTGATGTTTAATTTAAGATAATTTATATAAAAGACTTGAAAGTGCAGTTAAAATGTTAGGTAGTGACCCTGGTGGCATTTCAAATACTACCTGTCTGTGATAGGGTATACCTGTTTTCTCTCTCTATCTTTATACTTAAACAATCACTTTTCAGAAATGTCTCATTTCTGTGTATCATAAAATATCTTTGGGGAGTATGTGGTGTCTTTTGGAGGGCACCACACTACACACAGTGGGAATATCATACCGGAGTTTATTACTCCAGCGCATGCCATTTCAACGTACGTCCAGTACTGCAGCATGTTCAGCCAAAGCAGAGCATCCCAGGGCTGCTCCCCACTGGTCAGCATGCTGCAAAGGGGCTGGCTGGGGCACAAAGGTGCTTCAGTGAAGGGCTAGCTAGCAGGCAGCCCCTGCACTGAAGCATTCCCGTGTCCAAGCTAGCCACATCAGTGTCTACACATGCGGTGCTGTGCCCTAAAAAAAGTCCGCCACAGGATAGTACTTGTATTTACAAGTTACTAACTTGGTTGAAGAGTTTATTAGTTACTGTGACCTAATAGGGCTGCACATAGAGATACTAAGACATTTTCTGCAGAACTAATTAGGCAGCTCTGCAGTAAATGTCATGTGTAAATGTGCCCAGTGGGAACTAGTTTTCAGTGTTTTAAGGGGTGATTATCTCAGAGTTGCTCAATAAGCTCTTCATACCTCTATTTATTTTATGAATGATGACATTCCATACTATTGATATACTTAGTTTATAAAGAATATCTTATAAACTTTGCTACTAAAGTGATCTCAGTATAATCTTACTTTACAAGCAATACTGACTGTTTTCTTAATTATAATGATGAGAGGGAGAATTTCATTAAATAGCAATAAGCAGTGTTTGAAATAGATTTTAAAGTCTTCCTGTGGGCAAGCACATACACAACTCTATGCCCTCTTAACAAATAGGTAATATCACAAATTAAGGGGGGTGGGAATTGTGGGAACCTTTGTTCTGCCAATCCACCTTTTCATAAGGTAGTCCATCAAGTCTCAGAGATTTCTGTGTTTATTGTTAAAATATCAGCATAAATATCTAATTCTTTTTTTAAACAAGAATCCCCAGGGTTATTACACACCAGTGATTAGAGGTTCTTAAACCTCTTTGTGGCATAGAAATGGGTTTTTTTGGAAGAAGCTTGGCATCACAGGTATTTGGCTTCCACTGCAGGAGCAAGGCACAGTGTTGGCTTCTTCCTGTGGTGCTCCTGGGACTCCAATGTCACTGGTGTCACCTGGGCATCTGGCTGTAGTGGTGGGTAGGTCCTTCCCGTCAAGGTTGCAGGATAGACCATATGCCCTATATCATTTTTGAGGTGTAGAGACTAAAACTCTACACAGTATTCAAGATGTGGAAACAATACAGATTTGTAAAGGGGTATAATGATACTTTTTCTTTTGTTAACAGTTCCATTCATAATTCCTAACACTTTGCTTGCTTCTGAACACAAAGGTGATTTTTTTTAATGACCTGTCTACAAAGACTCCAAGATCTTTCTTGTGTGGTAAAAAATGGTGTAGAGCCCATCATCATGTATGTATATTTTTGCCATGCTTATCACTTTTCACTTATCAGCAGGAGATGTAAATTTGTCACTTTACTGTCCATTAGATCAATTTTTCCAAGATGTTTCTGTAGCCCTTCAACACTTGCCTTGCTCTTTACCACTTGAATGTATTTGTCATCTTCAAACTTGCCTATCTTGGTATTCACCTTTTTCCCCCTTTTCCAGACCATTTATTAATATATTAATACCCAGATTTTGGGGGCTGTACGAGTGATGATCTTTGAATATATTAAAAATCCATTTGCCCAACTCTAATAATTGCTTATTTTATGCTTTATTTTGAAGAAAGAAAAAACAAAACTTTAAAAAAATATCTAATTCATCACAGCATACAGCTTTTCTAATTAGAATATTATTGCAACTACTTCTTTAAACTAGCATTTCACATATATCAAAATGTTCTTTTCATAATGTAGATTTTTTTTTGCCACCAGGTAACAGGGTGGTTTATTTTGTTTTGTTTTTCTTGTTCTTATGTTGTAGATTTATTTTCTTGTTTTGCTGTACATGCCTATAAAAATAAAGCACTTTAGCCTCATTTTGCAAATTTACCTCTTTGTTCAATATGAGGAATTCAGGCCTCTGAAATCTTAGCCTGAGTAAATTCTGTTTGCAGATTCCTTTCTATTCACAATATACATTCTAAAACTGGTCACATCTACATAAGACATCTACTGTGCAGTTGACTAATTAATTGTGTCTATATGTGCACCCCCTATTAGGGTGTGTAAAACTAATAAACTTTGCAGCAGAAAGTCCTAACTTTCTATGTTGTTGGGTTTTTTTGCATAGCTGTGCACATGTAGATGCTTCTCTGGCTGGCTGGGGCAGAGAATGCTTCAGTGTGGGGCTTGCTGGCAAGCACCCCTGTGCTAAAGCACACTTGTTCCCCAGCCAGCCACTCCACAGCAAGTGGAGCCTGGTTGGAGCAGCCCTGGGCTGGCAGGCTGACTCCTGCCACCCTGGGCCCCTCCACCTGGGCTCCAGGTGCTGTGCATGAATAAACTCCGGAGCAACATGCTCCAGAGTTTTTTGCTCCTGGGCTCATGTTCAAACAGTACATCTGGGAGCAAAAAACTCTACAGCAGTAAGCTCCAGAGTTTATTCATACACCTACATCTTGTGTGTAGATGCAACCTGGGTACCTGCATGCATGCGGGGAGGCTGCTGCAACATGCTGTAATTACAGCATGTCAGAGAAGACTTGATTAATCGAGTCTGCTGGGGCATGCTAATTAGCATTCTTCAGGCAGCTTCCACTTGATGAGCTTTAGTTTAAGTACCCCTGCTGCCATTTTGAAATGTTAAGATACCTCAAGGTAAATACTGTTTCATCTGCCTACTGCATAGTTGCTGATGTACACAGCCAGAATCCGGAACACAGTCTACTTCCATCAGTAAATGTGTAGTTTTGCTACATCCTAAATGGGGAGCAAGTACTCAGGTCATGTGTTCCTGGAAGTGAATTCTTTTCCACACTTCAGGGTCATGTAGCCCTCCCATTCATTTCAATGGGAAGCATTTCCAAAGACAGTCCTAAGGAGGTGTGGGGTTCCCCTTTTATTCCGGTGAGAAATGTAAACAGGATCTTCTGTTTGCTTAGAATCCTATTTATACCTAATACCCTAAGGTGCGCAAATCTTAGCAGGATATCTAACTGGAGCAGGTAGACCATTTTACATGGATAGCAACCTAAGAAGGGTTCTCATGCTCTGCATGGACAACTGAGTAGATATTTATTTGCTCAAGACATACAGGATCCAGGCTATAAATCCCTCAGCTTCATAGAATCGTAGAAAATTAGGGTTGGAAGGGACCTCAGGAGGTCATCTAGTCCAACCCCCTGCTTCAGGAGATTTGTACCCATATCACCTAGGTTTCTGCAGAGTTCCCTAAACCCCAAATCATGGTCCAGTCAGGGGTGTGAGAACCTTCCACTCTGCCTCTCTTAGAGGTAGCCAGGGGCCTCCAATTAGAAAGAGTCAAGGGGACAGAAGGAGACCAAGCAAGAGGGATCCTAATTCTCTGTCTAATGTGGGAAACTCAGCTCAGCAACATAGTTGTGGGTTCTGGCCATTTTTCCTGAAGCTGCTCATGTATTTTAGCCAATTATTCTTTATCGTCAAATATATTATATACTCCAGGGGTTTCAAAGTCACTATGGGCCCTGGGATAAATCCAGACTATGGGAAATTCTTGTTGACCAGAATTGCAGGGCCAGTACTTGCAGTGGTAGTTGGGACAGTAGTTGTGATGTTAGCAGCCCAGTGGCAGTGTTAGAGGTTAACTTTAAATCTTTCTAAAGTACTTCAAACAGGAGCATCCACATGTTAAAGGGTGTTAGACTCTTCTAAGTACCCTCAAAGCATCTTAAAGTTAAGACAGGTGCCCAAATGCTTCTTAAAAGGGTCCAGAGCAGGTGCTTGCACCACCTCTGGAGGAAGTTTATTCCAGGCCTTGGGAGCTTGGACAGTAAAAAAGTTTTTCCTTATGTCCAGCCTAAAATGGTCTTGGAGGAATTTGTGACCATTTGATCTTGTCATCCCTTGGGGTGCTCTGGTGAACAGGCATTCCCCTAGATCCTGGTGTACAGCCTTTATATACTTGTGCTTTTTCAGGCTGAAGAGTCCCATGGCTCTCAGCATCTCATCATAAGGCATGTTCTCCTGCCCTCTGATCATGCATGTGGCTGTCCTCTGGACTCTGTCAAGCTTTTCCACATTCTTTTTAAATTGTGGAGCCCAGAATTGGATTGGCTGTGGCCTCACCAAAGCCAAGTACAGTGGGAGGATGACACCCAGAGATTTGCTTGAGAAGCATTTATGTATGCAAGTGTGACAGGAGTATCTCTACTGGAGCCTTTCTATTGGTGGCTCCACCCTCCTGTTATGGGCCAACCGCCTGCTTACTCATCTGCCATGCCTTGATCTTAATTGATTAATTGACTGATGTAATTAGCAGGAGGCTGCCCACTTTATGCGCCCCGGTGCCAGGGGGCGCTATCTGCAGTTCCTTTTCCACCCCTACACCGCAGCCCAAGCCTCGCAAATGGTACTGACATAGTTTTTGACCTGGGCCCTGTTGTGGCTTGGCCCTCTCCTTTACCTCCTTGGGGCTTCTTGCCGCCCCCACCCCCCCCTTGCTCTGGGGCTTCTCACTGCCCTCTTGCTCTGGGGCTTCTTGCTCCTCACAGCCCTCTCTCTGGGCTCCTCACTGCCCCCCTTGCTCTGGGACTTCTTACTGCCCCTCTTGCTCTGGGACTGGGGCTGGGGCTGGGGCCAATGCACCCCAAATGCTGCACCTTCTCCGGCACCAGGGTCCCCACACTACTGTGGAGTCCCTATGAGTCCTCCTACAACCCTTAATAGCCTCACCAACTATGTTAAAGTTGCAATCCTTGGGAGGTTTTCTAGACACATTCCATTGAATTCAATTGGCATAGAATTAAGCTAATGCCTTGTGCTTTTGTAAATCTTACTCACTAGCTTTGTGATAT
>NW_017728918.1:47672381-47716001 GCF_001723895.1 Crocodylus porosus | reverse complement strand
ACACACACACACACACACACACACACACAGAGTATGGTGGAATTATGCATACAAGTTCCATTAATAATATTTTCATATTCTAATAGTACAGAACTACATATTCTAAATTGGTATCAGTGGTTCAAAAATATGAAGATGTGTTTATTCCAGTTAGTTCACAATGTACCATATTTGCTCAAATCTAAGACAAGCCTAAGTTTGAGATGAATCTCCCAGTAATTAGATTCTGTATATGGGAAAATCATTAATTTTATATAATTTTTTCAGGTATGGAGTCTAATTATTGGAGGGTTTTCTTAAATGTATGCTCCATCCCCAACACTGCTACATCAGGGCAAGAAGTGGTTCGAGGGGGGTCAGGTAGTCTCCTTCCTTTCTGCTCATCCACTTCTTTCTGCTTCAGTCTTACTGCCTCCCTCCCATCTGCACCCCCCACCCCAGCTCTCCGCAGTCTCTGCTCCTTCCCCTGCGCACTGTCCACACTGTCTGCACCTTCCCCTGCACCAACCCTTGAGTCTCTCCCCCCTCCCCACCCCTTACTGTCAGACTGCTTGGGCTTGCTCCCTGCCAGATCAGAGAGCACAGCACATGAACAAAGAGCCCTTGCTGGGCCATGCAGCAGCAGCAGTTCTACTGATTAGCTGTGCAGGGGACAGAGTTTTCCTTCTAAGAATCCAGTCTAAGTCAGAGTCAAGTTGTGCTTGACATTAAGGGTGAGAAGGGGGCCAGGGTGTGGGGGCAGAAGCAGGGGGGATAGGAGGCAGGGCTAGAGCTTGTCTCAGCAGCCATTTGCCCCTGCTTAATTTTCAATACAAATCTAAGATAAGGAGCTTTGCCCCCCCATGCTGATGGGGGTGGGGGAGTAACCTCACCTTAGATTCAAGTAAATATGGCAATTCTGTCCTATATACAATCTACATACTTGGGGATTAGCATTATATTAAAGAAAATTATGGTAATATCTGCACCTGGAGTGATAGCATTATGTTTTATGTCACATTATGTAAAATATTTGAAACAGGTATACCAAGTACTTATTGAGAACTAAAATGTGTTATTGGCATTTTAAAAGGTATATTTTAAATCCAAATCCAAAATTTATATTTTAAATGAATTATATAAGCAAGGCAGGTATATGTGACATTGTTAAGGTATAACTATAATCTAAGTAAAACATGCCAAAGAAAAAATATGGTTTACCTTTCAGATTTGGAAGTAGGTTTTTTTGTTTTTTTCAAGAAAGAAAGAAGTTAAATTTTGAAGGCAAAGTGTTCTAGCATAGTGGGTCACAGTTGGGTGGGTCAATTCTACACAGTCATTGAAATTATGAGTAGATGGATATAGTATAGTTAGTTCACAGGGAGTGTGTCTACACATACATTAATGTGCCGTAATTACAGCACATTGTTTAATACCTGCAATGACAGGTACAAATTTAATTAACTGTAATCAGTGTCATTTTGCATTAGCACAGATGAACATTTTTTTTGTGATGCTACTGTGCATTAAACTAAATCTACTGCACATTAGCACAGACTTTTTCCACCGTACTAATGCACAGTAGAATTAGTCTTGTGCACATTAAGCTTCTTGTGTAGACATACCCAGCCTGTATAAGTCAGCATTAAATTAATTCCTGTGTTTGTTAATCCTTTGTATGTAATCAGCAAAATCAAAATTTACTCTTTAAATGTTATTGCAATTTAAATTGGTCATCTTTTCATTATTGCTATTTTGTTTTAGTTTATATTTCTCAAATGTATTATAAACACAGAATTTGCATGAGCTTATTAGTTCTTGAATCTGATACAAAATACTGTACTTACAATAAAAGTGTATCAAACTATTCTGAATGTAAATGTTTTTTCCTATGTTGACATCTCAGAAATAAAATTGTTTTTCTGTGCCATGTAAGGCTTAAGATGACTACAAAACAGCCAGGTGTGTTTATCTGCTTTTGGCTGAGGTTTATTATACATTCTGAAAGCTGGTTGTCAAATAAAACATTAATACATGGGCTGATGCTTGGTATTGATCTCATGCTTTTAGTTCTAATTATTGAAATACCTGACAAAGCACAGTAATGGGAGACTTCAGTAGTACCTGCACAAAAAAAATCAAAAGCAAATTAAGGGTGTGAATCTAAATGTCCTGCATCCACTGTAGGAAAGCGGAAGAGTATTCAAGTCATTCTGCAAACTTCATCTTCCATAATGGCCAACCTTATGCTTTATATGAGGGAAAGGAATATGAGACTTTTCTGAAGGACTAGGGACACAGATCTAAGATCTCAGTGCTGAAGACTCTGTAATGGAAATCAGCTCTTTGACACCTTGTTTTGGTGGCATTGACACCTTGTTTTGCTCTAGAAGATTGTGTTCCCTCACTCTCTAATGTGCAATTCAGCTAGCAGTTTTCATCATTTCTACCCACTCTGAGCACATACCAGTGTTCATGGTGTTGGTTCTAAGCAGTATTAAACATCTGTGCAGGTTACTAAAGTATTGATGTACAGTTTGAAGTTATTCTTACGTTTTGTTATTATACATTGTGCATTTTTCTGATAGCTTGTTTTTAAGCCTTTATTAAAAATCATTTCAAAACTCAGTTCTTCCTATTAACTCCTTCAGTAAATTTCATAGTGAAATCATAGCAATTGTATTTCATTTTGTCATCTTTAAATATCTTCTATCATTTTACCAATACTTCCAGAGTCAGTTATGCATGCTGTTTAATTTTAAAAAGAATATCCATGTCTGTTCAGACTAATGCACATGTCCTGTTGAAGCACCAATGTGCGTGGTAATTTGCATGGATTCTTCACCCTAAAGAACCCCGACCCCCACTAAGGACATTACCAGAGGCTGTTAGAGCTGGGACATTTTCCTGACAGCTTAGCTACTTGCATTTTGAGGTACTGTTGGGCAGTAGTATAATTAGGGCCGAGTGATGGGCAACCCTCATGGGCGCTGACAAAGAGTGGAAGGCGAAAAAATGGACTTTACTACAACTGCAGGACTGTGATTGTCACAGCAATTATCATTGTCCCTGTGTGTGGCAGCTACCCTGGGTTCCCTGCTGTATTCTCATGCTGCTGGTGTTGGGGCAAGAAATAGTACGGGAGCCCCTGTCCAGGGGACCTTATTTAGTGGGTGTAACCTCAGATAAATTCTATAGAAGCATTTATTCCTTAAAGCAGGAGTGTCAAGCATATGGCCTATGGACCAACCAATTTAGAGATGTAGCTGGGGGGAGGGGGCTGCTATGGAGTCCAGGGTCCTGGGTCCCCACTGGATATGGCCCTTAGCAGTGGGTGGGTGAGTGAAGGCTGTGCTGACACAGCCCTGAAGCAGCTTGCCTTGTCATTGCCACTGCTGGAAGCTAGCGGGAATTGTCAGTGTATCCATAGCATCTGTTTCCATTTTGTATACTCTAAAAGCCAACTGCCTGCATAATTTTATAGCCTCCCTGTTTACTGTTACCCTGGATTAAAGTAGAGCTGTCAAAATAGATTAAGCAGTTGAGAAAGATCCAGTGTAGACTGCACTCACATACATGGCATTATTTTGAACACCAGTTTGTAAACTTAAAAAAAAAGTTGCTGCCTTCCATTAGGTTCTTTTCCATCTAGTCTTACCACTTTTGAGTCTAATTTAGTTTTAGGTTTTGGATATTCACTTTCTAAATTGGCTTCCTAATGCTAAACAGAGTAAAATAGATAGCAAGAAGATGTCTGTTTTACAGAGCAGGAAAAAAGAAAGGATTATATTATGTTCTGGGTCTAAAATAGCATATCCATTGAGTAAGAAGGGAAAAACTAAAGTAGTAGTAAGATCTGACCCCAGCAGTGACTACAGATGCCCGTAATCCTGTAATCTGTGGGGGATTTGATAAACCAGGGAATAGTAAAAGTAGAAACCAAAATAAAACAGGATAAATGCAAGATGTGATTATTCGGGGCTACAAAGGCTGTGAACTGGGTACATGGAAAATTATTTTAATAGCAGCAGCAGGTACAAGAAAAGGAACACTGCTGTTAATTAAGAGAAGAGTGTGTCCTATAGTCCTCAATTTAATTCTTGATATTTAATTTTATATATATATATATATATATCTCAGACTGCATCTTTAAAATTTTAATATTTGTTTCTTCCCAACTAATACTGAACTTATAGATTCATAGATGTTAGGGTTGGAAGGGATTTTAGTAGGTCATCGAGTCTGACCCCCTGCCCTGGGCAGGAAAGAGTGCTGGGGTCAGACAACCCCAGCTAGGTGCTTGTCCAGTCTCCTCTTGAAGACCCCCAGGGTAGGGCAGAGCACCACCTCTCTTGGAAGCCCATTCTAGATTTTGGCAACCTTTACTGTGAATGTGTTCTTTCTAATCTCCAATCTAAATCTGCTGTCCATCAATTTGTGACCATTGTTCCTAGTTACTCCAGGGGGTGTCCTGGCAAACAGAGCATCTCCTATTCCCTGCTGCTCACCCCTGATGAATTTATAGGCAGTCACAAGATCACCTCTCAGCCTTCTCTTGTGAAGGCTGAAGAGATCTAGGTCCCTCGGTCTCTCCTTGTAGGGCCTTGCCTGCAGATCTCTGACCATATAAGTGGCCTTCCTTTGAATCCTCTTAAGATTCTCTGCATAAGTGTGGTGCTCAAAACTGGATGCAGTAGTTCAACTGTGGCCAGACCAGTGGCACATAGAGGGGAAGTATCACCTCCCTGGACCTGTTTGCCATGCATCCGCTAATGCATGGTAAAGTGTGGTTAGCCTTGCTGATTGCTTCATCACATTAATAAGTAATGTTCATCTTGGAGTCAGCTATGGCTCCAAGATCCCTTTCTGCTCCTGTGCTGCTGAGAAAGTTATTCCCCAGCCTGTAAGTGTGTTGGTGTGGGTTTTTTGGCCCACATGCAGCTCTTTGCACTCATCGTTGTTGAACTGCATTCTATTTTGTTCTGGCCATTTTTCCAACCTGTCCAGATCTGCCTGGATCCATTCCCTAACTTCCAATGTGTTAACTCTGGCCCATAATTTGTTATCATCTGTGAACTTGCACAGGGTGCTCTCCATGCCCTTGTCCAAGTCACTGATGAAGACATTGAACAGCGCCAGTTCAAGAACCAAGCCTTGTGGAACTCCACTGCCAACATCTTTCCAGGTCAATATCAGCCCATTCACCACCACTCTCTGGGTGTGACCCCTAAGCCAATTTGCCACCCACCTAACTGTGTAATCATCTTACATTAGAGCCTGTCAGCTTATTTACAAGAACAGTATAAGATACTGTATCAAAGGCCTTAAAGTCTAGCTAGATGACATCTACCCCGACTCCTGCATCTAAGCATTTTGTGATCAGGTCATAAAAAGAAGCAAGGTTAGTCTGGCAGGATCTACCTGCAGTTAATTTGTACTGATTTCCTTTCAGCATTATTTCCCCTGCTGGGCTCCCACAAATGTGATGCTTAATGACTTTTTCGAGAGTTATCCCAAGGATAGAGATGAGACTAACTGGCCTATAGTTTCCCAGTTCCTCCCTCCTCCCTTTCTTGAAAATAGGGACCACATTGGCCCACTTCCAGTCTTCTGGGACCTGACTGAAGCACCATGACTGCTTGAACAGACATGCCAGCGGCTCTGCTGTGGCTATGACACTGGCCAATTCCTTCAAAACCCTTGGATGAAGTTCATCCAGGCCCGCTGATTTGAACACATCCAGCCCCTCTAAGTGCACCTTTACTAAGTCTGCACTAACAGTTGGTGGGCTGGTGTCCCTCCTGTGTCTATCTATGATTCAATTGGGAGATTTGTCTTGGTCTGTATCTAGGAATACAGATGCAAAGAACTCACTGAAGAGCTCAGTTTTGTCCTCCCTCTCTGTCACCAATGGCCCTAGTTTGTCCTGTAGGGGTCATACTCTACCCCACACCTTCCTTTTACTCCCTGTATACCTGAAAAAGGACTTTTTGTTGTCTTTAATTTTTGTCACCAGCCTAAGTTCTAATCCTTGGAATTACTTAGGAAGGTTTGGCCTTCTTAACTGATTCCCTGCAAGTGTGAGCCAGGGAGGTATACGCCTCCTTGCTAGCTACTCCCTGTTTCCACAGCCTATATACTTCTTTCTTTGCCCTTAGGCTCTCCTGAACTTCCTTTTTCAGCTGAGAGGGCTTCTTGGCCCCTTTGCCCCCTTTCATGCGCAAAGGGATTGCCTCCTTCTGAGCCTGTAGGATCACTCCCTTGAGGAGCAACTACCCTTCTGGACCCCCATTTCACCAATGCTGTTGAACTTTAGCGCCTCACTGACTAAACTCCTGAGCACACTGAAGTTAGCCTTTCTGAAGTCTAGCACTTCAACCCTGCTGATTCGTTTACCCATCCTTTGCCAAATAGTGAATTCAATCAGTCGATGGTTACTATCCCCTAGGTTACCCTGTACCTGCAGATTCCCCACCAGGTCATCCCCTGTAGCTAACACCAAGTCCATCAAGGCATTCCCCCTAGTGGGCTCATATACCTCCTTCATCAAGTGGAGGTCCTGTATGCAAGTTAAGAACCTACATGATCAGTTAGATTTGGCTGACTGCTCCTCCCAGCAGATGTCAGGATAATTTAGGTCACCCGTGACAACCATATTTCTCAACTGTACAGCCTCTGAGACCTATCTGGGCAATTCCAGTTGTAGCTTATCCTCTTGGTGTGGTGGTCTTTAGTAGATCCCCACTACCAAGTCCCTTTCCCCCTTGTATCCTGACCCACAGTACCTCAGTTTGGCCCTCCTCTGATCCCATCTTGGTCATAAAGGACATATATTGTTCCTTAACATAGAGAGCAACACCCTCCCCACCCTTTTTCCCCACTGTAATCCATCTGTACTACCTGTAACCTTCAATGCCTATTGCCCAATCGTGAGTAGGTTCACACCAGGTTTCAGTTAGTTCAACAAGGTCAAAGTTGTTGCTTGCAAGCAGGAGTGCAAGTTCCTCCTGCTTGTTCCCCATGCTCCTAGCAATAGTGTAGAGACCCCAGTGGGTGCCCTTGGTACCCTCCTGTCCTGATGTCTATCAGGCCCCTTAGTGTTCACCTTAGTGCTTACCTGGGCAGTTCCAGTGCATTGCTAGTGACTCACTGATCCTAGGTTCTCCTTATCCTCTACTTCCCTGTCTCCTGACAAACCTAGTTTAAAGCCCTTTGGAGATCAGCCAATCTGTAAGAAAACAGACTCTTACTTTTAGAAGAGGAACGAAAACCATCTCATCCCAAGGTGGAAGACCATCTCATCTCGAGGAAGTGTGGATTGTGGTTGTAGAAGCCAAAAACTGCATGATCGTACCAACTCCAAAGCTGCAAGTTGACTTCCCTGATGCAGGCATCCTGATGCTGATGGCAACTTGTTTCTTCCAGTGTCTTCTACTGACCAGAAGGTCCAACTGGGTGCATCTACATACATGTTTTACTGTGGAGTTGACTACTTAGCTTCACAGTAAGGCATCACCAGCTACACATCTGATATTATGGCACAGTAAATTAATTAACTTTGCTGTAAGGTAGTATTGTCAGGGACAGTATTATATTATGGCAGTCATTTACCTCACAGAAACACACATGTGAATGGTGACTACGACCACAGCTGTTTGATCTTGGGTGAAGCAATCCTGGTCTAGCAGCAGGGTAGGAGGGCCAGCCGTACAGTTTTGGCATTCTCATGCCCCAGCCACCCCCTGAGCCTGCTGCCAGCCTGGGGCTGCTTCTTCCTGGCTCAAACTACTATGGTCCTGGGCACATGTGAAGATGCTGTGCCCAGGAGCAGCTGACTCTGGCACAAACTGCGCCGGAGTTTATTGAGCTACATTAATAGCTCATGTAGATGCATCCACCGTGTTCCTAAAAAACAGTGAATTGCATTGCAAGAGATAGATTCAAGACAATCCATTCCAGTTAAGCAGATGGCCCTCTTATCTAGTCCCATGCTCACCCACACCCCCTTGCTCCAAGGAGGAAAGGATTTTTTATAACCCTTTACCTGGGGTAGGATCCTTTTCCTCCTTCACCAATGGGCTTATCTGTGCAGTACAGATTGTTGCAGGGGAAAATCCATGACTCAGGCCATTCAGAAGCTTTCCTCCAGTATATTCTAAACACAACCATGGAGAGGACTCGCCTTTGCATAGCTGCATTAGAGGCGAGCTCAGTGTGACTTTTATTATTAGTGTATCTCAGGCTTGTTGACAATAATATGTAAGTATGACATTGTTACTTATTTTTGGCCATGCCAAACAACTGAATCAAACTGCTGTGCTGTTAGGAAAGGAATTAGTAAAATGGCAAGTTTAGCACTTTTTATTCACGTCTCTGGAGTTTTCAGAGTTTGCCTCTTTTGGCTGATAGACAAGAAGAGGAAGTTGCTGTGTGTCTTCTGTAGGTGGTAGGAATCACTTCAGCCACTTCTGATTTAAGTTGGAAATGGATACTCTAGTTCCCCTTATCATGACAGTATGAAGTGGTGCATTGTGGCACATAGCCTGTTAAAGGAAGTTGACAAAGTTCATTGTCTCTCTTAGCAAATTGAAGGATAAGGAACATGTGGCTACTAAACTGTTTGTGCTAGATAAACTCTGAGATGTTAGATAATGGGAATTTGGTGTGGGAAAAGTTGAAACATAGGGACAGGAACTAATATATTCACTCACACTTGTGGTATAGTCCAGTGTCCTGTCTTCAAGAAGAGCCAGCACAATATGCTTTGAAAAAAGGTGAACAGTATAGAAGGCTCCTCATAAACGTGACATTAGCTAGGAATTACTTTCAAGCACTGACCATATTACAAGGCTGGATTTTATGTGTCACTGTTTGCTAGTGTGTGATTTCTAACCCCTGGTTTCACTCAGTGCCCCTTCTCCCAGGTGTTTGGCTTTTAGCTAGAAAACAACTCCAGATGGGATCATACAATTTTCCTCTCCAAACAGGCCCTAAGCTGCAGTTCCCTGGTACTAACAGGGTTGTCTTAGCAGGTCTGACTTCAGTCCACACTTCACAACTCTTTTCCCTTTGGGGCAATAGTAATGTGTGTCATAACACCTACATACACATACATATTAAAACACTATATCATGTGAAAATATGCATATGCACTTATATTCTGTTATGTGCTGTTGCCCCAGAGGGAAACAAATTGTAAGACCTGAGCTGAAGTCAGACCTGCTGAGACAACCCTGTTACACACATGCGCACAAATACAAAAGTATTTCAAAGAAAGAATACTATAATAAAATGAAACAGTGTTAACTGTTTGTATGCATTCCTGTCTTGTAGGTGTCTGTCTAGTTCCGTATGAGGAACACAGAAGAGTTATCTCCCTATAGACTCTTACAGAGCCTCCCTCTGCATCACATTATCTCCTTGTCAGCACTCACTGACATGCCTCTGACACCCTTGGCAACTTATACCTTTTATCAAAAATCAAGACACCATTTAACTGTTTCTTGTCCTTTGATCTGGTGACTCCTGGCTTAGTTAAAACAGGTTGTCTAGTAGACTAGACATAAGATACCAGATCTGTGAAGTCAACAGTTTGCCTCAGTGTTTTGCAAGCATTTCCCCTGATATTCCTATGTTGGAAGCTTTCATATCTGTTATTTCCAAAGCACTCTCTTACCAGAAAAAAAAAAGCATTCATGCAGGAAAGCCTTATATTTCCCAAATACAGCACCCACTTTTCATTGGTCAGAAAACTGATACGCTTCATAAAATTGGTATGTCTCAGTATTCATGGAATTATTACAAATTATAACATAACAGCTCTACTCCTGTCAAAGAAACCACTGGCCTAATGGCTGTATTTCTGCTGGTGCGAGAGACTTGGAGACTCTTTGGGTATGCAGGACTCTGCTAATGTAACATGCAGCTGTGGAAGTTGGGCACATAAATCATGACTTGAATACTTATGGTCATATTTCACCGATGGCCATTATGATGATTTTAACTTTGTTCACAAGTCACTCAAGACCAGTGTAAGTAACAGATGAGTGAACCGTAACATTTCAAATGGAAAATGAAGACATTTTTAGGCAAAATAGCAAATGAAACTATTAGCTACTGTGTTGTACACTTACATAAAAGTAGCTAAATCATGTAGAACAGAGTTGTAAAACCCTGAAATTAGGGGTGAATAATATAAAAGCTGACACAAACAAAATTCGAGAGGCATGACTGGTGTCACTATAATTAGCTTAGTGCCAGTAGAGATCATGTTTTAGTATTCTCTCAGCCTCTGCAAGAGGAGATGGTTTATTTCTTGTAGGCATAATTATATTTGTCACATTTTTAAGATTACAAAAATCATATTAGCATAAAAAGGCAAGATGACTTTCAGAGTATTTAACATTATGTTTTTCATAATATCATTAGAGACAAGATATTACTGATGATGGGGGGGAAAGTGGAAAATAGTGCTTTAACTTTTAAATAGCCTTTTTTTTCTTTTCTCTCACTTGTTTTCTAAAGAATTGTTTCCTGAGATCATAGCTTCATCTGGGAAAATCATCTCCACCCATGAAAACGCAGAAGGAATAGTACACAGGAAAACTCTGCATTTTTCTCCTTGTAACATTTTTATCAGATACATCCCAGAGGGATGGATTTGCCCCAGGTGGGACAAACTAAGGATTAGTTCTTACAAACTACTTTTTCCATGAAAAGAAGGTCATCTCTAGTCAGGCTGATGCCTCTACTCTGCTTTGGAGGCCCTTTACTGCAAATTCAGCAGTCTAGCATCACTGGGCCACTCTATCATGTTTCCCTCACTGCATCTTTCCTTACAGAGGTCTGGGATTTCCATGTAAAAGTTAATATGGACAAGAGTTGAAGATTTCGTTAGCAGTTCCGCAGTTTTACTGCCATTTGTCAGGAATCATGATGCGTCCAGACTTCCTTTGTTTTCAGGAACCCTGATGTGCAGGGGTAGGAAAGGAGTGGCTCTTTGGAGGCAGATGCTTGCTCCTTATCTTTGCTGTATATTAAAGGGAAATTCCTTTGAGGAGGGTCCTCCATGGATATTGAACTTCATAGACTGTTATTCCTTAGAGCTGTGTCACTGATTCTGAAAGTCCTTATGAAAGCAAAATAAATTCACATTGAATTTCAGGATTACATTTCCTGGCAAATTTCTATTTGGCCCAGTAAAAACCTATTATCAATGTATCCATTGTTTCTGATACAGAAATATTGTCTATATTATATTTTCAGTGCTCTGTCTAGTACAGTTTTAAATTACTCGAGTGACAGGGCTTCTTTATTAATTTCTTTTTGAGGACAAATCCATGGTCTTAGAGGTCTCACTGAAGAACATATTTGCTTTCAGACCATGACAGTGTAAATTATTAGAAATACAAGTGTGACATGGTATGTTTTATTAAACAGAAAGCCTACAGTTTATTGAGTTAGTAATACCATTTTTACAGTTCATTATACTTTGTGTCCCTGACTTCATTGTACTTTTCTAAAGGAGGAAAGAAAAATAAATTGGGATTATAAAGTTTTATCAAGCTATAAATTATATTTCATTTTTGGTATTTAATATTGAAATATTCTAAAGGTATGTAACAATTACCTTATTCCTTAGTGTAGACTAACATCAGGAGTCTGTATTCCAACAGAAATCCCCACCTCATTATTGTCTGAACAGCTGAATGGAACTCTATGACAGCAGCTCATGCAGACATACCTGAGCTAATTTTAAACTAGCTAGCTTAGATACTGATAGCAATGCAACAGCAGTAACACAAAGCTCAACTGTCCAAATATTTAGCTAGCTTCTTGAGCTGTTTCTGCTGCATGAGCTGAGTTCTGTGCTGGTGCTGATGTGCTACTAGCAATATGCAACTAGATAGTTTAAATCACTTTGAAGAGCTGCGCTGACAGTAATATAGACATGGGGCATGATCACACATGCATTAATGCACCATTGTTACTGTGCATTAAGTTTAGTACCTCTAATATGAGGAGCTAACTAAATGGGTAGTAACCCATTTAGTAAGTAAGTAAGTGCTAATGCGCAGCAGCACTGACGCATGTTTTTTTCACGATGTTTAATGCACAGTAGACTGATTCTACTGCACAGTAGCATGGCTTTTGCCATGGTGCAGTTATGTACAGTAGAATTAATCTACTGTGCATTAAGTGTCTTATGTAGATGTGCCCATAGTGTGGAGTGATAGTCCCAGAAAAATGCAGGAAACAAGGAATTGGGTGCATGGTACATTCTATTGGACCAGCTATATAGTTGAAAGACATCTTAGACAAGCTTTGGGTACCCTGTCTCTGAAAGTTGCCTCTCTCAAATATACAAATAGTCAATAAAAGATACTCCCCACCTCCCTCCTCCCCCCCCCCCAAAGAAAGAAAATTCTTGTCTCGCTTTAATTTTAAAATAATTACAGGCCAGATACAAAGCCAGTGAAAGGTTGGGATTTTCTTATTTATTTATTTATTTGAACCAATACGGCTTTGGAAAAGTCTCTAAAAACTTCGTATAAAATGGAGAGGAGCTAAGCTAGCAAAATTGTCTGCAGTATACACATTCTTTTATTATGTAAACAACAGCAGAAACTTGATTATTTTTATACTAGCTAGCAAGAGAAAAGCTCTCAACAAATCACTTTTCATAGCACATATTCACAGCAATAAAGTTACAAGAATATGTTTAAATAATATATGTCTTTTTTTATTCATATTACTGCTGTATTATGAGTAGTGTGATCTCAAAATGCCTATTTAGGCAGACAAGAAAATGAATACTAATAACATGAAGCAGCTATGTGAGTATGCTATGACAAATAGGATCATAGGGGATATATTAACTGGTACCACAGAGAGAGAACTGACTAGTAGGAGAGGAAGAGAACAGGAAGTTATTTCTATGATACTACATTGACTTTGAATTTACCACTGATAAACAAAATGGTCCATCATTAAAGCACTCAGAAAACAATAAAAGAGCCTGCAATAATGTTGGCAAGTCATACGTGTCAAATTTGGCTAAGGGTAATGACAAAAAACCCAGACATTCTTTGCAACAGATTTCTTCACTATACTGGGAAGGCAAGAGAAACGGTATGATGTGTTTATTGGATCATATCAAGATCATTCAAAACTATTCATAACCATTGAAACTACATCAGATCAAAAACAGGAAGACAAAGAATTTGAACTGTAAGTCTTCTGTCACATCTGATACAGTGATTATGCTATGGAGTCTAAAGACGAAAAACTTATTTGTAGCATTAAAGGTGCCTGATTAAGGGTTGAGGTGAAGTCATTCTGCTGTTAGGTTGATTGTGCTATGGTGAACCATCCATTCATAGGGTTATGAATGAAGACATAACCCACTAAAGTATTAACAAGTACTTTAATTGTAAAATTATTCTAAGATGGATGAAGCATTTGTAATGAAATTCCAACTTTGTTTTGTATCCTAATAGTCAGAATGGATTATGGCTGGCTGTAAAACATATAATTGAGTTGCAGTTTGCTTGGGAACAAAAAATTAAATTACAATGTTAATATGTTAATTTTGAAACAAGATACCTTATTATTTGTTTTGATAATTCTCTGTTTCTATCTATTCTATTGTTCTTTTTTCCATTCAGGTTTCCCTTCTATACACAACTGCTACATAATGGTAAAAATGATTAATAAAAAATATGTATTTCTAGTATAAACAATAACTTGTTTTCTATATAATACTGTTGCTAGTGTTGTTGCCTATTAGCAAGTACCAAAGTGCTGAGGTTCATTTCAGATAAGCGCTAAAATATCTATTATAATCTTATTCAAGCTTCCACCTGCAAAATTATGTTAGAATTCATTCAGGAAGACAACTCTGATTTCTGGCACTTTCTATGTTTTTATGAAACTGAGGATACCCTGAGAACAGACTTTCCTGGTGCATTATGGCTCTCTTACTTCTGGCTGGAATACACAGAGATTTTTAAAGAGGAAAAAGAAATATAAAGAAGTTATGCAGGCATTTTTAACCTGAAGTACATTTCAAAATTTTCATAATTTTGGTGGGGTTTTTTAATATTAGCAAGACTAATATACATCCTTAATACTGACATCTTAGAATACCTTCACTGGCTTTGTATCTAGCCTGTAATTATTTTAAAATTAAAGAGAGACAAGAATTTTCTTTCTTTTTTTGTGGCGGGGGGAGGAGGGAGGCGGGGAGTATCTTTTATTGACTTTTTTTTTCTTTTTCAAGCAACAAGAGTACTTGGCTTCCTCACCTACTTTATGGTACAACAGCAGAAATTTTAGATGGAATGTGCACTTGGAGTCTCAGGAAGATGTTTAAGTTGTCCCATTATTAATGTGTTATTCACACAATAAATTGTAACATGCCCCATGTTCAAGGAATTTATCATCCAATAACAAGCCACAAAAATGGCAATCCAGCCTCAGAGATCTTACTTGTGAAATGCAGAATATCTTTGTCATTCATTTGTATTGTGCTGTGCTTTAATTCAGATGTGTGGCACCTTACACATAGAGTCACAGCACTGGACAGATCCTCCAGCATTCCAGGGTAGCCTGGTCCTTCCCCCTCCCCACTCTGCAAGGACATTATGAGATAATGTTATGTATGTGCTGGTCCTAGTTCTCTATGATTCCATGACTTTTGCTCCAAAGAATTTGAGATGACATTATTAAAAACCTTACAGGTTCTCACTAAATCTCATATGATAAGGTATAATAGTTGATAACTTAATCACATTTTGTGCTGTTCTGGCTTTGGAGCAGTCATAGAGCACATGCAGGGTACCCCCAGCAGCAAGGTAAGAACATGCCCAGGCATCCAGGTTGGTTGCTGCAGACAGGGGCTGTGGCATCATCTAATTGTGTGGCTGCAGCAAAAGCCATTTTTATAGCCCCAGCCCTGTCAGCACCTGGGACAGTTGCGCCTGTTTCCTCAGTCTGGTTATGTTCCTGCCCTCAGAGCCCCAAGTTTTTCCCCACTGTCCTGCTGCTTTATCCCACGGAAGAAACAAACCTGTTTCCTGGGATAGCCCCTTATCCCAACAATCCTTAGCTCAACTGTCCTTATACCAAATTCCACAGCTGTAGCATGGGAACCTTTGCCAGTGCCAGGTAGTAACTTCTTGGGTTGTGAAAGAATTTGAGGTCTTCCTCTCTGTAGAAGGGGGTAGCCTGAAATATCACTTGCCCTGAGATCATGCTTTACCATGGGCAATCAGTAAGGTAACAAAAGGGTTTATAGGAAAAAAGAATTTTACAAGAAATATTTTGACCATGTATTACAGAATCATAGAAAATCAGGGTTGGAAGAGACCTTGGGAGGTCATTTAGTCCAAGCCCCTGCCCAAAGCAGAACCATACCCAACTAGAAGCTTTTTCTACCTGGATCTTCTTTCAGTCCAAGAATGGAGATTTCACAACTTCTCTGGGTAGCTTGTTACAGTGATTTACTACCCTCCTAGTGAGAGAGTTTTTCCTAATATCCAACCTAAACTTCTCTTGCTGCAACCTGAGACCGTTGCTCCTTGTTTTGTTATCTGTTACCACCAAGAACAGTCTAGCTCTATCCTCTTGCAACCACCCTTCATGTATTTGAAAATAATATTAAATCCCCTCTCAGTCCTCTCTTCACCAAACTAAATAACCCAGTTCCCTCAGCCTCTTCTCATAAGTCATGTTCCCCAGCCCCCTAACCATTTTTGTTCCCATCTGCTGTACACTCACCAGCTTGTCCACATCCTTTCCAAAAACAGGCACAGTATCCAGATATGGTCTCACCAGTGCTGAATAGAGGGGAATAATCACTTCTCTTGATCTGGTGGTAGTGCTCTTACTGATGTAGCCCAGTATGCCATTAGCCTTCTTGGCAACAAGGGCACGCTGGTGGCTCATATTCAGTTTATGTAACCCCCAGGTCATTTTCTGATGTGCTACTGTTGAGCCAGTTGGTCCCTAGCCTGTACAAGTGCATAACATTCTTCTGTCCTATATGCAGGGCTTTGCACTTGGCCTTATTGAACTTCATGAGTTTTCTTTTGGCCCAATCCTCCAATTTGTCTAGGTCTCTCTGAATCCTAGCCCTACCCTCCAGTAGTACTACTCCCTTCAACCTGGGGTCATTTGCAAACTTGCAGGGGGTGCACTCCATCCCATTTTCCACATCATTTGATGTAACTCAAAAACAGAACAAAAAGGCAAGTCACAAAACAGAGGTGCTGAGTATGTGGGGTCCAAGGGCCTTGGCCCCCCTTGGGAAAAGGGCCATCACCTGAAATGTATAAAACTGCAGCTCTGGACTGGCAAGTCCACACCCTGACTCAATGTGCCAGGGTTCTGGGTACACATGTTAATGCTGTGCCTGGGAGCAATAGTTTACACTAGAGTTTCTTCAGGTGCACTAATTTCATGTATAGATGTGCCCACAGATAGCAGAACAAAATCGTACAGTGATAAAACTGAAATAAATTAATATAGTTTAACATTGGCATTTGAATAAGACCAAACACAAAGTTAATCAAATCAAAATTGGGATTTGTAGGAAATGCTCTGAATCCCAAAGTCATTTGTGGTTTTGGGGTGGATTAATGACAGGTGTGTTCAGTGTAATCAATTAGAATTTTGAATGAAAAGTAGTGTCAAGCTTTTCTTCAAATATGTAAGGAGTCATATTTTAATATGCCCTGTAAGTCATTATTGCAAGGGCAATACACCACTCGAGACAATTTTTATGTTGCTAGCTAATTGCCTTTCTTGTGGCTTATATCCATATTTAGATCTCTTAACTCTGAGACCCACAGCACATATGCATCATTTATCATTAAAGTCCTAAAAAGTGGACCCATAGGCTGTGTCCAGATGAGCATGGCCATGAGGTATGTGCCTTTAATGTGCTTTAAAAATGGCGATTTAAGGCTATTCGAGCCTAAATTTGATACCTGCATAAAGCAGCTATCAAATTAATGCACAAATAATTAAACCACATTAGTAAACATGTAGATGAACTAATTCACATTAATGCAGAGTGTGTCCATGGATTTGGGACTAACTTTAATCCCAAGTCAGTCTGCATACCTGCGTTAATGTGCATTAGTGCATGCATGTCTAGAAGTGCACCTGAATCACCTTAATGCATATTAGGTTAATGCACATTAAGTTTAGGTGCACATAAAAGCATGTGTAGACATGCTCCCTGAGGCTTACAAAAGTAAACAGTGTTTTGAATCTGTTATAAATTCAGTCTTGCACAGAGAATTTCAGTTGTACGAGATTTACCCCTGTACCTTGAAGAATTTTTTCAGTATGTTGATGAATGTTGTTTCTAGTATTACTAAGCAAAAAGTGACCCTTTATTCCACCAAGCCCACTGCATAATTCTTTCTGAAGCACAAGAAGATATACATAAAATAATCAATCTACCAGGACAATGGTTTGGCTTTTACTGAATGGCATTCCAAAATCTTTGATAATTGAAGGGGAGGAAATAATTTTGAGAGTCAAAAATGAAAAAAATTAAAAGCTCCACCCATCAGGGTTGCTGGTACATTTGGTATCCAGATAATAGGCTTCTGGGAATTTTTTCCTACAAATTCCAATGTTCTATGGAAAATGGAATTATATTGAAGAAAACAAGAAAATACCCTTGGGTTTCCTGTTTCTCACTTTCTAAAACAAATATTTCCCCCATATTTTTTCAAAAATTATATCTGCCAACTGACTTATTTCCCATAGTTGTGTTATTTAGCAGACATTGGATCTTGTTTTATTCAGAAATACCAAATCTTCCTTGCAAGTCCTGGATAACAAAAATATACGAGGCCTGAAATAACAATACATTACTTCTGTTTTATGCTCATTTAACGCTATTGATTTCATGGCTTTTAAATTCTAGCAATACTTAAGATGTCACAGTAGAAGTGGGGTCAAATAAAGTTAGGGATTTATCAGCTAATCTAATGGCTTCTGATGAAAGCAGCAACCTAGTGGGAAATTGTAATGCAATAGATATTCTCTTTGTACTTACCTTGTGAGACTTTCACTTGAAAAATTTTCTAATGGGAACTTCCTTACTCTGTTGCCCACATTATATGGACATTGAAGCCAACATTTTCCAAAGGAGTCTTTGTTTGGATGATATTTTCTATTAACTCAAGTACCGCTTTAGGCAAAAAAATCATGTAAAAGGTTGTTTGTTGTTCAAGAAAAAATATTTTAGGAAGTCCTGAAGGTAGGTGGTGTATGTCTGCAATCCAGATTAATATAAATTTCCAAAAGTTACCATCATACTTCTTGTATGACTTCTTCTATTTCTTATTTATTGTATCTATTTCTTATAAGTATACAAGGTGTCTTATAGGCCTAAAATTACAAATCTCAAAATAAACAAAATTAACTGGGAGGGAGAGAGGGAAAGGGAATATGTCCAGAAAGGAGTATCAGAAGTTGGTCCCAGTAGTCAGTTCCTCAGGGTGTACCCCAGGATCATAGGGAAGTTGGATTGGAAAGGAACTCACAATGTCATCTTGTTCTGTTCAAAACAGAATTGTTGCTAAGTAAAACAGCTCAGCCATGTGTCTGTCCAACATGCTCTTGAAAATTTCCAAGGATAGATGCTGGTTTAGAGAACAAAAAAGGTCTCCCATAAATTGATTTAAATATATTATTCTTGGAGCCAGTTTGTTTGGCAATTTTAAAAGAAATTTCCAAGACACAGAGTTTAAGGTTATCATTTGACATACATTTTGTTTTAATCCATAACCCAGTGAAATGTGGTTGTTACTGTTTCTATCTGTAACAATGCAGAGCAATTTTACCAAGCTTTGGAATAAATACATTTAAGATGATACACATTTTTCAGTATAGTCTGACATCTAACTTCATGAATAAAAAAGACCCTATTAATCATGGGATGATGGAGTCACATAAATTGTATTTATCATTCTTGTAAGAGAATGAGTTGTCTCCTGTTAATGTTTTGAGATATTGCATAGTAATTAAACCAGAAGAATAAGTGAAGCCCATACTGTATGTAATCACCTAATACCCAACCTTCAAAATTTCTCTCTAATTATACATTTCCTTTTTCTGTTATATGGTGCATATATATTATATGTCTGGTTGTTGGTGTCTAAGCAAATAACTTACTGCATGATCATTATGCCGCATATGAACAAACAAAACTCGGTATGTCTTTAGTACCTGATGGCCAACATTATGCATATTTATGGACCGCGGTAATTCAGGCTCGGGGGGGGCGGGGGGGAAGCAGCCTGTCTGCAGGCTCACCAGAGACAACTTCAGGTATTTTTTAGGGCAGGCTCTCCCACAGCTCTGACTGGCTGAGGTAGCCCCCTATGGGTCTGATTACCACTGAACACCAGCACCCAGGCTATTCTTTCAGCTGTTTTGCTACTGTCTGTAGGAAGAGTGCTGAATGGGGACATTTTATTTGCTATGTGGGCAATCTTCACACTGCTCTTGCTCATCTTTACAGCTTGCACCATACAAAATGCTGAAATCTAGAATCACAGAAATTTAGGGTTGGAAGAAACATCAGGAGGTCATTTAGTCCAACCGCATGCTCAAAGCAGGATCATCCCCAACTACATCATCCCAGTTAAGGCTTTGCTTAGCTGGTTGGATGTGGGGTGACTGGGGTGAGGCTGGAAGGGAGGGAGGGTTTCCCCCCTGCCAGATGCCTGCCCCCACAATCAGGTGTGGGGTAGGGGCTTCACCTGGCCTAGCAGAAGATCTCCTGAGCTGTGCTTTGCCACATGGGAGAGGAGAGGAATTTCTGCCTCCCTTTGTGCAGCAGGGCAGAGCAGAGCTCAGGTGACACATGCCAGGTCCCCGTCCCCACAGTCGGGCATAGGGTGCTGGGGGCCTCCACCTCTGGAATGTCCCCCTGCCTGGCACTGGTCTCCCAAACCCTGCTTTGCAGGGAAGGGGAGGGGGAAATTCCTCTCTGCTCCTGCGTGGCAACAAAGCAAAGCAGGGTTCAGGAGAGCCGTGCTGGGCAGGGGGAAGCCCCTGCAGCAGGCTTACCCTGTGCCCTGTGCCCAGCTATGGGGGCAGGCACCCAGTATGCCTATGCCCGCAGCCCCTGGGGCAGGGGGTACTTACCTGCTCCGCTCTGGTAAGGGTTTTTAAAACTCCCTGCCAAAGTGGGGGCTTGAACAGCCTGTACTGGACTGCCTTTGGAAACACATGGGGCTTCCACAGTGTTTCTGGAGCTCTGCTGCCTTTCTTTGCACTTTAGGTAAGATTTTTTTAAACCTTTTTCCCCACCCACCTCCCCTATGACTTTAGGCCATTTCTTGCCAAATTGCAGTTTTCCATGGCTTCAGAGGAAACGCTAAATTTCAGGCTTTCCACTGAAATCCCCTGGTGCCTGAATTACAGTGGTCCCCATGTATATTATTCATGGAGTTTGCAAAATAGAAGGAATCCAAGATTTGTATATCAGGACTGTAGAAACACTGTTTTTTGTAAAACATGAATACTTTAAGTAATACTAAAATATTCACTTAAAATGTCATATTATTTATTCCAGTAGAAACATAAATCTAGTATACAGAGCTGGATTCTACATGGAGGGGGTTTATCATCACCAGGGATCCTGGTTTCCTCTCTTTAAAAAATCCAAAATTCTCTCAGAAAATAACTGCCAAATCCATATTTTTCCATGATTAAAATGAAACACCACTATATATATATAACTATCAGTTGAACACAATGTTTTATTGATATATTTATAATTTTAAAGCAATTTGGAAACCTCGATCTTGATAATGAAATATAATCTAAATATCTGTATATTTTGGTGCTTGATATTGGGTTTTTTTAATATTGAAAACCATAGTTCCTCCTGCCCTCTTCACTCACCAGGAGGTAGGTCCACCTGCAGTTGTTCCTACCTGCTGCTTTGTGGCACTGAGCAGCCCTGCTATGCTGGTGCTCTGCCCCTGCTCATGCTATTGCCAAGGGGAAGTCAGGGCCAGGGGGGTGTATGTAGGGCAGGGGGTGGGTGTGTGGGGAAGTGGGGGTGATGATAGATGATGCAGCCAAGGGGCACAGAGGGCACATTCCCTCCCAGATGTCTGTGCCCACAGTGGAAGAAAGAAGAAAATCCACATTTTTCTGTGGGAAATGGAAAACCCAGATCCCTAATCATCACTTAATTGGTGACATAGAATTAAAGATATTTGGTTCTTGAAATACCTGTATTTAGCAGGGACTGGATAGCTAAGAGAAGAATGTACAGCCATACCATCCTAGACCACAGGTTTATGAACCTAGCAAAGAGAAAATTGAAAGTTATAACCACTTGATAGTTCTTTAGCCTGTGTGAAATATTTTAAAACTCTTAAATCATTTCTTAATGGCAATATTTTTATCAGAGAAACCAATGAATTAGAAACAGAAAATACAATATAGTCTTTGGGGGAAGCACATGAAGTATTGTGAATCAGAGTTTACTAGGTAAAGACTTAAAAAATGAACATGACAAAAGAAGAATTGCTCTGTAAAATTATGAATGTTCAATGGACTTACATTGCATAAGTATGTCTGTTATAGTAGGTTACCTAGCTCATATATTTATTATGAACTACTGTTGGTCTCAAAAACTTCATTTGGATCCAAGCAATTATTTTTTCTTCTTAGATCTAAAATGTGTGGATCTCACCTGAGCTAACTCTCTCATGACCCAGACACAAGTCATATATTTTTGTATACTAATTTTCCTGACAGTTAATTATAAAGCAGTTAAACAGTTAAGGTTGAATCTATCTTCCATCATAAATCTGTTTTTTAATTCTTTCTCCATCATTTTCCCTAAAAAAGAAATGTGTCCTAAAAAAACAAAACTAATAGGGTTGTGTGAAGCTTCAGTCACTGATTCAATTCGGCAGAGATTAGGCCCAATTTGGTGGCCGAATCTCTGAATCTGAATCTCGAAACCCTTTAATCTCTCTAAATCAAATCAGAATCCTCTGAATCAATTCAGAGAGATTCAGAAAGATTCAGCTATTCAGGCATAGACACAGCTTTAAATGTTTTTTCTACGTGCTTCAAGGTACCAAGCAGCTCGTCAATGCTGTGATGCTGGGGCGGATGAAGAGTCTCACAGGAGTGTCAGGGGGTCACCAGCGAACTCGGCAACAGACCCAGAAGTGGACCAGAAGCACTTTTGGTCCACTTCTGGGTCCACCAGGGAGAGCGCTGGCTTAAATCACCCTGCCTCATTGACTGGTGCCTTCTGGGCCTGGCGGACACCCAGGGTTCCCCCGCAGCTGATCACCAAGCCAGGGGGACATGGGAGGGCCCCCTGCATGCTCCCCAGTGGACCTGGAAGTGGACCAGAAGTACTTTCAATCCACTTCTGGGTTTGCCACCAAGCATGGAGGGCTTCTCCCCCACCACACTGTGCTCCTGTGGGACACTTCATCCACCCCAGCATCGAAGCATTCATGAGTCATGCCTGGGACCTCAAGGTATGTAGAAAAAGCATTTAAAGCTGTGGCCAATCACTGAGTCTCCAAATCAGCATTGAATCTTCAGATTCAGCTGAATTGAATCAGAGACAGTGATCTGAATCAACGAATCAAATTGCTGCCCCTGATTTGGACCAAATCTAAATCCAAATCGAATCGGGCACATTTCGCACACCACTGCCAACTAAAGCTAAGAGAATTCTGTCCTATTCATCAAATCACTCTCTTCTCTGCTTTTGAGCTGACCTTTTTTTCTTTTTCTTTTTTTTCCTGTTTTTTTGCTTTAGGCAATATTTGAAAGTAAAACCTCACTTTTCTTCTAGTGATATACGTAATGAATTATAAATGTGTGCTTTTTATGACCCACCTGGCACTGCCATACCATCTGTGCCATACCAGCCTCTTCTGGACAGCTTCTGGAAGACATTTTGTTTAAGCAAGTCGTGGGGAATTCTGTATCTGGAACAAGATGGGCGAAGAAACATAGCCTGGCATTAACAGAATTAAAATTACAAGTATAAAATCTGCTTCTGTCTGTTTGCAGGAAATTTCATACTGTAGCAATCAAATAGATATAGGTGCTGGAATGAAGCTCTCCATCGATTCTCAAGGTGCCCCTTGTAAAATTACTACCCACACCATTATGCACTGCTGAAAAAAGAGCAGTTACACTTTAATTCCACTTCATGTTCTTTTTCTGGTCCTTAAAGCCATCCAAGCATGTCAGTGTCTTTTTCTTTTTTCCCAGATTTGTAACAGGACTGCATCTATAAAAACTGAGTTAGGGCAGCCTTTAAACTTTATGGATGACAAGACATGCAAATATCAGAAAGCTTTTGTTGTTACCACTGTTGCTATTTTGAACTGGGTGTATGGGAGGCTTAGTAAGCCCGGAGTTTTATAGGAGCAGTCCTTCCTGACCCCAAATTTGCACTATAAATAAAAGTTATCAATATGCATGCTAATTTTCAGCATGTAAAATTGAAGTAGTTGTACCTTGAAATATATTTAAAATTTTACTGAAATATATTCAAATGTTTTAGTATAAAATGGAGCTAAATTGTAGCTTTTTGAGCCATTGTCAACAGTACAAGAGTCCCCATTATACCTTCCCTTAGTTTGCTTAAGGTTTGTACTACATTTTGGTGAGAAATCGGTTTTCCTTTTTCTGGAATGTTTGCTTTATATTTTGCTTCTTGCTTAACACAGAGTTTTCTAGGGAAATTTAGAATTTGAAACTGGAAAAATCAGTTCCTGCTTCTGTTTCTTGCTATGAGACTAGCGAAGCAGGGGTCAGAACAGGGGTCAACTCTCATCTCTTTTAACAAATGAGAAGTGATATTAGCATACCATATAACTACAGTGGAGCTCAATAAGTTTATGAAGGGGATTATATGATGTAGCAGAGGATTGCACTTTGAAGACAAAGACATCCTTCCTCTCCTATCTCCCTATATACCTATCACGTACCCCTAAATTTTCATGGAAAAACTAGCATCTGCACATGTTCAGATATCTCTTTTAAAGAAGGTCATCTTAAATTAAAATTAATTTAAGGGGCACATAAACCAGATGTTAGATTAGAATTTTTATTCATTAGAAACCTACTTTCATATAATCATGGAGAATCACAATGGTTTCTGTATACACAGGTTGTCAGAGAATACTGAGATACACACGCTGCTTGATAGCCAAAGAATGATGGGACAAGCTGCCTGGTGAAACAGTAGAAACTCCTTCATTATAGATTATTAGTGTCCTCATTTTGTATAGATATCATCCATGCGCCAGATTTTCAAAAGTAGACAGCCACCTAAAAATGCTAATATTTGTCTAGAGGAATTTTTAAAAGTGCTAGCCTCTATTGATTTCCAGGAGAATGAACTCCCAAACCTGCCCATATGCTTGTGAAAATCCCTCCATACACCTATCTGTATCATGAAAACCACTGAAAATCTGACTCTATGGCTTAAATATGCATCTCTAGACAGTCTTACTTCTTTTGAAAACCATCACATTGCATATTGTTAGCCTTTTGATAGTTTTGAGACTAGCAATCCATGATGCAAAACTGCACAACAAATTTTGTCTGTCTTGTTTTTCAATATGATACAGCTCAGCCTGCATCAGAGAGCAGGCTGAGACATCTTGCTACATCCACAGAGCTGTGAGATTAAGCCCTGCTTTAGACTCATGTCAAAGGCTTCCACCAGCTGACACAGCTGTAAAAATGGATCTCTCATCATTTTGCCTTTTGGGTCAAAGGTGGCAGATATCACACTAGCTATATTGTGTGTCATTAGCTACAGATACTGAGGTGCCGGGTAGCCCAGCCTTTGCAACCCAGCCACCCAGCAGCTGCCACTTCTGACCAGTGCTCCCTGGCTCTCACATGGATGAAACATCCTGTTGCTGAAGTGCCACTGTAGCCCTGTTGCTGAAATGCCACAAAAGCCTGGTTTCATGGGCCAGATAGAACAGCTCCATGGGCCAGATCCAACCTGCCCCCTGCATTGTATGTATCATTTTAGTATTTGTTTTATATGCTATTGTGGGGCTGTCCTGAACTTTTCAGAGGGCAGGTTCATTTGGCTGCATAACAGGCATTTCTGTTACACAGTCCTCTAGGTACCAGTGATGCTCTGCTCGAATGTGCAGGTCTGCCTATGCTAATGAAATTATAAAATGGGGCCTGTTTTTAAGGAACGAGCTACAGGGGGCAAAGATTAACTCACCAAAGTTGCAAGCAGCCACCCCTGCCCCGAGGCTGCAAAGAGCCATGCAGAGATCCTTCTCCTCTGGTTGTTTCTGGTGGGGCGTTGGAGGAAACATGACCTCCAATATAAGAAGGGACCCGGAGCAGGCAAGTGAGGGAGCCCCAGAACTGGAAGTTCTTGACTCAGTCAGAGAAGCAGCGGGGATGACTGAAAGCACAGGAGAGCGATCAGGAAGGTTTTTCAGAGAGACGGCTCTGCTGAGGAAGCTGACAAAGAAGAAATCCTGAAGAAGCAGATCTCAGATAAACTGAAACTGCCACAAGGCAGCCCAGAGAGACAGGCAGGGAAGGAGGTACAGTAAAAACCCTAACAGAAGGTCTGAGAACAGGCACTGTAAAGACTGTACTGAAAGGGCAAGAAGAAGTCCAAGTTTTTTTTTCCCCCTCTTTTCTTTGAAGTGGGAGAGGATCCCTCCCAGATATAGCAGGATAGTGAGATGCAACTATCCAGACAATAGACCAGAAAAAATGGTAAAATACAGGTCAGTTTCTTGTCTTGCTCCAAGCCTGGTGGAAGATAACCAGGATCAAAGTGGCAATTGATTTGTCAGAGTCAGAGATGTAAGTAGTGTGTAGCCATCTCTGAGGCTGACCATACAGACCATGAATTAATACCCGATGCAATGGGTGAGGGTGTAGGGGTTACACTAAGCCAGACATCAAGACCAACAACATCAGAAGCCACACATCCAGGTATTTCTTTTCTCCCTTAACAACAAATCGTGGCAGGTGAGAGCATGGGAGTACAGAATGTTCCGTGAAGACATTGTGGTGGTCGAAGTGATAAGACTGTCTTAGTAGAGAAAGCAGAGAGAGAGAGAGAGGAAATATTCCAGATAAGGTAATAAGCACTAGAGACTGACTGAATACAGAAAATTGAGGCAAGCATCTAGCCCAAAGACAGGTAGGTGGATTTTGGTAAGAGCTGCTCCCCTTGGTCACTGTGTTCTAGGTTTTTTCCATATCTAATTTCTAATGTCCCTCATCCATTTCATTACATAAAGATTTGTCATCACAGAATTATTCAAAACTCTACCTCTTACTCAGTTATAAGATAAACTGTGTAAATGAGAAATAAAAGTTAAGTATGAATTGTCAAAATGTCATTTTGTTTGACAATTTGTCTATAAATTAAACTTCAATTTTTATAAAGTACTAAAATAATTTGATAATTTTAACACAGGAAAGTTGGTATTTTGCTGTCTTCTGACCAGATTAATATATAGGGACCTATATTATTAGGTGGTAGCTATATCTTGTAGTAATAGCTATAGTTAATGTTGCCAAAATTGTCTACATGCTAAACTTTTTTACACTATCATAACTTTATAATAGATATACACCTTAGGGACTGACATTTTATATACGTGAAAGAAACTTTATTTCCAGATTCTCAGGTATTTGGCTCTTTTGATCATGGATCAGAAGGTGCTATAGCCTCACAAGTCTTTGATTCAAATGCAGAAGAAAACCCAGGCTATCTTTTTCCTAGAATTGGTACATTCCTTGTAAAAAATGAGTTAACACCTCTCTTAAATGTACACGTACATAGCCAGTTAAAAACATTCAATAAAATACTAGCACAGGACCTGTAAACCTGTGCCTTCAGTCCTAACCATTCACTCATTCAAACATAGGAAATTAAACAATTGCCATGGCCCCAATCCTTCACTGACTTGTGCAACAGTGTGCTTTTGTTGCAAAAAAGGCCAACAGCACACTGGGTTATATCATCAGGAATGTTATTTGCAGATCAAGAGATGTCATTCTTCTGCTCTGTTCAGCACTGGTGAGGATTCACCCAGAGTACTGTGTTTAGTTTTGGCCTCACACTTCAAGAAGGATGTGGCCAGATTACAAAGAGTACAGTGCAGAGCAACAAAAATATAGCATAACTTATAAGGAAATGCTGAAAGAGCTAGGGTTACTTAGTCTGCAGAAGAAAAGACTAAGGGGGAATTTGATAACAGTCTTTAAATACCTGAAGGGTGATTATAGAGAGGATGGAGATTAGAATATTATCTGTGGTCATAGGACCAGGAGTAGTAGAATCATGCTGCAGTAGAGGAAGTTTAGGTTTCAGATTAGGAAGAACTTTATGATTATGAGGGTGGTCAAGCATTGGAACAGGCTACCTAGAGAACTTGTGGAATCTTCATCCCTAGAAATTTTCAAAAGCATGGCTGGGTTCTTTTATTCAGGAATGATCCTGCATTAAGCAGAGGGCTAAACTAGATACCCTTGTTAGGTCCCTTCTAGCCCTAACATCCTACGGGTGCCTGTACACAAGTGTGGAAGTGGCTCTGATGCGCTGTGATTATATTTGTGGATATTCTCCCAAAGTAGGTTTTATAAGTGGGCAGGCTTACCTGCTACTCTTTATCATGTCAGAATTATAGGACTCTTTGCCCCATCTCTCCGTCGCTCCTGAGACAGCTTTGATGTTAAGCTATTCTTCGGCAGTATGGATGGTATCTCGGGTAATGGTTGTAGTGACAAGGTTGGTCTCCCACAGGGCTCCATCACCCCTACACCCTGCCCCATTCCTCTCGGTTGAAAAATCATCTTTCCCTGCTTGCACTGAGTGCGAGTCACTGGTTCTCAGTTCCTGTCTAGCCTGGTTTGGCTATGGGATTAGCAGGAGTTTGATGGATATGTTCAGTAGGCGGGTTTTCCCTGCTCATGTGTTTCAGCCCAACTTGCAGAAATCTTCCTTCTCTCTGGGATCAGTGGATCCTGGGGAGATGAGGTTTCTGCCTTTCAGTCTCAGAGATTCACACTCAGGTGACTCATTGGGTCCCAGGTGTTGACTCTCTGGCTTGATTCATTAGAAGTCAGATGTACAAGGGATCTGACTTTGCCCTACTATATTTTCCTAGCCTGGAATTACTGAATAACACACACAAGAAAATTCTAATCCTATATTTAGGCTTCCAGATCTGCTCTCTGTAGATGACTTGTGCCTGGTGGCTCTTTGTTCAGTTCCTCCAGGCAAGTCCCTCCTTCTCCTGGGTAGTCTGGGAGCCTCTGAGGCTCACTGCATCCAATTTCTCCTCCTGCCCTCTCTCCTGAGGGTTTAACAGTTTTTCATGGAAGCACTCTTTCTCCCAGTGTACCTGTCTCCCCATCCTATGGGTCCACCCACAAGTACCCCTCTGTCCGGCTTCACTTATCTGGGCAGTTGGTAAGGTTGGTTCCTCACTCAGGGTCGCAATATCCCTGGTGTCCTATGAGGGTTCGGCTTGCTGGGTCTTGGCTGTGGCAGAGTCCTGCTTCTGGTCCTGCTGCAGTGTCTCCTTCCTCCTCCATGCCAAACATTGAGCTCCTCTTGGCATGCTCCTTTTAAACTTTCCGGGCTTCTTCTGGACCAATCAGCACAGGTTCTCAGGGCACATTTTCCCTGGACCAGGTTATGGTCCCCATTCCCTTCCCTGAAGCTCCTTTCATTGTGCAGGGGAAGCATTGCCTCTTTGGAGCCTGCCAGATGTTTCTCTGCCATGCCTAGTAATGTGTCCTGTCCAGCCCCTGATGGGCAAGTTCCCTCCCCCAGAGCTTCCTCAGGGCACCAGGGCAGCCCAGCTCACTCAATCTTCTCTAGGTGAGTTCCCCACCTCCTTGTTTGACATGTGTGGTTTTCCAGGACCCTGATGGGTAAGTTTTTCTCTTGGGCTTGTGGCTGGCAGACTGGGAAGCCACTTCTCACCTGAGTCCTGCCAGGTGTGTTTTTCCCTGGCATGGTCCCTCTGATAGGGGTCTAGTAGGGGTCACTTTCCAGCCCCTGTTACAGGTTTACTATTAGAGTATCTGGTCTCTAATTGCAGCTAGTGCAAGCTATGTTCAGTTCTATCCTCATAGCTATATATATTCTAGTATTTGATAATATGTAATTTGTATATATCTTTACATTTCAGCTAAGGTTGTTAGTAGGGCCATAATTAACTTGAATTTCCCATGAGTGTTCACACATAGAAGAGTCAATGGCTGACAATTAGCATTTGACTTGGTTTGTGTATTGGTCTCTATAGGGACGAAAAGCCTAGATCTGACCAGAAAATGATCTAGTTACATTTTTAAAAGAAGACTGATACCTACATGGTCAAACTGTCCCACAGGAGAGACAGAAGTTACATTTGTCATGTGATCAGCCCCTTGAAAGTTCTCTACAGCTTTGCCCTTACAGAAGGGCATTGCTGCAGAGTGCTTTAAAAGTGCCTGATTGCCCAATAATCTGAACCTTTATTACGTTACATGAGGATACGGATGAAGGTGCTCTGAAGCGGTGTGCCTTTATTAACATTTGTCAGCATGTGCTGGGAGCAGAGCTGGGCTAATATAGCACAGCTTTGCTCCCCGGTGCAGTCTTTAGAATGCCGGGGGGGAAGGGGAAGGAGGGATTTCCATCTGGGGTTTGCTCAGCCTGTGCTATAGGGTGGGGTGGCTGGATTGGAGTCACCCCTCTTTCCCTCAAGGTTTCATGACCCAAAAGTTAAGGACTCAGGTATAAGGGCAGAGGATCTGAGGTGTTGATATAGGAAGCTATCTTGGGACAATCTTGGTCTGGTTCTTGGGGTGAGTGGTAGCATGACTGTCCCTCATGGACAGATCTATGACCCTTGGGAGCACGAATTCATAATTTACAGGACACAAAAACCCATTCACCAAACATAGACGTTGGTTTTATGGCCCATTACAGTGTACAGAATCATAAAATATCCATGCATGCCACATAGCAAACCCCCAAAATTAAATGTCTCCATGACACCGAGCTCATGGTCTAAAGATATCGTGTTGACTTCCTTTGAAAACAAGGACTTGAAGCTCAGAGTTGGATTGGTTGTTTTGTGAAAAATGGTATCTCACTAGTGGTAGGCTCTTTTCTTCCTTTTATTGGAAAGAAAAAAGTGTTATTTGGTTTCATCAATAGCTTCTGTGTGGAAATTTTATGCACTGGGTGAAGTATATCACATATTGGATAGGTACAAGTATATCACATATTGGATAGGTACAACAAGATCCTTGTTTTGATAGTTGTGTTGTGGTGGTGTTCAGTCACAGATTGGCAGATTTTGCACTTGTTATTCTTCAAGGTCTGATTCCATTTTCCATTTGTTGATCAGTAAAGTTTGCCTTTAATTATAAATTTGGAGTGGTTGTTTTGGTGGTTTGAAAGGCAGGACAAAGGCTTGGGGGGAAAATCTTTCAAGGGATAATTTTCTTCAAGTGTGTATCGTAGCTGTTTAAATGGTCTTTCATATATGTGCCAGTGGGAGATGGTGTGTAACAACTAAAGGGTTGTGGCTAGTGGAACTTTACTTTCTGCACTAAGCACTAGATCCTAATGCCTAACTAATTACCAAATTCTTTTTTCTTCTTCATATTGAGGAATTGCTGCCACTGCTGACAAAATTCTAAGACCTTAACTCATCTATCTTCTCATTAAAAGAGGTGCAGTCTTCAGTTGTTTTTTTCCCTTCAGTGGCTTTAATTTGTTTCTTATACCTTTTACATCCATTTTTCAAAATTGCACACCTCATGAGGCTGTGTTTAATCAACTGTAGCCCTTGAAGGAGCTACTTTTATGGCTACTGCCTGAGGTTTCAGTGTGGGTTTTGCTGAATCTTTTAACTTTCCCAGAGTCACCTTTTCTCATTTCTGGCCCTGTGCCTCAGGTGCAGCAAGTCTGCTGTTCGTTAAGAGTCCTAGTAGCAGCACTTTACCTGGTGGCCCCAAGTGAAATTTTAGTAACAGGCCCCTCTTTGCCAGAAATAATAATAATTTTAATAATAATAATCAGACAACAGGGAAAAATTACCATTTTGGGGGCCCCTTTCTGTCGAGGCCCCACGTGGCCACCTGATTCACCCATGCCTATGTCTGGCCTGGCCTAGTAGGCAGCAACACTTTTCTCTTTTGCAGATTTTTAGCTGTCATTGCTAAGTTCCTATTTTGCTTCTGTACTTGGTGTAACATGTTATGCATTTGTACTGCTTACTGCCCTGTCAACTGGGCTTGCTTTGTAGTGTTCTGTTACTTGCATTAGCTCTATGTCTTTTTTCTCCCTAATGTCTCATTCTGCTGATTTCATAGCTTGTTACTTTAACCATGTTATGGTCATAGCCATTAGAGCTGTGTGAATCTTCTGGTGCTGATTTGACTTGAAGGAGATTCGGCCCAATTCAGCAGCTGAATCTCCAAATCTGAATCAAATCAGGAGACCGTTTAAAAGGTCCGAATCGATTTGAAGCTCTCTGAATAGATTTGGAAAAAATTCGGAGAGCTTCAGAGATTTGAGTAGTCCCTGCTGGCTGCCTCAGGGAGCTGGACCTGGACTCTGTGCTGGTAAGTAGGAGGTGGGAGAGGGGGACAGGAGGAGGTGGGGAGGGAACTAGGAGGGACTCCTACCATGCCCCATCCCCTGCCTGCTCCTCCAGCCCCCCTGAGCTCCCCCTGACCCCTGCTTGCTCTCCCAGCCTCCCCCACTCTATGGCTGCCCCACCTGACCCCAGCTCCTGGCTCTTTAAAAAAAGGCCCTACTCACTGGCTGATGCCAGGTGGGGGGTGATCCCCCTTACCCTGTGCTGCATGGGGGGCTCTGCCATGAGCCCCCCCTGGCTGCCACATCCAGCCCCAGAGTTGGCTCTTTGAAAAGAAAAAAAGCCACTACACACCAGCTGCTGCAGCAGCCTTGGGGCTTCTGGGGGCTCATGACAGGGCCCCCCATGTAGTGCAGGGCAGTGGGGGACAGTGGGGATCACCCCCCACACACACTTGGCAGGAGCCAGTGAGTTGGGGCTTTTTTTGCTTTTTTTTTAATAAGTCAGGAGCTGGGACAGGCAGGGCAGCCATGGGTGGAGGGGGGTTAGGAGAGTGATCAGGGGTCGGGGGGCTCATGGAAGAACCCTCCACAGCATGGGGCAGCAGGGGACAACAGGGATTGGTTCCCCTCCCCACCCAGCTTGGCAGCAGCCAGTGAATGTGGGCTTTCTTTTTTTTCTTTCTTTTCTATTTTTAAGAGCCAGGAGCAGGGCTGCAAGAGTGGGTGGGGGGTGGGGGGCTCATCACATGGGGCAGTGGGGGGACAGTAAGAATCACCCCACACTTGGCAGCAGCTGGTGAGTGCTGGGCTTTTTTAAAAAAAAGCCAGGAGCTGGGGCCATGCAGGGCAGCCATTGATGGGGCTGGGAGAGTGGGATGGGGCTGATTCAGAGATTCATCTTTGAATTAGATATGGCCGAATCAATTTGGGACAGTGATTTGAATCACTGAATTGAATCACTGTCCCCCAATGTCGGCCAAATTCGAACCCAAAGCAAATACTAGTCACTTCTCATAGGCCTAACAGCCATAGCCCCTAAAGTTCTATCATTTGTACTCTTGTTCCAAGTTGGTTATATAGTTACCTCTGTCATTATTTTCTTTATTCCTGTCCTTATCCTCCCCGCTTTGTTTCTTAAAATCATATGGCCTACCTTTCTCCATTATCCAAAGTGCCCACGTCTCATCAAACTCAGTGGGGTGACCCTAATCAAATCAGTAGTTGAGACCACCAGCACCTCCGCAGGTATACACTGTGTCAGAGTGCTTTCTCCGCTGCTGCTACAAGCTGCATGTGTGCTCTTGAAGACCTCCATGTTATAGAAAGAATGAGCACAGTCTTGGTTCAGTGACAGAAGTTCAGCTAGATTTATTACGTACAAAGCACTTACTTATATAGTCCATGGGTTGCAAGTATTAACCCTGAATACATATGGTAAAGGTATAGGAATAACTCACATATTGAGCCCCCTAGGCCTCATGGAAAGTATTAACGGTTTGCAGCCCCTTTTATACACTGATCAAAACAACTGCCATTTACACTGTACACATATTATGTTCTTACCTTCTTTATCAGTTCATTTTAATCCTTGTACATTCCACCCTTATCTTGATGTCCTGGACCACCTTGCTGCAGTTTACCAATCAAGTTTCTCCATTAGCCTACATAATCCACATTAACCTACATTAGTCTACATAACCTAATCATATATCAGTGTTGGCCCTAGTGAGGCCTGTTTTGGTTAATGCTTTGAGCAGGGCCTTTATGTGAACAGAACCTGTACACACACTGATCAACAGTTGTATTAATCAGTGCTCTATCTAGGCATACAGTGTGTTTTATACAAGTATTTAGGAGGGCTTAAAGATCATGCACATCATCATACATCAGCATACAACAAATGAGCCAAATATGTAAGTCTTTTATATTTGTATACCATGCTCTTCCTTGCTTTATCTGTGTGACATAAGTGCGGGTATTCTCCCCTTCAGTGGTGTTCCTAGCTTGTCTCCACTACTCTGCTGTTTGGCTATTGAAAACAAACTGAGAATTGCCACTGGACTAATTTGTTAGTTCAGTGGGCATAAACTTTGTTCATCTCAGTGCATGCACCACCAGTTCTAACAGAGGAGGTTTTGCCATCTTAAAGAATTATACCCTCATCCAGAATGTGTAAAATGTGGGTCTTCTCCCCTACAGGAGTGACCAATCTGCATTTTTGCTAATAAAAAAATTTGTCAGATAAATAAGAGAAATCACATAAACAGTAACCATATATTGGGAGACACAAAAATAGATGGAAAATAAGCATAAGAGCTGGATATGATTTTATCCTGCACTTCCCACTAGATGCAACCCCTGACTCCAACCAGTAACAAAGTACCTGCAACCATCTTGTACACTGTCCAGATTCCCTGAATTGACCACCATTTGCCTCTTGAGGGAAGACTTATGTACCTTCACCTTATCTATCCATCTACCTTCTATTCAATTATCGGGGATAGCTTATATGTACCGGTGTCATTTCTCAACTGTAGGGCCCTACAAAATTAATAGTAGTAGTAGTATGCCCTGCAGCTCCTTTAATCTGATGGGTGGAGAGGCCCTGCTTGTAGCTTTCTCCCAATTGGCAGGAAGGCGAAAACCGTGGTTTTAAAAACAGCGTTGTTTTTGCCTCCCCACCAGTCAGCAGCAAGCAGTGGGGCCACTGAGGCCCCTTGGTCAATCAGAGGCTAGAAGCAAACAATGGTGCCATGTTTAAAACCATAGTTTTCACATCACTGCTGATCAGGAGTGAGCCACAAGCAGGGCCCTTCCACCAATCAGTTGGGGAGGCAGAGGCATGGGGGAATCTGCAAAATTAAACCAGCTGCCGTGCACACCACTTGTGCTTTGAATTTGGTGGGGTGCCACTCATCTGATTTTATCTAGGAAATGTGTACATCCTTTCAAATATATAGACCAGTAATTTAATATTCTTTGCTATCAATTAGTCAAAGAAATACAAATTCTCTTTTATTTTGTTCAAAGGTAACAGATATCAATCTGCACATGACATTTAATCTGATTAAATTCTTTCCAGGTGTCAACCTTGTTAATAGCTTCCCCCTTCGAAGTGTAAACCAATGTTACTTGAGATGGCTTATATACTGCCCCCCTCACCACCTTTAATCAGTATTTATAGCCATCTCAAATGTAAATTCTCACAGTTTATTCCTTGGATGTATAAATAGTATTGTCTGGAGAGGAATACTTAATCTAACAAACACCTTATTGCCTTTTGCAAGTCAACCCTTATAAAATGGCAAATTTGGCTATGATCAAGTGTGACTGGAATCATCTAAACTCCAAGCCTCTGGGCCCGAGCTTACACATAGGAAGCCCCCCTGGATATGGGGGGAGTATCTGAACTCCCAGGCCTATTGGTCTGGAAGGGAGGACACTGTCCCAGTTGTAGCTTTATGGCCTATAGGCCCTTAAAGGTATGGTTATTGAGGTTTGGTCAATTGAATTTGGAATTGAATTGTCACTTGGAAAAAAATATATAGCCCTGAAACTATGGTTCATACAAACATAAAGATGTTGAAACTAAACACAACTTCATAGAAACTAAACACTACATTAGTAAATCTAACTCAGGAAACTATCTATGTATGACACCCCACAAAAATACCACTAAAACTAGTCCTGCTTCCAGGGCCAGCCCACAGTTTTTGGGGGCCCCCTGCCACAAAGAAGCCGCTGGTGGGGTGGTGGGGTGGCGAGCAGCCGGAGAAGCCGATGGCAGCATCAACAGTGGTGGGGGGGAGAGGGAGACGGTGAGCAGCTGGTGGCCCTTAGTTGTGGGGTCCCCTGCAGCCTCAGGTTTCACAGGATAGGACGGGCCAGCCCTGTCTGCTTCTGTGGTTCATGACAATATGTACAATATGCTTCTGTTTAAATGTGATACTTAACTGCTACTGTTGGCATTGGTAAATCTATGTCATACAAACAAATAAAAAACAAATAAAAATGTAGCATTCAAGATAGATGAGTTAATATTGTAGTGGAAATTTCATCTCTTGTATTTCCTTTTTTTATTTGTAATGTTGCATTAGAAGAGATCACAACCATATACCGAGCCTGTATTTATACAAATCTCTCCAACATTCAAAAAATTGTCAGACTATGGAATAATATATTCTAGCTGCATCTCTTCATTTTATATATGAAAATGTTTATCCTACTCTGTATATTTGTATGGTGGTGTATAATTCATATCACTGTCCGATTTTCAAATGTGCACAAGGAGGTAAAGGAAATTAGACCTCTCTGTTATTATAGTACAGTTTCTATAGTTGCTGACTAAGAACTGTTTTTCTGAAACCTGAGTAAATTAGAACACTTTACCTAGGGAAATCTACATCAAAATTGTATCTGGTTTAGAAAATAACACAGTTCTATTATAACTTAAATAGGGGTGAGGGTGAGACTGGAAAATAAAAACATTCTTCTAAAGAAAGATTACTAAAGAGATGCTTACTTCAGCCTATTTTTCTAGTACTTAATGTGAATTTAGTACTTTTTCTACATAACTTCATGATGATTACACAAATCTGTGTTGTTTGTCAGTTATACTATATGCTTTGTGACCAAAAAAAACAAATAAACCAGCTTCTATTTGCATATTCACAAGGCATTAGGCAGGGAAAAAAAGCCTTTGAACCAATATATAAATTATATGAGTTTGGTTATTGTTTATAAGTTTATTAGTATGCTTAGGAAAGAAGAATGTTATATTACCTGAGGAAGAGATAACTTGCGGGCTGGATATGAGGATAATTATATGTACTTATATGAATCAGATCTTTCAGGTTTATGAACACTTTGGATACATTCATGGTTTTAAATAGTGTGAGGGACACACTTTCAGGATTTATTACACGATGTCTACACAGGATGTGCCTAAGTGGATTTGACTATACATGGGGCACTACTGAATCCGGAAAATTCCTGTTTGGCTTGGTAGCTTAAAGAGGTTTCATATGTATGAAGGTCTCTGCCTTTTCTAAGCTGAGCTGCTTTAGAGAGAGAAGGAGAATGGGACTATGGACATATAATATGAATTCCCTAACTCCTGAGCAGCTGTGAAATTCCTAGTCATAGCTTTTCATTCCTGGTTTTTTTAGATCTGATGAAAGAAATCAGTTTTCATTTGGATAGATTGTTCCATAGAGCAGCCACTAGCCTTGAAAACCATATGCTGTGTTGTCTTTCTAGGGACCTCTGTCAGTTTAATCTACTTGTTATTCCCTTCTTGAAGAAATCAAAGGCAACATGAATATTACTTTATTTTCAAATAAAAAAAAAAGATTTAATCTTCCAGTATCCAGTATACTACAGGATTTAATCTTCCAATAGCCAATATGCTAAACTGATGCTCTGGTTTAGAAATTATTTATTGTAGCATTCTAATTTATTCACAATTTGTTCATTGCTCTAAATTGTCTGTCATTCACTGGAAATTACATCCTGTACATGATTTGCTAATGAAGGATAAGAAATGCAAGAATGGCAGAACAGATCTATGCAATACTTAGTGACTGGGTATAAACTTCCAGTGTCTTTTTCACTCAGATTAGTTTCTCTCCTTTTCTGTTACATTCCCTGTAAGCGGGATTTCTGTTTCAATGGATATTGTAATTGAGAGAAACTAAATGAAGCCCCACTATCCCCATTTGTCTTTAAGGCAAGATAACCACTTATGTAAGTTTCATTCCAATTTTGGTCACTGAAGCATTTTACTGGTTCTGATTAGTCCCACAGAGTGGGAGCATCATCATCTTGTCAGTTCAGAAGAGTCATTAAAATTTGTGTAAGCTGTGGTGATGCATGAGCTAGGGATATGTAAATTCCCTGTTAGTGAGTGCATTCTTCATCCTGTCAATTTTCTGGTACCTGCTGTTAACTCTGTAGGTAACCCACTGCTGCTGCTAAGAAGAAAATATATAAAGGAATCAATCCACTTATAAAGAAATACTACAGGTATGTCTTAAACGTTTACACTCAAATTTCTTTAGACTATGTATAAAACTGATTTTCACATCATTTGGGGATAATGGGAAAAAAAATGTCACCCCATCAGATTTACATATAAAAATATAAAGAAGAGAAAATCAGAGAACAATGATAAAAAGTCACATTTCCACCCATCAGACCAGGATAGGTAAGGGGCTTCATTTCCTATAGCCAAGGGAACACAGGGAAGTGGCTTAGTTAGCAGCATATCTGGCCACCTTTGATACCTCAGCCTAGATTCTGAAGTACCTAATTACACTACAGTTCCCTGGGGGCAGCCTGCAGTGTTTTAGACAAACACTTGCAGAGGAACCTTTGGATAGAATGATCTTGCCTTGAGAGGAGAGTTGACTGAAATGACCCCCTGAGGTCCCTTTCAGTCCTATTTTTCTGTGATTCTATAAGTGCAAGGTGAGTTTTTTCAACTTAAGCCCTCTAGCATGACCTCTTAAAAGCTCTGCTGTGACACTCCAACACAATGATCAATCTATTAATATGAAAATAAAGAAAACAATTTAAAACTACTGAAATTGCAGATAATAGTTTCTCCTCTGGTGCTTTCATTTCTGCAGGTGGTACTCACTGCATGTAGCTCCTAATCTGCCCCTAATCTAAGATGACACTAACTTGTGGGGTATTACAGCACTGATATTTACATACATTTCAACTACTCATGAAGAATCACTCCAGTATAAATACAGCAAACAAGTTAGGAGGTCTTCTATGAGTAGCTATTTTTTTCACAAACATATTTGCTACAGTAAATGCAAAGTCAACACTATTTTTCCGTTACATTTCAGTTCCCTAAGAGCCTTCTGGCAAAATTCTGGGACAGCGATATACTGAAAAAAAAATCAATAGTTTGGGAGATATACCTGAGCATATATTGTCAGAGGAGCTTATTTTATTTAAATTGACCAGTAATTAGCTCAGCCAGTGGAAAGTGATTAGGCATGCAATACTGTTACTCAGTCCAATAACGTTTCCTGTATCAAGATATTTATTAAATATGTGCATGCCATCTTACAGATCAACTCACCTTATATCAGTGTTTCTCAACTGGGGTGCTGTGGCACCCTGGATTGCCATGAGATTCTTCTAAAGGTGCTGCAGGGTGCTGCATAATATAAGCACTGTTAGGTGTGCAAACACCTACACAATTTAGAAACTACTCCCAGAGATTTCATATAGGAATCCATAGTATCAAAAGCATTGTGAAATATTGTGGTCTTTCAGAGTTCTTTTCAAGAGAATTGCTCTATTGTTTTTCTGTAGATAAATGAGTATAAACTAAGAGCTGGCATTTTTTGGAGAATACCTTGAGTCTACTTGAGTCTAAAAAGGTTTAGAACCACTATTTTATAAAATGGAAATACCAACTGCCATTGTTATATGCTTTCAATATTTACTTTGGAAAATACCTAAATCTAGCCTACTAGCTGTCTGGTAAGAGTTAAACCCAGTATTTTAAATGTTTTTGGACACCTAAATCCCATTGAAATCACTGAGAATTATACCTCTAAATACTTTAAATCCTTTTGTTTGCAATCTGCATCTGACTCAAATACCCTTTTTACTGATGCCACTAAAGTTAGTACACACACTTGTAGTTTATACGGATCCTACTCCCAGATTCAGGGTAGTTCAGCAGTGGGGAAAAACCATTTTAAGCGATGAAAAACCATGTGTTTTCAGCTCATCAGCAGGTCTACTCATATTCAGACAGATGCAGGTCCTAGTTTAGAAGGAGCACGCTCTTCCTGTTCCTGGAATTCACTCTTCCAAACAAACCTCTTCAAAGTTTTAGAAACAACCTGTTAACTGCCTGCAGGCAGAACCCTTGCAATTCTAACCCCCAGAGGAAATTACATATCAGTAGCAAAAGCAGGCATCTTTTCTACATGTTATAATATGTATATTAAATTACTCTCTCTGCAATGAAAGCTAAATTGGATATTCTATGTCTACATTGGAAAACAGTAATAACACGTTGTATCTCTATCTTGAAATTGGACCCCAAGGGTTGCTGGCAGAATGCAAACTAACATGAGTTGCTATAGGATATGGTATAGTTGTTCATTATGGCTCTCTAAACTACAGTGATGAAATCTGATACCACACCTATCCAGGGTTATCTTAGAGTGGGATCTGGCATTTTTACAGTGCTCTGTGTGTCCTGTCCTTCTATTTGGTTACAGCTGTAGAGCACTTTCTGTATGCTTACTGCGCAATAAGTGTAACTTCTGTACACGTGTGGCAGCAGGCTTGGAGCTACTGATAGTTTAAGATCAGGCAAGCTGTGGCTGAGGCAGGCCACAGGTGTGGCTGGAAGGCAGATAAGGACCATGTCTGAGAAGCAGCCTGTAGGTCTGGTCAGGGCTGATTGTGGAGTTATCTGACCCAGGAGAAGGGTTCAGCTTAAACCGGATGTAAGCCCAGGCCCTGAGCTAAGTTGGCAGTAAGGTCCTAGAGGCTGATGAGGGAACATCTAAACAGGATGGCTGTAGCTCCTGAGTGCCAACACAGAGAGAACAGCCCACAGCAGTCTGGAGGCTTGGGAAGACATTATGGGGAGGAGGTCCCTGGAGGTCCAGTAAGGGGGTCCAGGAGCCTGGGGAGGGGCTGATAGTAAGACCAGAGCCCAGTGAGGGGTTGAGTGTGGGGCCAGGAGAGCAGGGGTGCAGGGGTCTGAGAGCCCAGAGTGAGACTGAGAGTAGAGAGAAAGATAATCAGAGTGATGACAGCTGTGAGACATCGGGTGTGGTGTAGAGGCAAACAGAGCCATGCAATCAACCCTTAAGAAAATGATCTGGTGGTCATTAGAATGAGACCAACTCTGGAAGAAGGGGTGACCTCCCAAAGGAGCATCATGGCCACCCTTGGAGGGCACCCTGTTAGAACCCAGCCTTAGGTTCTAAGGTCCAGCCCTGCAGTCTGATCTATGGTGGGATATATCTGCACCTGTGGAGAAGTCTATTGAATTTTACATGAGATAAAGAGTTTGTTGCTGTGTGTCAGATTGTAGGATCAGGGCTAAATCAGATACAAAAAGTTACAAATACAAATACAATATGTTATTCATTCCAACTATTAAAAAAAGTAGCTTTACTTTGCGTAAAATATAATAAATTATAACACAAAAATAGTCAACCCTTGCATACTTTTCCATCTCACCATATCGACACAAAAAAGAGGTAGACAAATTATTAGAGATAATGCACAAACCATGAAAAACAGGAATTTATAAGCAAAGTTGATACAAACTTCTATAATTTATGGTTGCCTAAAATGGTACAATAAAAGATCTGTTTTTAATTGCATATCCTTTAACAAAATTTAAACATTCGGTTCAAACTTGTGCATCTGATTCTGTTGTCATTGTTGTTTTTCAAACATTTCAGCTAAAAGGCTTCAGCTCTTCCTTATGATATTGAGAATATATGTTGAAAACATTCCAAAAATGTATACACCTATTTATTAGTGAACATCTAGTGCTGCCTGATTTAAAGAAATGATGTGAAATTAGACAACGTGGGGCAATTCATTGTGGGGCAATGTTAGAGAATTCAGTGGGGCTCACTAAAACATGGTGGGACCCAACGCAAGACTGGGTGGTGAATATCAAGGGCTATAGGTTGTACAGGAGGGATAGGACAGGGAGGAAAGGTGGGGGTGTGGCACTCTACATTAAGGAGGAATACATATCCTCATCAATTAGCAAAGAGTCAGAGGAGGGGCACTCTGAAGTGCTCTGGGTTAGAATATAAGGCAGTTGAGGGGAAAGAGATTTAACAGTGGGGGTGTAGTACAGACCACCCAACCAAGGGGAATAGCTAAACCAGGAATTCTTCAGAAGATAGTTAGGTCAAAGGATGTGGTCATCATGGGTGACCTACACTTTCCAGACATCTGCTGGAAAGAGCAGTCAGCCAGGTCTGACCGCTAACCTAGGTTCCTAGTCAGAATGCAGGACCTCCATCTAACCCAGGAGGTGCACAGCCCCACCATGGGAGATGACTTGTTGGACCTGATGCTGGCCACTGGTGATGACCTGGTGAGGGGGCTGTGGGTGCTCAACCACCTGGGCAACAGCGATCATCACCTGCTGGAATTCACCATCCAGCGCAAGGTGGCAAAGGCCTATAGCAAGGCAGCAGCCCTAGATTTCAGGAGGTCAGACTTCAATGAGCTAAGGAGAATAGTTGGGGAAGCACTGAGGTCCTGGAGGGGAGGGGAGCCAGGTGTCCAAGAAGAGTGGTCGCTTCTTAAGGAGACAATCCTCCAAGCCCAAAGGGTGGTAACCCCAACATGGAACAAAGGGAGCAGGAGGGCACATAAGCCCCCATGGCTCACCAAAAGCATCCAGGAATGTCTCCTAGCTAAAAGGGAGGTGCACACTGAATGGAAGGGAGGGGCCATCACCAGGGAGGATTATACTGCAGTTCCTTGGGGATGCAGAGGGCAGTCAGGAAGGCCAAGACAGAGATGGAACTGAGACTAACTTCCCAGATCAAGGACAAGAAGTCCTTTTTTAAATACATAGGGGGGAAAAAGAAGGTTCTGGATAATCTGGGGCCCCTGCAAGACACGCTAGGAAATTTGGTCATCACACCAGATGACAAAGCTAACCTATTTAATGATTTCTTTGCCTCCATTTTCCTCACCAGGGACCAGAACAGCCACCCCCCTCTCTGGGGCCCCCTTAGAACCCAGGAGAGGTGCACCTAGGCCAAGGGTTAGTGAGGAACTAGTTAGGGAATTTCTGGAGGGTCTGGGTGTATTCAAATCAGCTGGACTGGACAATCTCCACCCCAGAGTGCTGAGGGAATTAGCTGAGGTCATTGAGGGACCCCTGGCATGGCTTTATGAGCATTCGTGGTGCTCAGGTGTGGTGCCAGAGGACTGGAAGAGGGACAATGCTGTTCCCATCTTCAAAAAGGGGAGGAAGGAGGACCTGGGAAACTATAGGTCAGTTAGTCTTACCTCAATCCTGAGCAAGTTTTATGAGAGAACTATTCTGGCACATGTCCACAAGGGGCCAGCAGGGGAGATTATGCTTAGGGGCAACAAATACGGGATCATTAGAGGCAGGTCCTGTCAGACCAACTTGGTGGCCTTCTATGACCAGATCACCAAATCCTTAGATGCAGGGGTAGCAGTGGACATAGTCTTCCTGGATTTTTGGAAGGCCTTCTATACTGTCTCTCACCCCGTTCTTATTAAGAAACTGGGGGATTGTGGGGTCAACACCTACACAGTCAAATAGGTCACCAACTGGCTAGAGGGCCGCACCCAGAGAGTGGTAGTGAATGGGTCATTTTCGACCTGGAGGGATGTGGGCAGTGGGGTTCTGCAGGGCTCAATCCTCAGGTCCGCACTGTTCAACATCTTCATCAGTGACTTGGACAAGGGTGTAAAAAGCACCCTGTTCAAATTTGCTGATGACACTAAAATGTGGGGGGATGTGGGCATGCTAGAAGGAAGGAATAGGTTACAATCAGACCTAGACAGGTTACAGGGGTGGGTGGATGAGAATAGGATGGGATTCAACACCAACAAGTGCAAGGTGATGCATCTGGGGAGGAAGAACCAGCTCCATACCTACAGGCTGGGGAACTTCCTTCTTGTCAGTACAGAGGCAGAAAAGGATCTTGGAGTCATCACTGATGCCAAGATGAACATGAGCTGGCAGTGTAGCGATTCAGTCAGGAAGGCCAACCTCACCTTGTCATCCATCCACAAATGCATCTCGAACAGGTCCAAGGAGGCAATACTGCCCCTCTATGCGGTACTTGTCAGGCCGCAGCTGGAGTACTGCTTTCAGTTCTGGGTGCTGCACTTCAGGAGGGATGTGGACAACATGGAGAGGGTCCAGAGGAGGGCCACTCGCATGATCAGGGGGCAACAGGGCCGGCCCTATGAGGAGAAGTTTGGGACCTGAACCT
>NW_017728918.1:47664927-47672370 GCF_001723895.1 Crocodylus porosus | reverse complement strand
ACTTTTCCCCACTCTGTCCTTTCTGTACAATCTATAGCCCTCAATATGTACCGCCCAGTCGTGGGATGGATCCCACCAGGTTTCCGTCAGCCCCACTAAGTCATAGGCGTTTAGTGCAACCAGGAGCGCTAGTTCATCCTGCTTGTTCCCCAAGCATATTAATATTAATTAATAATTAATATTAATTAATTAATTAATATTAATTAATATTAAAACATTTTAATGTTTTGCTAAATCAGTAACCTTTAAAAAAATTCAGTAGAGCTTAATAAAAATGGAGGGCTAGTTTCTATTCCACCTTTTAGGTGTGTAAGTGGATTTAGGTGCCTAAGTGCATTTTTATTCCTCCCTGCTCAAATTCATCAACATCTATTAATGCATATACTGTTGTAACAGCTGCCATTTTACAATTAATGCTGGGTCATAGAAAAGCAGTAAAGAGAAGAAGGACCATCAATGTTTTGTATTAACAGTTTTTTTGATCTCAGGAATAGAATTGCATTAAGGTGCCAAAGTCCATTCATGCATGTAATAGGTGGAACAGAAAGTGGTCCCAATCGTATTAGTTTCTGAACGTATCATCTGCATTGAACATGCTTATTTTTCTCACTTTCCTATGGGCCAGTCAAACTGGCAAACAAACTACAAGATTGAGGCAGATTCTCCCTGCAGCTATTCCTCAAGATAGCTAGTGGTCCTTGTGCTCTGAGGCCCTTGAACTGCATACTAGGAGATCATTTCTTCTCTGTTCTCAATGTGTCCATCTCTGGCATCCAGACTGCACAAGGCAGAATGAAAAAAGAGTTTGGTTCAAATGTAGAGGGATAAGGAACAGTGCTGGGGAAATTGCAGGAGTCCTGGTTTAACATAAACCAAAGTCCCCCAGCATCCCAGATGCTTTTCATCCCTGGGCTGAGCTCTCTGTTCCAGAGCAGGGCTGGCTGCACCACTCTGCTCCCTAGCTGGAGAACTGGCAGAGGCTGCAGGCACAGCAGCATCTCCCTGACTTCCCCTTCCAGACCCCACCCAACACTCCCTGCTCAGGCAGGTATTCCCCACTCTCCACCTCACCCCCCCACACACAAAACACGGGCTGTTGCCAGCCTGTGGTATGCTAGCTAATGCTGAAAGGCTGCTATGGCCTCTTAGGGCTTTTTTGAGCTAATCAACAGGTCAGCTGATAATGCCCCTCTGTTACTTCCTTGGAAAAAGTTGTTTAAGAGCTTGAACTAAAGAGAGAGGCTTTTGTTTTCTTGATGGGGTGCTAAATGCTGTGTTATCAACTCCCTGCTGGCTCTCTCACTGGTCAGGAGCAGCAAGGGTGGGGAGGAACCCCCTTCTAATCAGTGTCTTGACAGGGTCTAGCCACAACCCCCTCAGCTCAGCACTAAAGATGGGAAGGGAGGGCTGCTCTAGCACCCCCAGGCTTCTAGCCTGAGCCACTGCAGGCATGTTCCTGCATTTCTTCAGTCCAGAGGTAAGGTCCATATGGTTGCAAACTGATTCAGCCTAGCCAAGTTAGGCTAGCCTGTTAAGATTGAATCAGTTCAGGCTTAGGCTTTTTGAATGTCTGCCCCTACCCAAAAGGTTCAAGAGCTGAGGGGAGAGTAGGCCAGGGACCACAAAAAAGGTACATAAAGGCATAGCAGTAGTACAAGAGCAAATAACAGATAGATAAACTGAAAGCGAGAAAGAGATCACCAGAATGGAAAAGGGATAGCAAGTAGGGCTGTGTGAAATTTCAGCAGCTGTTTTGTTTGGGAGGTGTTTCGGCACCAAAACCACTGAATTCAAAATGAAACAGCAGGCTCCAAAACATCTGTGAAATCAAAAGAAACTATCTGAAATATTTCAGATGTTTCAGAATGTTTTGGAGATGCTCTCAGGAAGCCCCGCAGCCCTCCTTTTAAAGTGCCGGAAGGCTAGGGCCAAGTAGGGGATGGAGCCAATAGGGGCAGCCATAGGGGCTTCTCCCACGGCTTCTCCCACCAGGGCAGAGGCAGAGGCAGAGGCAGAGGCAAGCACAGCCAGAGGACCCATGGGAGAAATCCCCAGGGCTGCCCTGCCTGGGCCCATTCCCCTCCCGGCCCCAGCCTCCCAGCACTTAAAAAAACCAACAACCCCACACTCATCAGGTGCAGCAGCAGCAATTGGGGCTCCCAGGTGCTCATGGCAGAGCCCCCCTGTGCAGTGTGGGGTGATGGGAGGCAGTGGGGATTGCTCCTCTCCTTGGCACTGCACTTCAGCTGTCACATCAAGTTGGGCACTCTGAGCTGTCTGAGAGTTGGGGAGGCTCCAGCAGTCAGCCGGAGCCCAGCACCACTCAGACCCAGCAGACACAGCTCCCAGAGAGTGCGCAGTACTGCACCTGCACCATGGAGCAGCAGCCACCTGCCAAGCAGGGGTGGGGCAATCCCACGGCCCCCCACTTCTTTGTGCTGCGTGGTGGAGCTCTGCCACAAGCCTCAGAGGACCTGATCACTGCTGCTGCCACCAGTGAATTCAGGGCTTTTTTTTTTAAAATGTCGGGAGGCTGGGCCCGGGCAGGGGGTAGGACTGGTCATGGCAGCCATGGGGGCTTCTGTCACAACTCCCCTCACCTAGGGAGAGGCAGGCGTGGCTGGAGGAGCTGCAGGAGAGCCTTCAACTGCCTATCTGTGCCTGCCTCTCCCCCGCCCATCTGAATCTCCAAATCAGTGCCGAAACAGCATCAAACCACTGAAACAGATTCGGCTGAATAAAAATAGAACAGTGGATCCAAAACACCGAGACGAATAACTGTGCTCCAAAACAGCCAAATCCAAAACTGAAACAAAACATAGCTGTTTCGCACATCCCCGAAGAAAGATTCACATCCACTAAGATACACCGACTTGCAGAGCCTGCAAAACATACAGTGAAACCCAGATCCTTGAATCTCAATGCTGTCTGGTGAAACAGCCTGCTACTACTCTCAGCTGTTCTATTCATTCAAGTAGCTGAGATCTGTGTTGTGGATCTAGAAAATCTGACCTGCTGATGACTCACAGAGTCTTGGTCTCTATAATAGAATTTCTGTTCTGTAATGTATAGGAAATTACACAACACACAAAAAAATTAAAGGAATATTAAAAGTCAAGTACTCCAAAGTTAGGAATGCTACAGCCTTATGAAATCTTAATTTCATCTCCTTTTGTATATGTGTTAAGATACAGTCTTCAATTACATGATCATAATTTCTTTTTCCACAGGACTTCTGCTTTATTCAGTGCACAGGTTGGAGTCTGGGCACTGAATGGTGAGTTGAGTGCATCTTTTTTATCATCACCATTCAGGAAAGATGTGACAGCTAAGAGTGAGGCGCAGAGCTACTGCATCTGTCACAGTTCACTGACCTGTCACTATGTCTAACATAATACTGATGTGGATGTCTTGGAACTACCATAGCCTTAGGGCTACAGTAACTGCTGTCCAGCAGCTCTTCCACAACTTTGTGGTTCTGAGAAGGAGACATTTCTTACCTCTGATCTCTCAGTTTCCTCTCCTGCAGATCCTCCTACATACTTCATATTCACAGAACAGTACATAGCTGCTTCACCTGCAGGCAGAGGTTTTCAAACTTTCTAATTTTTCCCCTAATAACTTACTGCAGGAAAAGAAAGTTCCAAGCAGTGCCATGGTCTTTCTCCTTCCTAACTTTTCTACTTCATAGTACAAGTGAATTTAAAGACTAAGAGGTCTCTGAGTTCAGCCTGAAGTCTAGCATTATGCAGGATTGTTTGGGCATAAGTGTCTTCCTCAACTATAGAAGTAGGGGAAAATATACGAGCAAGAGGAAGAGTCTGGCTGCTAAGGTGCATGGTCAGGAAGAAAGCTGAAATGTGTTTAGTGTATCTTTATCAAGGAATTGTTCCTTAGCAGTTTTAAAGGCAATGTATTTGCTTTTTAGTATATTTTATTTTTTCATGTGAAATTTGGAATGTTCTTTTTAAAAGCAGGCATGCCATGCAACCATAAACCTGTTTGAACAGAGTAGAACATTGAATTATAGATGTTCAATTATTGAGAAATGACCGTACAGTAATTATGCAGATTTTTTGGCTGTGTCTGGCTAATCATGGCTGCCAACCAGTAGGACTTAAAGAAATAGCATACAATGAATATTGTGATCAGGTAGATCAGCTCTTGTCTGTCAGTTAGTGCAAGGAGTTTTGTATACATGAAGGATACTTGTGTGTGTATGTATGTATGTGTTAGTAGTTTCACATGATGTCTATTCTCTGATTGGCTGAGGCAATTCCATTTCACTGTTGCCAGAAAAAAAACTTCATAATGGAAATGTAAAAATTGTCTTAAATGTTCTGTGGTACCACCATTATTAAACTGAAAACCTGCTCCTACTGCATGGATACAGTTATTTCTTTTTCTATATTTTAGTGAATGAATAAATACATCTTTCCTTTTCCCCCAGAAGAGATAGGTTTACTAGTACACTATAAATCATTCTCAGGGAAACCTACTATTATCTGAAGCCTAGTATTGTGTGAAGGAATGCTAAAGGGCTGTATATGTTCCTGCATGCTTTTGCAACAATTATGGCACATATTTGAATATAAAGATTACAAAAACAGTCAGTAAATATATGAACATTTATTAAAGTCAGTAAGATGCAATAAAAAGACTGCGGTATTTCACTTTCTAGTAATGAATATCTGATTTGGGGTGTGGGAGGAGGTTAGGAGGGGGTGGCTGGCTGTAAAAATAGACCAGCTATACCCTTCTTAATAAAATTTCTTACATTTATAAAATGGTTTACATTATAAATTTAACCATGTCTCTCATAGTTCAAAATTATGATTGCGATTATTGTCATCTAGTGATACATAAAGGACTAAATTCTGTTTTGCTTTGTGCACCTAAATGGCAGCTTTCTAGCAATGAAGTTGGCTCTACCCCTACATTGTGGATACCTAAGTATGTGTAGGGATGACTAGATATGTGCATGCATACTTGTGTGTAAGTCTGGGAAAAGGGATTGAGATGGGGAAGACTGTTCAATGTTTTAGCCCCTAAACTGAGTAGTTAAGGCACTTTCCTAAGAAGCAAGCAGCACAGATTCTAGCCCCCCCTAACACAGGAGAGGTTTGAATCTGTGCCTTGCTGACTTCCTAGCACAGTTTGGTGTTACCCTGACACTACTCTAGAAGCTGAGCACCTGATCTTTCTGTTGAAGAATTATAAAATAAAATGGACAGAGAACCATGCAAAAGTTTTTGGTCCAGTGGAAGCAAAGTTTCAGGCTGGAATCCATGGCCCCTTCTTTTCTAGGGCAGAATCCATCCCTCTAAATCATCCCTCCAGCTCATCTTCTTCCTGGCTTCACATACCAACCAGCTTCAAAGGGAGGCCTAGGAAAGCTATAGGTATTGCCTAGGTCATGCTGAAAAGCCTGAAGCATGAAGCTTTAGACCCTTCCTAAGTGAGGAGATGTCTAAAACCTGGGTATTTTGCCTCCTAAGGAAATGCGCTAACCACTCAGCTATTCAGACTAAAACATGGACAGACCCTCCTCCCAGAGCAGCCATTAGGTTTAGGTTTCTGGCTAGTTGTGTTTTCATGATTTAGGTACACCTACCTGTCTGAACAGTGCATATGTACTTACACATCCACAGTACTGTGGTACTGGAATCACAGTTTGCATTCAAGTGCTAAAAATGCTATTTAATTAGAAAGCTTCCATTTAGGCATACAAAGGGAAATAGAAATCTACTCTGTATCAGAAAGTACCTTCCAAAATGGCAGCAGGGCTATTAAGCAGAGTTTTAAGGCTTATGCTTATTAAAACCTACTAATAACATTAATGTCTCCAAGGAAGAATCAGACAATTTACAACAAACTAAACTTCTTAGTGGAAAAATGTATTCTACATAAAGGATAGTAAGGCTATAAATAGAAAATCATTAGATCAAGAGGAAGGAAAAAAGGTGATATCAGTGGCTACATGAAACTGGTGGCCTGCTGTAATTAATATTTCATGGACCCTAGATAATAGACACAGTAGGCATGTCTACAACATGCATTAATGAGCCTTTTCTAATGTACATTAAATTTAGTACCTCCAATGTGAGGTACTAAATGAATGTGCATTCGGCTGTGCTAATGCGTAGTAGTGCATTTTCATGCTTTTTTAGTGATGTGCAGTAGACTATTTTACCATGCATTATTATAATGTCACAGTAGTCTACTGTGCATTAAAGTGCACATTTAGATATGCCCAGTACCTGCAAAAATTTGATCTCTAAATCTGATCTGACTATAAAATTTACAGTATAAATCCTATTAAATTGCTTTGCTGATGACCAAATCCAAATACATTTTTAAGCATAAAATAGAATCTGTAGCAGGCCTTGCTGGTTTTTGTTTGCTGTTCAAATAAATTATACAGCATGTGAGAGCCATTTCATGAAATATTTGTATTGCTTGAAGGCTGGATAAAGTAATTAGTAAAACATTGTTTTTTTTCTTACTAAGACCCCAATACTGCATGAGGATGCATTATTACAGACCCTAACTGAGGAATCTATAGCAAATGAGTATCCACACTGGTAGTCTGGAATTTAAAATCTGGAAGGGAGAGAAAAGATCAAATACATTTTGTGAAATGATTTAAATTACTGAACAGTTGAAAATCACCAGTGTATGAGATTGACCACCAAAATATATGTGATCTGAAACTCACATGGTATCAAAAAGTATTGGAGATATTCATTGTATCAGTGAAAAATTCCCCAAAGCATCACATCTCCTTTCTATAAAATAACCATGCAGAATCCAGTGAATATTTTGTTTCTTATTAAGTCTTTTACTATTTGGCTTAATTTAATTTTCCTTGTTTTCCACTTTTGTCCCAGTGTGAATATTTACCAATAGAAATTACTCATATATGACAGTCAAATAATTATAAAAATAGAGATGCAATTTAATGCTGAATTAACGTTTGTTTCATGGGCGACTGGTGCCTCCTGAGTCGGGGGGGGGGCACTTGTCACCCCAACTGGACAGTCAGCAACTGGGGGTGGTTCCTGCAGGCCAGAGGGGATCCCCCCACAGCTGATCCTGCAGGCGGGAGAGGGCGTGGCCAATCCCACAGGCCAGGGGAAGGTTCCCCCTATGGCCAATCCTGCTGACGGGGGGGAGGGTCTCTCTGCAGTGGCCAATCCTGGCAACCCACAACTGGTAGTGGAATTGTAATAAGGAATGTGTAAGGAATTGTAATATCACCCTTATGTTTTGAAATACTTCATATTCCCTGAGTTACCCCACTACAGACCACACAGGTCTATTACACACCAGTGATGTTGTGTGGTAATCCTTTATTAAAAGAACCAGTAACTCTTTGTAAAAGAAAGCTCTATTACATGCATCTTGTATTGCATCCTCAATAAATGCTGGCGAAGTGCCAGA
>NW_017728918.1:47656889-47664827 GCF_001723895.1 Crocodylus porosus | reverse complement strand
GGGGAGGAAAGTAATGTTTCCAAAGTAATTATTTTCAGTGAAATAAATGTCATCACAAAATTTTCATATTTCTGATTTTTTTTCCTGATCTTTTAAACACAGTATTCATCCTTGGTTCATTCCAACAGGTATTTTCTTCCAAGTCATGAAGAGTGTTATTACATGATGGAGATACAAGTCATTTATAGGGATACTTCTTGAATTATCGTATAATAGTTAATATATTATGTTAAGGAAAAACTGGAGGAATTCTTGCTGTCAATACTGCTTAATATCTAGTTTGTACTCTTGTCATCTCTGGCTTCTAAGCAAAGTACAGACATTCAAAAAGCCTGAGATGGAATTGATCAAACTTATGTGGGTTTCTGTAAGTAGCACAGTATAGTTCAGGAGCAAATGGAGCACATGTTCACCCTTTGGTGGGGGGTGCACTCAGGCTGCCTGTACTGGCCAAGGCCAACAGGCCAGAGGCACTCTTGCACACCTCCCAGTGAGCTCCCCAGGCTGCCAACTCTGCCGAGTGCAGCTGAGCACAACCAAGTGGTCAGGCTACCCCCGGTTGCTGCCTGGAATGGCCAAGTACCCCCTCCTCCCCCTGCACTTATCATCTACAGCCACAGGCATCTGGCAGGCAGCGGAGGCAACGCTGCTCACCTGTCCCCTGCAGCCCTGTTGTGCTCCCTGCACCTGCACTTCTGCTTACTTGCAGAGGTATGGAGGTCCCTGGGTGAGCTCCCGCACACCCGCTCACAGACTCCCATGCTCCCTGTGAACAGGCACAGCCCCAGGGAACATGACTGGACTGCAAGTTATGACCAAACACCCCTCCCCACCTTCTTTGCCATTATCAGCCACAGACAACTCTCTCTGTGGTAGCTCTGGAGCAGGACCAGCTAGGTGGCTGGACAGAGCTTCCAAGCATGAGATGAGTGCTAGTATGGTTACCTGTGAGCGGGGATTAGCCGCAAAGGAACCTGGGATGCCAATGGACAGTGACCTAACTTGAATCAATAGGGGATGTGGTACAGAAATTTGACACACCAGTCTAACCTAAATTAATTAAATTAGAGGGTGCATCATTCCATGTGTACCTTAGACCAGGTTCTGTCATTTTTAAATCAGTCTGTGTGCACCAAACTTCTGTACTGTTACAGATTTACACTGATTTATAAGCACTTAGATCCTGGTCCTAAGGTGTTGATGTTATTGTCATTCATAAGAACAGCAAAGAAAAGGCTGTAAAAGCTTGTTAGATGCAAGAGAAGCCATTGAAGAGATCCCATTGACAGTGTGCCATGCCCCAGTGAGGCCTAACTAATAGAGGCACAATGACTCTGGAAACACTAGAGAACATGATAGCTCTTTTCTTCCCCTTCTTCCCTATCCTAGATCCCAGCATGTCTTAAGAGGACAAGCATTTGAGCTATTCTTGCATTTACTATTACAAGGTTTGTGCTAGGGCACAATGGTCTGTGGAGCCTTCTTGTATTCTTTCATCCCTTTGATCATCTGTGCACAGCTAACAACAGTGTTAACCCTCTGATGGACACATTTATCTGATACTTATATGCTTCTTTCAAAGCACCAAATGGAAAAATCGTATCATAATACCAGCTGCATTTTCTGCAAAATAGAATGGAAATGTAATAAAGTGTGAAAACACTTTAGAGAACTGGTTTTGTAGATCAGTTGATAATTGCAAGTTGTGTGGGGTCCTTGTTTCCATGACCCTCGTCAGGGCATTATTGTATGTTGTTGTTGTTGCATACTTTAAATGGTGATTTAACTCTCTTTTAAAGAGAATTTCAGGATATTGTTTGGCAAAATAACATAGTAATAGTCCGAACACAGTAAGTGTTGGAGAAAAACAGTGTCCAAGGGCACGCAGATGTCAGAAACCATGACTGCCTTTGTGCTGTAGAGGGGCTGGATGATGAAGGGCTAGAGCCCACATAGAGAGGGTTACAGAAGGAAATTCCACAGTCCCCTGTATTCACTTCCCTGTATTCACCACAGAGCTTGATTCCATGGCATCTCTTTCTGCAGTTCTGAGGAGGGCAAGAGCTGCTCATCAGAGGATGCATAGCCTAGACAGTTCCACTGAGCACAAGAAACCATAGAACGATGTACAACAGGCTATGGCTACCATTCCAACTACAGACAATATTGTGACTGCTTCTCAGATGCTTGAGTGTCTTCATTTTGCAGATTAAGGGATTATTATGTTCCTTCAGCATTTTCAGTTCTTTCAGCATTTGTCTCCCATACAAAGACTTTGTGAAGGGAATCAGAATTTTTTCATTAGAAAAGATTAAAAAGTTGGCAGCATAAACGCATTGTTACTTTGGACATCATTCAATAAAAACAATTCTTTTCTTGTTTTCAGTGTCCTGGTTGAATACAGCACTCTGAGTAAAGTGAAATATGCACCAACACCCATTATAATTATAAATCTTAAAATCTGCACCTTCACAAAAATCTCTGTGTGTACAGAAGCAGCTCTTTGGAAAGCAGCTGAGCTACAACTCTCTACAGGGTAACAGGAGCTGTATGAAAACTTTCATAGCTGCTGCAGAATGAGGCATGTTTGTCTTTTTGCCAATTTAATTTTATTGTGAAAAGTCCTGTGAACATTTCTTCTCTTGGGCTTCCAGGCTTCCTGTCAGAGGAGCAAGGCAGATTTCACAATAGAAAACTGCTTTCCCTAAGCATACTTGCAGCTCTTTCTCTATGTTGCTTATAGGCTGAGGTCTGAATAATTAGCTCCTTCCTTCTTTAAAGACTTTTGCAAATAGCCAATTCCAAAAGGTGGGCAGAGAGGTACAGTATCTCAGAGCTACAACAAATTTTAAAAGCTACAAGAAGTTTTAGAACTAAAAGAAGGTTTTTCAAGGCTGTTTAGACTTCATCTTACTTTGAATTAAATATATTTGTATTAATTCTTCTGGCTCTGAACAATCTGCCTACCTTGCTTATTATGAAGCACTGAAGCTTCCTGGTTCCCTACTGGAATATCCATTTAGCTGGTGTTTTCTGAAAGAGAGTTTTGAACAGTCATGTAAAACAGCTTATCTGCGTTTTGCCTATGACAACTGAGGACTGCATTTCATTGTTAGGTAACGTTCTTCTTAAGTCATTGTTGTCCAACTGCCAGCCCATAGGCCACATGTGACTTTCAAGGGATTAAATTGCAGCTTTTGGGCTCCTAGGCATCCAGTCAATGCACTGTTCCCCCTACTGAAACATGTGCTGCTGCCACTGGAGTCTCTTTCCCCTCACCGCCCCAGCTTTTGCTTCTTGTTCATCGTGGCCCTACTAGCTTCACCTTCAACATTTGGCTTCAAGCCTTTTTAATAGCAAACATATAATTAACAGGATCTCCTTTTGTAGTAAAACTGTGGACCGTGTGGTGTAAGTGCATTACATCAGACCAGCTGTTATGACAAATGTTCCATTCTGTAGGTATTTCACCTCTGCTTGGTTTTGAAGTATCCATAAATAAAAAAGAAGTATTTTATGTAGGAGTAACTCAGAAGTTTTTGCACCTTAGTTCTCTGGTGAGAATAGAGTCAGGTTAATGTAGTAATTAAACATTGTGCCACAAATTTATGGCACACTTTACTTACTTCTTAGTCTTTTTCTGCTCAATTGCACTTCAGTAGACCCAGGTTTTTGAATGCATAATAAAGAAGCGCTTTGCCAGCCTAATTATACTCTGAACATATTTGTCATTGTTTCTCAAATGTTCTATATCTACTGTTGCATCAGTTCATAGAAACATAGAAAATCAGTGTTGGTCATCTCACAAGGTCATCTAGTCTAATCTGTTGATCAAAGCGGTACCATCCACAACTAAATCCTGCCAGCCATTGCTTTGTCTAGCCAGGTCTTAAAAACCTCCAAGAATGGAGATTCCACAAACTTTCTAGGTACTCTGTTCTAATGATTTGTTACTGTGAAGGAGTAAGACAAAACTCACAGCATGGAGGGCCAGCAGGGCAGCAGCTGGAGACCAGAAGGGAAGGAAAATACCCACTTCCAGAGCAGCATCTCATTCAGGATTGGAGGAGGGAGGCTGCCCAAAGGTATTTCTGGCCCCAGAGAGGGGCAGAGAGGAGTCAGTTCCCTGAAGGCCTCAGGAAGAGAGGGGTGGCTGAGTGTCTTGGCAGGCAAGGGCTGCAGAACGTGCCTGAGGAACGCTGGCGGAGTGACCCTGAGCAGGAGGCAGGAAGAGGCCTGCACACACGCAGCTGATGGTAATTTATGGAGCAGAGCTGCAGCTGAAGATCCGGAGCAAGGGAGTCCACAAGGCCTGTGATAATCTCCGGAGAACAGTTTTCAACAGAGGATCCAGAGGAGGGCCTGAGGGAAAACTACAGTCATAGGTAGAGCCGTCCTGTACATGGGGGAGACCCCAAGAAGACTGTGAATGTTCATAGGGGTTCAGTGCAGGCCAGTGTTTAACAAAGACTGGACTAAGGGATTTTGTCTTGATCATTGCAGCTGGGATCTTGAGAACCTGATCCCGGGTAAAGGGGACATAGACAGAGCTCAACAAGAAAGCTGAGAGCAGCCGGGGTTTTCTTTGGAGTTTTTTGCTGTTTCTTTTGATTTTGAGCACAGGCCAAGACCACAACAGGCCTGTGATCTGACTGCAGAAGAATTTGGTGAGCACCTTCTGGAGAGGCTAGGCTGGGGTATGGGGGAGGTTTGGAGTCCCACAGAAGAAACAGGGGTCGAGACCAGGCAGGATCACCGTGGGCAGTGCCTCCTGGGAATATACTTCATCAAAGTCATGGCAGGAGAGAAAACATAAGATCAACTTCCTGGCAGACCAGGTGATCCAGAACCAAGGTCCACCCTGTCACCACCTGTAGGCAGATGAGCTCAGGGCAGTGGTAGCAAGCCCTACAATACCTACCACCATCACAGCTACCCTCCTGGTGAGAGAGTTTTTCCTAAGATCTAAACTAAACTTCCCTTGCTGAAACCTGAGACCATTGCTTCTTGTTCTGTTATCTACAATGATTGAAATTTAGTTCCGTGATCTTTGCCACCACCCTTCAGGTAGTTGAAGGCTGCAATTAAATCCTCTCTCATTCTTCTCTTCTCTAAATAAGCTCAGTTCCCTCAGCCTCTCCTCAGAAGACATGTTCCTCAGCCCTCTAACCATTTTTGTGGCCCTCCACTATTTTCTAGTTTTGTAGTTATTTAAAAGTGTAACACAGCACCCATCATAAAACACAAGAATACTTTACCAACTGAGGGCCTTGTTCTCTTAATTGGACAAGCTCTGTTCAGCAGATGACCAATTGAAAGATGGGCAACAGTTGAAATCCAGCACTTCACTGCCTTGCAGACCTGGAATCCAGTTCAGCCTTGTGTACACCATGGAGTGGGTTTCTCCAGTAATGACTCTCAAGAGGCAGTAAGACATCACAAGGACACTCTGCTCATGTAAATATGTAGCATCATTAAAATACAACCACATATGTGCTGAACAACAGCTACCAAACTCTTATTCAAGAGACTACAGAGCTGAAGAAACAGGAACATTTTGGATAGAAGGGAGACCTTCCCTTTACTAAAAAAGTGCTACTGGGTCCTAAGGCTATGAACAGTAGACAGTCCTACAGCTTTTGAGATTTCATATGAGATATCTCCATAGTGGCCAGCTGAAGATCAGTTACAGGTGAATGAATAGGTGTTTTCTGTTTATGTATAGTATGGAACTGGGTTTTTACAGGGTAAAACTACTACATGTTGAGACAATAGTCAATCATTGACAATAAGAAAAGAATTATTGTTCATATATCTTGCCTTTGTATTGTCTGTCATCATTCTGAAGTATGCTTCAGGAGTACTACAAAAATATCAAAGAAACTCATTCCTACTCAGAAATAAGGGAAGTAGAAAATTTCAGTGAAATAGTCTTGTTTGATAACTTTATAATACAGGTTTCCCTCACATTATGCAGGTTCTGTATGTGCAGATTTGCTCTTATGCAATGACTCTCTTTATACCAAAAATTTGTTATATGGAAGGTAAATTCACTCTTATGCAATTTGTGTGGTAGAAGCCCACAGTCAGCTGCTTTGTGTGGTGCATTGTGGGAATGATGCACACCAAAATATAGTCTCCTGTGTAGATCTGTGCTCCTCACTCATTGTTTGCGACACGTTTCTGTAGTTGCCATCCCCATTATGACTTCTAAGCATCCCGCTAGCTTATCTCTTACCCTTCTCCCTGTTCCATCAATGAAGCCTTCACCACCCTCTCTTCACACCAACTAAACATTCACCACTACTCTGTTCTTGTGTGTACTGTCTGCTGTTGGTGAGTACCAAAATTGTCTTGTAAAAGTGGTAGAAATGGGTCTGGGAGTCAGTACAGTTGAGGTTTTGGAATATCTCTCTATTTACTACATTGTAAAGTGGGTTCCCTTTATGCAAATTTGAGTTATGCACCGTTTTCCAGGAATGCATGCACAGCATAAAGTGTGGGAAACCTGTATTATGAACTTCCTAATATAACTGAACTGGACAGCTGCAGACTTGGAACCCTAGGTTATAAGGCACTGAGTATCTGCAACATACATTAATTTCAGTTAGCCTTTAGAGAATTCAGCACCTTGCAAGAAAGACACAGTAACCAAATTTTATCATAAAACAGCTAAACAACTAACACTATAATTTCTTAATTGATTTCTGTCCCTATCTGTCAAGTTTTCTGATGTGAGTGACACCTTTTCCATTCATTTGAAGCAGGTATTCTACTATTCAGCCACATATTAGAAAAATGGGGAAAAATTACAATTTGAAACACATTTTGAAATTCTGAACAAAAATTTGAAATTGCTGAACAAAACTTTTCCAAACGATTCATTTTAGACATTCTATTTCATAGAAAGTTTGAAAATCTCTTGTTTTTGCTCTGAGTTGGAATTAAAAATATTTTCAAATGTTGGTAATTTGCATGAAACATAAATTCTTAGTTCTGACCAGCTCAGCTTCTGGCTTCATTTGGTCTAGGGACTGATAGATTAGAATGAAAATAAATGGTACAACATCTCTAGCACATAAGTGAAAAGCAGAAGTAACAATTGACACAGTTGGACCAATTCTTTGTGGCAATTTTATAAACACTTGATGTTCATTTGGTGGTGGCCATTGCTTTCTACTCAGTGAGTGCATCTACATGTGCTCTTTACTGCAGACTTGCCTAATTAGCTAGGCAGTAAAGTGTCACTGTCTACACAAGCACCAGTATTAGGGTACAGTAAATCAATTAACTCTGTCATAGGATAGTACGGTTGGGGACATTACTGTAATGCAGAGTAATTAAGTGTAACCAAATGCACATGTAGACAGTGACAGGGGCTGGCTGGGGCATTTTTGGGAATAGGCACTATAAGACTGTAGCCCACGCCTGCCTGACATCTTACCAGAGTAAGCCACTGGGACACCAGACAGTACCGCCACCCCCAATCTCCAAAGTTTTTCTCAAGTTTCTGTCATATCTTGATGTTCTTTAACTATTGGGAGCTGGATGTGTGGGTTGGTGGGGATCTTGATGGGCTTTCTTTGTGGTGGTCTGCCTTCCCTCAGACCCCACCCCAACCACTTTCTGGATGATACATAAGGGCCTGGGTCTTGAATTGTCCTGAAGCCACTGGCAGCTAACTGCTGGTGGGCCAAACTAATGCCTAGGAGTTCAGATCCATTCACATAGGCCCCTTGAAGCCACTTTAAATCATAGTTTCATAGTTTCTAGGGTTGGAAGGGACCTGAGTAGATCATCTACTCCGACCCCCTGCCGTGGCAGGAAAGAATACTGGGGTCAAACGACCCCAGCAAGATGTGCATCTAACCTCCTCTTAAACACTCTCAGGGTAGGGGCCAGCACCACTTCTCTTGGAAGTTGGTTCCAGACCCTAGC
>NW_017728918.1:47652741-47656534 GCF_001723895.1 Crocodylus porosus | reverse complement strand
TGGCCCATGTTCATCTTGGAGTCAATGATGACTCCAAGATCCTCTTCCGCCTCTGTACTGACAAGAAGGGAGTTCCCCAGCCTGTAGGTATGGTGCTGGTTATTCCTCCCCAAGTTCAGTGCATCTAAAGTCCACCAGGCCAATGACTTTAAATTAAATCCTCCCAGGTTCCTTGGTTAATCAGTCTGGGTCAGTCCCTTAATGACCCCATTAGATAATCAATTAAGTATTAAAAAGAAATGAACTTAAGACATCTCCTGTTCCTGGGTTCCTCTCATCGAACAAAAATGAAAAAAAAAATACATTCTGCTGAGTTCTTCCCCTTGCTTGGCTCCTCAGGGTCAGGACCCCCTTCCAGGTGGGAAGCTCTCCCTTTAGCCACTTTACCCAGCACTGGGAGAGGGGATGACAATTCACCAAAACAACAGAAGGTAAAAAGAACATAAAAGAAGTAGCAGGGCCATGCTTTTAGAAACTCACGGGCTGCTTCTCAGTGACTCCGCCACTTTAATCCTCACCCAGCTGCCTTTGAGTGATTCTTGGCTCAATGTGTCCAGAAGATTGTTAGCGGTCCTCCAACCACTCTTCTTAGAGGATCTGCTTCCCTCTCCCACTCCTAGCCATGGGCAACTCTTTGTAGGGAAGACTTCTGGCATTGCATCAGTGTACTGGTCACAGTCCTCCTCTGGCTGCCCCCCTCACCATCCCGTGCTTTCCTTCCTCCAATCCACAGGAAGCACACACTGTGGAAATAAGGCAGCATGCTCCCTGCTCCGGCCAAGCTTCCCACTGCACCTGGGATAAGTATTCCTCCTTTGTGTTTTCTGGGGCTTTCCTCTTGCCTGGCTCTTTTCCCCTTATAGGAATGAGGGTCCTAAAGTGCAGGGGCTACTTGCTGCACAGGTCCACACTTCAGTACTGTCATGCTCCAGCCAGCCCCTCTGCCACCCAAGGCCTGCTGCCAGCCCAGGGCTGCTACTCCCTGGCTCAAACTGCTACTATCCTGGGTGCAATTGTAGATGCTGTCCCCAGAAGCAGCTGACTCAAGCTCGAACTGGTCTGAAGTTTATTGCATTGCATTAATTTCATGTGTAGATGCACCTAGTAGTGGGTTTTCTTGTTTCTCCTTCATTAAAGAAAATAAGTTCTTTATAATTTAGTGAACCACTTACCTTTATTAGAAAAGAAAGACAAATATTTATAATAATCTGATTTGTCATAACATTTATGTTTCTATAATGTTTAGAATACATTTAATGAGGCATTGAAAAGAATATGCTCTACTTGAAATATATAAGGCATATTTTGATAAGGTTAAAATATCATAGATATAAATCTACAAACTGTTCCATTATGACTGTTTACTAAAATCATTTATCCTTCTTTAAAATGACATTAATAATATTAGAAGTCTTTAAAATATTTGTGCCTTTATGTTAAAGTTTCTCAGGCTCAATGATTAAGTTGTTTTAAATGTAAAATAAAGTGTTCAGGTAAAACTATAGTTGCTAAGAGCAGAAACACATATGTTTTTTCTGTAAAAAATATTTAATCTTTAAAATGATCTTTACAACAGAATGATATAGAAAATGTAAAATATTAGTGACTTAACCTTCAATACTGGAATAAAATCTGTGTCATACTTCTCCTCTTTAATGGCTTATCTACACGTGGAAAAAATCTAAATGGAAAATGGATCCAAATTAACTAAGCATTTAAAATTAAAACTGATAAACTGCTTTAAAACTCCGTGTATACACTATGGAGCACAGTATGGAGCTGTGTAGAGATAGCCAAGCAAGCTCTAAAGCACCTATACATGTGATGGAGCTTTGCTCCAACATGTACTAATTAGCATGCATCAAAGCAGCTGAAAATCTGCTCCAGAAGCCTCCATGTCATGTGTATTCAGCATTCCCACATTTCAAAATGGTGGCACCTTAACTAAAGCTCATCCAACAATCTTTAGTTAAAGCGCACCCACCACCATTTTGAAATGAAGTATGCTGAATACAGGTGACGGTGTGGACACTTTAATTAGAGTGACTCTCAGAGCCATTCTAATTAAACCGCCCCCCTAGCCCCTCCACCTCTAAGGGAGACAGCTCACATACCAGAAGCAGTATAGTTGTATTAGCAAACTGTCCACCTAGGCTTATTGACCATGAGAAAACAATAGGAAAATTAATTTTCCACAAGGTGCTTCTTAGCATCAATTAGCCCTGATTGCACACCACACTAACACAGCTAAACTGTTTCTGTTACTCATGCTGCCTTACTTACAGCTGGATCTCTACATAAAACAATGACGTATAGATGTACTGTTATTCAGAATTAAAGGGTCCTTAATTTGGTTTAGATTGATTAATTTTGGAAGTAAATTAAATTGAATGAAAGTCACTTTAATTCTGAATAAAGGTGTCCAAACAAAGGATTCATTCAGTTTAGGGATGAAGTAACATGTGACATTTATACCATACTAAAGGCTCTAAAAACGCAAGCATTTGCATGTTAAAGCTTGCTAACTTATGGTAAGTGCTCTCTGAACATCTCATTTATGACATTTCAGGTGATGGATAACTCTGGGCCATGCTACCTGGTTTATGTTGGGTAACTTCATTCTGCTCCATGGAGATTAAAAAAAGTAATTTGAAGTCCTCCAGTATCCCAGGATACACCACTGCCATCTCCTCTCCCCTCCTCTGTTCCCCACCCCCCCACTCACAGAGCAGAGATAGTGCTGAGGTATCCCAGCTCCTAACCACAGCACTGCTCAACAGCCTTCTAGTGGCAAGCCAGAGCTATGCAGACAAAAAACAGTTTTAACCCATTGCTCCCAGCAGGTTATAAATTTAACATTACTTAACATTCCACATATTTAACATGGTCTATGTATAATGTGTGACTTTAACTTATCTACTTAAATTAAATAATTCAGATTAATTTTCCCGAGTGTGCCTGGACAGTGGTGGTGCACGTGGTGGCAGCTGCGCCAACATCACAGTGACTGCTGTTTTTATCCCCCTATTCTGAAGAGTCTGTACTGTCCTGGCTTTATTTATTTTGGCATTCAAGCTAGCTAGGTTCAAACTATGTATGCACACTGCACTGGCACTTTCTTTTCCTCTGGGAGGAGGCGGCTGTGTGGAGCCGGACTGGGCCAAGCCCCTGCCCAGGCCCCTACTTGGCCCAGCCCCCCAGGGAGCCACGCGACCAGAGCAGAACAGGCTGCGTAAACAGGCGCTTGAGTTAGCACGGAGTTCGCGCAAGACAGGGCGTGGGAGGGCACGAGACCCTGCCTGCGAACCCCCCAGAGTAGTCAGTCCCAGCCGTAGCTAGCCTATCAGAGGCATGACACGGATGGGCACGCGCTGCACCCCTCGGGTCCCCTCGGGCTCTGCAGCCCCCCCCCATTGGGCACCTCAGAGACGGCCACCCAGACGGAGCCCATGGTTCTGGGCTCCACGCAGACGGAGCCTCTGGCTCCTGGCTGCGGGGGCAGCAAGAAGGCACAGCAGCCCTCCTGGCTCTCCAGGGACCTAGCGGACCTCCTACGGCTAAAAAGGAAAGCCTACAAAGGATGGAGGGCGGGATTCACCTCCAACGAAGATTATTCTGCACTGGTCCGGTCCTGCAGGGAGCAAACCAGGAAAGCCAAGGCTGCAACTGAACTCCTACTTGCTTCAAGCATCAAGGACAACAAAAAATCCTTTTTCAGATATGTGGGGAGCCGGAGGAAAAGCAAGGGCAATGTTGGACCCCTGCTAAACCAGATGGGGCAACTGACAACTGA
>NW_017728918.1:47643807-47646394 GCF_001723895.1 Crocodylus porosus | reverse complement strand
TGCAAACTTGGACAGAGTACACTTCACACCAACATCCAAGTCGCTGATGAAGATATTGAAGAGTACAAGGACAGAATGCTGCGGGACCCCACTACCCACATCCTTCCAGATCGATACCAACCCATCTACTACCATGCTCTGGGTATGACCACTAAGCCAATTTGCCACCCACTGAGCTGTGTAAATATCTCTGTCACAGCCTCTTCATTTATGTATGAGAATGGGATGAGGTACTGTATCAAAGGCCTTGCTAAAATCCAAGAAAACGACATCCAGCTCTACTCCTGTATCTAAGCATTTTGTGACCCTGTCATAAAAAGAAATCAGATTGGTCAGGCATAATCTACCTGCTATGAATCCATGCTGGTTTCCCTGCTGGACTCCCAAAATATGATCTTTCATAATCTTTTCACAGACTTTTCTAAGGATGGAGATGAGACTGACTGGCCTATAATTTCTCAGATCCTCCTTCCTCCCCTTCTTGAAAATAAGGACTACATTAGCCCTTTTTGCAGTCCTCCAGGATCTGACCCAAGTGCCACAAGCACTCAAACAGCTGTGCCAGTGCTTCTGCTATGACACCGGCCAATTCCTTTAGTATTCTCAGATGCAGCTCATCCGGACCTGCTGACTTGAACACGTCCAGTCCATCCAAGTGACTCTCCACCAAGTCAGTATTGACAGTTGGTGGGCTGGTGTCCCTCTATGCGCATCTAAGAACCCATTAGGAGATTTATCTTGACCCCTACACAGGAACACTGAGGCAAAAAACTCATTGAATAGCCTTGTCCCCCCATCTGTCACTAGTTGCTCCTTCTTGTTTAGTAGGGGTCCTATGCTGCCCTGTACCTTCCTTTTACTCTCTACATACCTAAAAAAAGACTTTTTGTTGTTCTTAATTTGTTTTGCCAGCCTCAGTTCTGTAGTTGCTTTGGCTTTTCTAACTACCTCCCTGCAAGTGCAGGTCAAGTAGGTATCCTCTTCCTTGGTAGCTACCCCCCTGCTTCCACCACTGATATGCCTTCTTTTTTTGCCCTTAGGCTACCCTGGATTTCCCTGCTTAGTCAAGGAATTTTTTGGCTCACTTCCTTTAGAAATGACCACCTTTTCTGGGCTCCTGTCTCACCAATGCTCTTATCCTGCGGTGCGTCATTGACTAGACTCCTAAGCACACTGAAGTTAGTCTTCCTAAAGTCAAGCACTTCCACCCTATGCCGTATGGTGAATTCGATTGATTGGTGCTCACTGTCCCCAAGGTGACCACAAATCTGCAGCTCCCCTACCAGGTCCTCCCCTGTAGCCAACACCAAGTCCAGTAAGGCATTCCCCCTAGTGGGACTGTATACCTCCTTCAAAATTTATATGATGAAATAGTCTTTTGGTTCACTGATATATTGTGATTTAATTTTTCAAGTTTCTCCTAGCTCTGGCAGTATTTGTTTTGATGTATTTTTGCAACGTGGTGGTGGTATGGGTTGTAAGGTGGTCAAAGCCACAATCCCTCCTCCATCAAAAACACTTCAAATACATTTGTTTAAGCTATTTTCCCTCCTATTTTGAAGTTTTTCAAAAGTATTTAAGTATTAGGAATAAGCCCTTATCTTTTTTCTAATAAAGAGTATAATGGTAACATACTATTTTGTAGGTGTTATGAGGAAGAGAAAATAGAGAAATATTTTATTCAGATATTTAAAATATGTTAAACAGTACAACTATATTATTCTAAATAATAGTTTTAATGAAAGAATTTCACAGAACTTTAGGGGATTTACTATGACATTAATCTTATTAAAATAAAACCCATTTAAATGCATAGACAATAAGCACATGTTGTTCTTCAGTTTCAAAAGCAATCAAGCAGCATGTATCTGATTGGCTAGTAAGCCATGCCACAGATAAATATCTGTGTACACAATTTACTAGACTCCAGTTGACATGGGATGCTTAAGTAATATAAGAAATCCAATTAAGGCTATCCCAGAGGTCAATTAGATCCCTTAGGCAGAGGGTAGATCAGACTTTTTAAAATTTTATTAAAATTTTAGACACATTTTACAAGAATATTTACACACACATTTTACTATGTTGTAACTACTTTTATTAAGGAACCACAGGTCACAACAAGACCCATTCATAGTTCAGTTTCAGGAGCTTTCTGCTTGCCCCTTGAGACACAGAAGAGGTCATTTGCATTTGCAGATTAACACATATTGTAATTATTTAGAAACAATCTGATTTTAAGCAGATTCTTCATTTAAACAGCAGATGTAAGCGAATTTTTTCTAGGACAGAAGGAAGCTGAAAAAGGATGTCTAGGACTGAAGCTGAAAAAGATGTTCTAGCTCATCCTGCCCAGTGCAAGATTATACAGTCTGTTACCTATACTTTGTTCAGCCTAACATTTAAATATCCCAAGTTAGGGTCATGCCCTCATTTCCTGTGACAGATTATTCCTCAATCTGATAGATCTTATTCTGGCTACTTCAGTAAATTGTATCTTCCTACTAATGTGTCTATATAGGCTGATTTGAAATGTGCTGACTGTATGACGTTTTCTATCTCAAAATTTAAAGTTGTGTTTTTTTTC
>NW_017728918.1:47628539-47643572 GCF_001723895.1 Crocodylus porosus | reverse complement strand
ATATGTTTTATTACCTTCTGTCATTTATAAGAAGTAAACTGGAGCTGCTTAGAAGGATCTAATACAAGATACCTTCAAAAAAGTCTTTATGTCTTGCTATATCTTTGTCAATTGTTATATCCCTCACCAGCTGGAAGCTACAGTAAGGGCTTAAAGGTCTCTATTGAATCTGTTATAGTTTGTGGCTAAAATGTGAACATTGGATTTGATAATCAACAATTCAAGAGAAATATTACAGTTAATTTAAGCATTTACATTTTATTTTTTCCTATCATCTTCCTTCCTATCATTTTCAATATTTATTTTCTTTAAGTGCTCAGACTGCTCAGACTGCAAAAGTGGCCCAGTGAGGGGGGTGGAGAAATGGCCCCAGTCAGGGGGCGTAGCAAAAGAAGTAGGCTGCATAGAGTAGAGTGCACATGGGCAACCTGAAGGACTATGCTGAGTGGGTGCAGAGTAGGGTTTGCATAGGCAGGCCTGAAGGGCTGCACAGGGGCATGCAGAGTAGGACCATAGAAGTGGCCTGGAGGACTGTGCACAGGCCAGCTCCAAAGAGTTTAGTGAGCAGCTGATGGCCCTAGTGAGAGGGCATAAGGCCCTAGTGAGAGGGCATAGAATGGAGGCCCCAGTGAGGGGATGTAGAGGCCAAGGTTAGTCTCTGGACACCTAAGGTTTAGTTTGGGCCTGAGGCCAAGTGTGGCTCAACAAAGCAGCTGGGAAAGTTATAGTGGGTAGTGTGGGCCTTTGGCCTAGTATTGAATTTGGATGTCATCTGCGAGGCGTGGGACATGGGATAGGAAAGGTCAGAGCCGTGTACACCCTAGGCATCAGGGAACTTAATGGGCAGCCTTCCGCAATTTACCATCTAGTTTAATACATCAAGTCATGGCAGGAAAGACAAGGCAGACTGCCCGTGAGACCAACTTCATGATGGCCTGCTGTCATGAAAAATAATAAATAAAAGCCCTATATCTGTTGTTCATAGCATGGTGCCCCAAAAGTTTGATCCTTTCTCACTGTTACATTTATTATATTGTGGAATGTATTAAAATGTCCTACAATTTAAAAATTGTGTATTTCTGTTATATTGTTTTGAATACTTTTATTAAAGATCAATGAAAATATCACAGAATGCAGAATCAAGTAATATGTTAATTAAGAATTGATAGAATTACTTTGGATTTAAGTGGGCATAAGTATGATCTTATGTAACATTAACATTTTGTAAAATAATTTTATGTAAAATTAAAATTAGCAATGTAATGACAACTCAGAGTTTGGAGTTCTGGGGCTGCTGAAGAGCTGGCTCCTTTGCTCCATAACAGGGATTGATTATCACTCCCCTGGCAGACCAATTGTTAAAGAAACTCTGCAAAAAGAGCTTCACATCAATTTATCCCTAAACTCCATACCATTGTCCCTCTTCTTAAATAAGCAGGTGTATGGCAGAATGGAGCTGCACAAAGATCTTTTTCTAGGGGTAATTTGTCATTTAAACATCTTCTGCCCATGGCATAGAAGAGAATTGCATCTTATACTGGGATAAGGGAGCACCAATTAGGGACTTAGCTGTAGTTTCCACCATGAATGTTCTTGAATGTACATCCCTCTTTTAACTTCCCTATCCCAAGCTCTGCCACCTATAGTTGAGAACCCAACCAATATAGTCTCCTATGAAAGACTTCTATTTCCTTACTTGTCAATATTGGGTGCATCTACATGATATGCTACATTGCCATAGCAATAAGCTAAAGCATTGTAGCTCATCACTATGACAATGTAGCACTGGAAGACATGAACCATGATGCTGCTGCTACTGCACAGCAGCAATGAGTTACTATGCAGTAGAGCAGCTCATTGCTACTGTATGGCAGAGTCAGAAATGACCCATGCAGTGCTGGGACTGCACAGTACTGGCAGTTACTGGACAGTCAGATGCACGTGTAGATGTGGCCAATGACATGCAAATCCTTTTACTTGTCTTTTGACTGGCATAAAAGGAGACCTCTTTTCCTGAATTTTTGCTTTCTTTTCTGTTCATTCCTTGGCAGTGGATTTGGGTTGCCAGGATGATTTCAAGTTCTTTCTGAGCTCCAGCTCATTCCCTCATTGTATATGCCTTGGATTGGTTAAATAAAGTGTATGGATAAGTGTAGGATGTTTCCATTCTCTTGGAAGGTATGTTTATAAACATTTGTGATACTTTAAAAAACTTAAGTCCAGATAAATAGAAAAACGTCGTCCATAATTGGAAATGGGCTCTGCATCCAAACTGACCCAGGAGTGATTGTTTTTCAGACATAATTGAATTAGGTTTGCTGTTAAAACTAAAAGAAAATGGATCTGATTAGCTGAACACACTTGCTTTAAAAGCATTTGGGAGTTCTGAGTAATTGGCCCTTTGTGTTAGAATTGATAATGATACAACATAAGAGAAAAAGCTGAGAAAATGGACTCTGCTCTAAAAATGGGAAATAACATTCTTTTCTGGGTTATATTTTCTTTTCCCAAGAAATCTGAATTATAGGGAACTATATTATGTACAATGGACAGATATTTATGGTTCATAATAAATTATTGTTGCTGCTTAGTCTCTGATTTACAGTATTTGTTTTCAGATATGCTGTACTAAATTTTGCTAGGAGACACTGGAACATTGATTACCTTTAGTTTGTAGGTCAGCTGGGGCTGTGTTCTGCTTATACAGATATAAGATATTACAGTAAAGGTTTCTGAGATGGAGATCATTTTAAAATACAATAGACTTATCTACGTGCAAATCTAGCAACAATGACACACAAGCATGTTCCCTTTTAGTAGCAAATGAAGAAAATATTGATTGTCTTTGAAGTATGTCATTTGGCATTTTGCATCAGAGCACTTTAAAACCTTTTACATGAACAGAAGAAGAAACAGAGTGCATTAAATTTGTTTATTTTTTTTTCTTTAATGGAATATTTTCCTCCAAAAAACTGGAGTATCTAGTGAGTTAAGATTATGCAAATTGAGAGCAATTGTGATATTTAACATACTTTTTTGTCATTTTTCTTGCTGACTTTTTGTAAACCCCTGATATAAACAATTGTGGACTGCTTATCTTTTTGTTACCACTGATCATTTTTCCTTCACTGATCATTTTTCCTTCACTAGTAATATAATATAAGAACAAATTAGGCTGCTTTTGTATTGGAAATAATCAGTTATTCATCACCATGTAACTACCTTCTAAAATGATCACTAAGGGATTTTGCAACTAGCTGAAGATAAAAACTTATGATTATGACTCAGAATCTTATAACAATAAAATAAATAACAAGATGTGTCTTATATAGATAAAAATGCACAACCTCATACTACCTTCCCAACCCACCTTCAACCCACGCCCCGTAAAACTGAAATCAAGTTTCATCTAGAATATACTTGATACTTAATGGGAAAGTAATAATGAAACGTAACTAGTGTTATTAGATAGAAAGGACAGTTTCAGTGATGCAGCATGCATTTCAATTGAGCTGTGGATTGTATTTCTAACTGTTGGGCAGGACTTAAAGACCTCGAAGGCTGCTGAATTCATGCAAATTACTATAGCTGAAAATCACAGTAAGGAGAAAAAAAAAATTGATAACTTTGTAGATCAATTCTTTTCATTTTACCTTGGATTTTTGAGCAAAAAATTAGAAACAAGAAAAGTCCAATCTTGAATTTGGATACAGTGGTTTTTATACCATTAAAAATGGAATAATGTGAGTCTGGAGATTGTGCAGTAGTCTAAGCACTGAACCATATGACTGCAAGAGATTTTACATTTAAAAAAATGACAGTATCACTCATTCATTCTCTATTTCTGTGTTTAATGAGCCTCAAAATGGTCACAGCTTGACCAAATGAAGGGTAGTATTAGATGCACAACCTGATTATTTATCTGCCTGTCTAAAAGAAGCATGCGAGGGAAACCTTGGTTCATTGTACTTCATTCACATGGTGAAATAAACAATGCCCTTTGACCTCATTGCATAATGAACAGATTTTTGCCTGCCTGTAGTAAATGCATTATCCATTTTCTAGAGATGCTAACTCAGATTTAATTGAAGAATATCATTAATGTAATTACGGTCATAGGCTGAAAAAAGTATGTGTGTGTATGAACAAAAGTATTCACTTAGAGATTTATTTCCCAAAGAATGTCACAAAGTAATATCATATCTTCAGGAATTCACACTTGGATCTCCACAATTGAAATGCATGTTGGAACATAATTTTCTATTGTATCCTTTTAAGATCATTATGTCTGATAAGAAGCAAAATAATGGAAATTGTTAATGCCTAAAGTAAGAGGGATACGACATTTTGTGTCATGTTTCAGATTGTGTGATGTGATGTCTGATTATGACATGTAATTACTGGCTGTGGAATGGCTTTCTTCTCATTGACAGTCATGCAGCATCTCACTAAATATTGAAACTTATAATTGTTTTTGGGCATTAAGTTCTTGGTGAAAATAAGTAGCTTAAATGAAAGATGGATTTTAGGTCAGTAGAGTACTAGTTTAAACTGCTAATCTGAATCAGAATTCTATAAACGCTCTCACCAAAAAATAAGATGCCTTCAAGTTGCAGTAACTGAGTCATAATACTGTTTATTGCATATTATATAATCCTGTACTTCAGAGTCTGTCCATAGAACATGAATATCAACATGAGATGAAGTTGGCTGATTATTCCTCCATAAAACTAGTCTTTTTCATTTATATGCATTCCGAGTGATGGCAGTGTGGAGCACAAGGTTCTTCTTGGTTGGCTGTGGTTTTGGTTTCTATTTTTTCACCCAGAGCCCTCCCCCCCACACACAGTTACACAATTAACTAGTTAATTGTACAATTACCTTGAGACCAACTATACATGCAAAGTACTTATAATGCCATAAAAAGTTCTAACCAGCTATAAAGTTAGACCTTGAAAATGTTTACTAACTTTATAGGTGCTTGCTATTGAGCTTTAATTTGCATGTGTAGCAGGACTCCCCTGCAGCTGGGAGCCCTATCAGCTGATAGGGCTCCCAGCCCAGGGGTGTAACCCCCAAGCCCTGGGGATCACAGTTTCTGTGAGCTCAGGGGTACGTGAAAACCCTGGGCCTACACTGAGCTCTTCATCCCATATGCAGCCTCATGTGCAGCCAGGACCTAGAGTTGTACAGCTGACCCAGAGCCCTGTCAGCTATGAGGTCTCTGGGTCCCACCTGTGAATGGCCTGCATGGCTGGGACTGCCCTTACAGTCATGAACTATAGGCTCCTTTGAGCTGGAGTCATGATCTTATGATTAGTGTTTTTACTCATAATAAGTGATGAATGTCAACAGAGTGCATTGTGGTTCTGTTGTCATGTAATGATATCCCAGATTATTCATAAGGACTTTGTTCCTTAAGGATTTAATTTATATATCAGTAGGCCACCTGAGTCAGGTCACTGTCTGGCCCGAATACTTACAAAATTATGTTATCTGTGGGGGAAGGATCTTGTGTATTGAGTGTCTGTATGCATTTTCTGCAACTTATCAGCAAGGGGTGCTACCCAATTTGCATTATTCTTTATGATTCTGCTTTTATCATATCGTGGTAGAGAGTTGCTAGTTTTCATAAAGATTATTCCTCTTTTCTTCCATGTCACCTCTCCAAGACACAATACACAAAATGGATCTAACTCCAAAGAATAGATGCAATGATACACACACAAAAAATCTACACATTCGGTTTATTTCTTTCCTTCAGGGAATTGATATAAGTATACCAGCAAAACAGCTAACCTTTTATACCAACATAACTTATGTTTCATTTTCTTTTGAAGGCAAAGCCTTAGGAGCCACTCCAAAGCTTCACAGAAGTTAGATGGGATAATTCAGGGAAAATTTTGGCCTGATAACTTTAGTTCTGCACAGCATTTCTAGATCTGCCAAGTGGCCTACCTCTGGCAACATTTCTACAGTAAGTGGGCTCTCACAAATCCAGCTAGATTATCATAAAGTGTGGTAGTAGCCCCACTTGGTTTCTGTAAGCTAATTTGCTGCTTGCTCTGCAGTCAGCCATAGAGTCCGTCTGCTTCTTCTCTACGTGCTTCTTTGTTTAGTGCCTGGACAGAGTGGATGGAGTCCTAGCTGGTAGAATGGATAGGAGAAAAAAGCAGTAATATGGTAGCAATTTATTTATTTATTTATTAGATTTCTCTGCTACCTCTCCCAAGAAAGGCTCAGGAGAGTTGACACTAACAGAGAAAGTGCTTATCAAAATAGAATAAAGTATTAAAATAAGTAGGGCTCTGGGTTTTATGCTCAATATGGAAAAATGTGGTAAAACCCAGATGTTCTCCTTTTAAGAAAAAAGAAATGGATGTTATCATTTTAAGGAACTGGAGGCAAGCAAGAGAAGGGCTTTCAGCAGGGGGCACCATGTGCAAGTGTGCATGTACACATGTGCATGGATGCCAGGCAGCCTGGAGAGCAGCTACCTGCAGGTAAGTCTGGTGGGGAGGGAATTGGGCAGGGCTGGGGTGGCTGCCCAGCTGGGGCAATGCATGGAGCTCGGGGCTTGGGGCCTGAGGTGTGAATGCGTGGCCGTAGAGCCCAGGCAGGGAGTGTGATAGAGCAACAGGTGGCTTATCTGGGGGATGGGAAGGGGCTGGCCCCCTGCCACTATGCACACTCCTGTGGGAGACATGGGGGACATGTACCCCCCAGATTTGTGCATAGGGCATGGATGGGCTACCTGCTGTTGGCTCCCCACCCTGCTTCCCTCCTACTGGGGCCTTTGCACCCCAGCAGGTGGGATCCGGTGCAGTAGGGCAGAGGGGGGCAGGGAAGCTCAGTGCTGCTGCTGTAAGCCCTGTGCTGCCACAGTGAGGCTATGCAGAGTTGTGCCACTCACTGCTGCCAGCTGGGGTGCCTCACCATGCCAATGTAGAGTTCCCAGTGGCAGCAATGAGTTTCCCTGCCCAGCCCTGCTCTGTTGTGCCATGCCAGGTCCTGCTCACTTGGTTGTGGCCAGTGAACCCATAGTGGGCAGCCCACATCCATGTCCACAGTGGGCTCTGCTCTGGCTGTGCTGCCTAGGGGGAAGGGGGAGATAGACTCTGCAATAACAGCTGCTGCCTCTTGCGGGCAGCAGCTGGGGTTTGGGTGCCACTGCAGGGTGTAGGAAGCTGTGGACCCAGGTAGCCCTGGTAGCTGGGAGCCCCATTTGGCAGGGCTAGGGGGGTTGGGGGATGTGGGTGGGGAGTGAGGGGGTCTAGTGGGGAGGGCTGTGTTTGGGAAATGACAGGCACCATCAAGGCCCAGAGGGCTATGGTTGAAGAGTGAGGGGCACCAGCTGGTGTTGGGGGGATATATGTCAGGAGTGTGAGTTGGGAGTGGGGGTTGGGGGGATATAGGGCAGGAGTGTGGGTCAGGAGTGAGGGGCAATGGCATAGCTAGGGCACCAGAATATCAGAGCTGCTCAGTGCCAACAGGTAGTTAAGAGGGAGCAGCTGCAACTGGACTCATGTCCTGGTGAGTAAAGGGGGAAGGGGTAGCTCTGATTTTCCATGATAAAAAACACCAACATTTATAGCTATTTAAATTTGATTTTATTATAGTGATTGAAGCACTGGTAAGCTTCCAAATTGCTTTAAAATTGTAAATATATTGATAAAATATTGTGTTCAGTTGATACCTATATATATAGCAGTGTTTTATTTTAATCACGGAAAAATGTGGATTTGGGGGTTTTAACCAGATAATTTGCATTTTTTATCAAACCAGGATCTCTGAAAATAAAACAGCAAACAAGCCAAACTCCTCTTAAAATTCCCTAAAAGTCAAAATAAAAAACCCATCCCACCACCAATTCCCAGTCCCCTGTCTCTCATCTTGGAAAGCATGTCTCCCTACTCAACACAACCTCACTTCCCAACCCTCATTCCCTAACTTCATAAAAGAAGACAACATTTTTATTTCCTTCAACATTCTCTCCCATCCTTACCTACGCCCACTCCCATGCTTCATACCTGCAGGGATTTCTCCCTCTCACCCAGTGTCCCTCCCACACCCAGATCTTCCTCTCTCATGGGGTGGGAAGGGGAGAGGGATTGGAGGGGAGGCTTATCTTCCCCTTCCTGCCAAGGAATCATATTATTCAAGTTTAAACAATAACAACAAGCAATTCGATAGCACCCTCTGCCCCTCTTTTTCCCATCCCTGTCCGCACCAAAAGGCATCCTTTGTCACAGGGCTGGACTCGATGATCTCCCAAGGTCCCTTCCAGCCCTGATGTCTATGAAATCTATGAAACCCACCCCAATGGGGCCTACAGCTTTTATAAAGTCCACAAGTTGTCCAGGCCCTTCTCCTCTCCATCTTGGCTGGCTATCTAGTGCCTGTTCAGTGCTGGTCCTTCTCTTGCTCTGGGAATGATGTTAGCAGTCCCTGCTTGGCTACAAGAAAGCTTCATGCCATACTTTCTTTAGAGGTTACCAAAATGACTAGTGCTCGGGGGGGCGGGGGGTGTCAGTGTGTGTGTGTGTGCGGGGGTGGGGTTCAGGTACGGGATAACCCTTCTTCCACCTGGTCCTTTTTGCCCTTCTTTCCATTCTTGGGCTTGTTTCTGGGAAGAGAATGGGGAAGGGCCTAGCCAGCCTCTATGCCTGTCTTGTTTGAAAGGAGCCAATGTTAGTGGTAAGTCTTGCACTGCTGTATATGAAGAGACAAATTGACTGAGCAGGGCTGTCTACCTTATGTCTTTAATTTGAGGTTTGCAAGCCCTATCACACTTGCTTTTAGTATCTGAAATTGTTGAAATCAATGGCATCAAAAGAAAAAGAAATATTTAAATATATTAGATTGTTAAGAAATGAATGAGGCATCCAGTAATGTCATTATAGAAGTAAATTTTATATTGATTTTATAATCCTCTTATACAGTAAGCCTCAAATCCTGTCCTCTGAAAGAAATTGTGCAAATGAAAAATGCTGAAGCATCATTGTTATGTCATAAGGGCTACAGCAACCTAGTCACTCTTCACCTTTTTCCCTCTGTATCCAGTGCTAGTATAATGCCAAAGCTTCTTTCCTCTGCACTGCTGTTCAATTAATTGTTGTTCATTTTATAGATTATGCAGGCATTTTCACCCAATCTGATGTTCATCAATTCACCTTTAATATAAAATAACATGCTTTTTTATTCTTTCCAAATATTGACTCAGAATTTTGTTTTATCTACTATATCTCATCCTTCCCTTGGAAAAATACCATAATTTACCAGCCCCAAAATACAATGTATTTTCAGATGTTAATGGTATGTGGAGTAAAAAACAATTTTTGTTTTTGCAGTTTCATAGGGTAGCTAATCCAAAAGGCAATTAGTATATCATTGGAGTTATCACCTTTCAAATTAAAAAATTGAGAAATATCAGCAATAGAAATATAACAATCCTTATCATCAGTGATGGTGGCAGTCACTTGATTTGAGGATGACAGTTTTCCAGTAAATAAGGAAGTCATCAGTGAGTCCATAGATGACTGAGGAGGCCAATCTGAAATCTGCATGTTTAACTGCAGACGTGACAAATAGTTCTGGCATGAAGGAGTATATCCTAATGATGTCAGGTTATAGCTCTTTCCCTTTATCTGTCTCATTTATCCACCTTCATAGTGAGATGAGTTTGCTTGAAATGATCAATACCTTGTCATATATTGCAGTGCTATTGGGAATGATTGAATGCTTGAGTCTCCGAGGTATTGATGTTAATACTTCAAACTGGCCTTCAAGGTGTCCTTGAATCTTTTGTTTTGTCCACCTCTATAGCAGTGATCATTGGTGAGTTGGGAGCAGAGGAGATGAGTATCAGGTATCCTTAGGATGTGTCCTGACCAACTGAAATGGTTCTGTATAAACAAGGCTTCAATGCTAGTGGAGTTTGCTTGAGCCAGAATGCTGGCATTCATTCTTCTGTTGTTGCAATTGATATGGAGGATTTTCTGAAGATATTGCTGATGGTAACACTGCAAAACTATCAGTAGTAACACTATCAAACTAATCATTGTTTGATACATTCCATCATGTCCATTAGTATAGCCCCAAAACAATCTAAACAAAAGAAGCAACCAAGGAAAAGATTCAACGTTGAGTCCTTGAAAGACCTTCCTAAAAGTGATCATTGAGCAGTGACTCAATGAGAAACTGTTGATCTTGACAACATTGATTGCTGGATGCTCAGAAAGGCATCCATAAGGCACAGAAAGAATCTCTAAGATTCTTCACAAAGAAACATCAGAACTGAAGAGAACAGTAGGGCAAGTGAAGCTGTCATTGACAGGAAAAGGAGGGCCTTCAAAGCTTAGCAGAATGCCAGCAACTCCAAACAGAATCAAGAAATTTATTACTACATTAAAGCCCTGACTCAGAGGAAAATTTGAGAGCAAAAGAACAAGTGCTGGCCAAGTTTGCCAACTACCAGGATATGTGCAGTTTCTTTAGCGCAATCAAAGCTATCTATGGGCCTAGCATGGAAGCAGCCATCCCTCTGAGGTCCAAGGACAGAAAAACACTTTTTACAGAGAGGTCCACCATCAATGCATGGTGGAAAGAGCACTTTCAAGAAGTCCATAAACAAGATTCTAATGTCAAAGACAATAACATCAGTCATTCCACAACACCCCATGAATGACTACCTTACAAATCCATTAATTTAATAAATGTCCTTGACAATCATTAAGCAAATAAAGAATAAACAAAGCAAACAAAGCATGTGGTTCTGATGGAATACCAGCTGAAATTTATAAGAAAGGTAGAAAAATCTCCTTCACCAACTACACATCATTATTATGAACATTTAGAAACATGAACAAATTTCCAGTGACTTGAGAGATGCCAAAAATGTTATCATATTCAAGAAAAAAGATAACTGCTGAAATCCAGTCTATCATGGTTTGAACTCCTATCCATAGCTGGGAAGAACCTCACCCTCATTCTCTTCAACAGACTCACTTTCCTGGCTGAGGAGATTCTAGTGTGATCTCTAACCACTAAGAAATACAATAAATATGACTTTTGTTGCTGAACAGCAGCAGAAGTGCCATGGACATCACTGACATATTTACATGGCCTTCACTGACTTGACCAAGGCCTTTGATTCAGTCAACAGAGAGTTCTTGTTGAAGATCCTGGTGAGATTTGGATTCCCACCAAAATTTGTTAGCATTGGGAAACTTATTCACAATGATATGACAGCAACTGTCCTAAGCAATGGCATGGAAATGGACCTCTTCAATATTATAACAAGTCAAGCATGTCTGTGTGATTATACCAACAACCTTTTATATCTGTATTACAGCTATTCTACATCTTACTCCTGAAAGACATCCATTTGGCAGTAGCATCCAGTATCACATGGATGGGATAACTAATGCCTCCATTACTGACTTTCAATATGCTGATGATTTTGGTTTTTGTGTCCATTCTTGATTGCTTCGGTGAATGATATGAAATACTTGGACTCAACAAACCTTATAGGCACATTTTCAAATAATATCTGATTCTTCACATATTATAATTATATTTTATCACGTGAAAAGGTGTAAGTCTTATTATAAAGATTTTTGCATTCAATTATGTTAATATTATGTGAGATGTTAACTGCACAATACACCTGTGCTGGAAAGAAATGGGATGCAAGGCATCCCCTGCACTAGTCGTCAGCATTGCGGCAGCAATGTAGAGTTGTGAGTGAAGGGACCTTCATGAAGCCATAGCTCTGCAGCTGGCATAAGAGGGAGGGGAGTGGCTGTTTTCACCCACAATAAAACCAGCAGCAAGGGGAAACAGTCTCTTAAAGATGAAGCATGAGTGCAGATTACCTCACTACACTCTTATCCAAACACCGTATGGACCAAAGCCACAATGGGACCAAAATGCAACAGCAATATATATATAGTTTTGTGTTTTGCCTTTCAGGCCTTGATCTCATCAGATATTAGGCAACGGTAATGTTAGTTCAAGATCCTCAAAACCTACTTACGAAAATCTAGTTTTTGACGTTTGATATTAAAATCTGACATTAAAAAGCAGTTAAGGCCTCATGAAAAATGTTGAAAACTCCATTTTATTATGAGAAGCATTGAAAAAAGTTAAAGGAGCTAATGAGATCTGAAAAAGCACCTTTGTATATGCCTTCAGTAATTAAGAACTGAGGGAAATACTATAGAAAATTAATTTATATGTAAAAATTCATAAAATGTTATTTTTTTCCTTAATTTTCCTAAACTGATGTAATTTCTTTAGAGCTACAGTGTATGTTTTCATGTGTCAATCAAATTAAAATAATATTTGTTTTGATTATGAGCACATCATGAATAATACAATTAGTATTTGTACAGTGCTTTGAACGTGCAAGTGCTGCACGTAAGTGCTGCAGTAAGTATAATGATTAATAATGAAATGCAAAAATCCAGTATACCATAATGCAGTATTTAATTAAATTAACATATATTATTTCTCAATACAGTGATTCCTACAGAATTAGTTGCTGTCTACATGGTTATCTAAGATAAACCTAGTTCATCAGATTAGCATGCTAGAGCATATCTTCACTGATTGAACTAGAATTATGCTTACTTACACCTGGGTTGACTGTGATCTAGTACTGTCATACAGATGTGAAAGAGGTAATAGAGACTAACAGTTTATCATTCTTGAAATCAAATAATTTGAAAATTGTTTATGACATAATATACAAGTATAGAACCTTCTTAAATAGCGTTTGGAATAAGATAGACAAAATGATCTTAAACAGTGTAAGCCACTGTAAGATTTTAGGTTGTTCCAAAGAAAATCACTACTAAAACACTCACAAAATATTAAATACATGGCTTGAAGAGATGGCAGAACAACTGGCCAGGAGGACTGTGATTAAAAGATGTTAGTTAATCTTTTCTTGATTCAAGTTAAAATAGTCCCACTCAGGTTGTGTGTTTTATCTTTAAACTTAAGGAACTTTAAGAATACCAAACCAACTTTCATGCAGTTTAAGTATATTTCACCGAGTGCATCTACACAAGATGCTACTAAGCAGTCATTACTGTGCATTTATTTAATGCTTGCTAATACAAGTACTAAATAAATGTGAAGTAACCAGAGTTACTTTTAGGTGACACTACTGCACAGTAGCTTAATAATACCGTGCAGTAGGGTATTAGCACTGTCTGTGCTGTGACAAAATACTGCACAGTATTTTTCTGCTACCACACAGTCAGTATCTGGTGTGAATGTGCCCACTGGGTATGTCTACACATGCATTTATGCTGGCTTAAATTTACTGTGAAGTAAATTATTGTCCAGTAAACAGAAATAGGCTGGCGTTTACAAGTGCAGGCATCAAAGTGCATTGACACTGTATGTGGACTGATTTGGGATTAAAGTTAGTCCCAAATCAGTCCCCACAGTGTTATGGACAGTAATTAGTTGGGCATAAATTCAGTGTAAGTCACCATTTTTACTCCGCCTTATGGGCACTCATAGATGTGTAGACCCATAGATGCTACTGTTTAAATGTGCACCTGTACTGTGCAGTAATTTAGGTTACAGCACAGTAAATGCAAATGTGTAGACATACCCACTGAGTCTTTAAAAAGTCCACGATAACAAAAATACTTTATTCATTTTAAATTTCCTAATAATGAACATAGTTCTGTCCTAGAATGCTTAGACTTATTCAAACTGCAGCACTTCAAGATTCATCTACCTCCTCCAATATGAAGCCACACAAGATTAATTCAATTAAGATCACATGCTGGGGATTTTTTTTTTTTTAGTTTTCATAAATGTAATAAAGGGACTCTGCCCAAGTAATAACGTTAATGATGATAAAATTATATTGGGAAAGGGGCCAAGTTTAGAAATTTTCATCCACAAAAGTTGCTGCAAGTCAAAACTAGGATTACAATAGGGAACTTTTAGATATAGCTGGTATTTTCATGCATATGCAAAATAATGGCTAAGGAACTCCTTGCCTCTCGGCCCTCATATAATAGGACCAGCCACAATTACAGTCTCTGTACTTTATTTAAAATCAAGGAACAACTGGCTAACATCCCTAGGACATTGTCAAAATGGTAGTATTTGATACCTAAGGCCACATCCAGGCAAGCATAGCTATGTGTATATGGCGCTCTAGACACATCTGCGGCACCACACACTGCACATTCAGGAATTCCCCAGGCTGCTACCATGCAGCACAGGGGTTGGAGTTTTGACCCCAGGAGATCCAGAGGTCAAAAAATCTGTGTGGAAAAAAAGCAGTCTGGCACATGTGGCAGCAGCATACACTGCCCCTAACCAGAACCTGGCCTGCTGGAGCCATGCTCTGGCTGCAAGCCAGGCTCCCAGCTACAGGAGCTCCCTGGCCAACTGGCAGCTCCCCAAGGCCCCCAGGATCCCAGGTAAGGCACTTGGGGCCCCAACTGGAGTAACCTGCCACATGCCAGAAGACACCTGGCAAAGGAGTTCCCTGAGGACAAGCAGCAGTGGCACAAGGTGTGCCGCTGCTTCTTGTCCCCAGGGAAACAAATGTCCATGCTCGTATGGACACAACCTTACTGGGTAACAGTAAAATAGAGATTTTTTTTATGCTCCCAAATTTCTGCACTAGCTAGCTGAATTAGCTGGCCACAAATTCAAGAAACAAAAGCCATTGCGTAAGGAGGGGTTATGGCATGATCATATATGGGGGCTGGACTCAATGGTTTCCTAAGGTTCCTTCCAGCCCTAATGCCTATGTAATGCCAGTGAAATCACTGAAATAGAGCTTCATCAGAGTCACATGGAAGCATTACAGGAGAAAATAAATGAACATTTTCTATCCAAGAAGCCTATCTCTGCATCTCAACAAAAACAGGCGTTATAACTTTTGAACAGGAAGTATATAAAATTTGATTCTGTTGTACTTATCCTGAATTTTACCCTATTGATTTTAAGGGAAGTATTCACAGTATGATTATTTATATAAATAAGTGTCCA
>NW_017728918.1:47626353-47627779 GCF_001723895.1 Crocodylus porosus | reverse complement strand
GCCTTAATGGGATTGTAGCAAAGATGAATTTGGTCCTTTGTCTTCAAATAACTTCTCTTTGGAATATTTGTATTCTAGTTGGAATCTTCCCCCCACCCCCTTTCCACCACCTAAAACCAGGTCAAAGTATAAATGAAGATAGCTCAATGTAGAGTTGCTCAGTCAGAAAAAGCAACTTTCTTCTTAGGATACGGAACTTTTGTAAAGTAGTCTCAAGAGTCTAAATGTCAATCTCTGTCAATATACAAGATCTCTAGAACATCCCTACAAAGATTCATTGTTTGCTTCCCCTTACCATGTGTAAACATTCCCTTTGAAAACAGAATCCTATGAAGTTTAACTCTAAAATGGAGGGGGTCTCTTCTATGAATGCTTATTTATGATCTACTGATTGTAGAGATACTGGGCCACAAATGGCTATGCTCTGTTGAGGGAAGAACAGCATGTGATTTAATAGGCTTGCTAATACTCTCCTTTATGTAAGCAGGAATCCTGAAATCCCATCAACAGGTTATATGTCCATAAATTACCTCTTATCTTTAAATGATTTTTAAAGCAGGGAGAGCACAGCGGTCATTTCTGTACCTCCCTCTGCGGGGAGGGTATTAGTTGTAGCTATGTTAGTCCAAGGACATGGGCAGAAAAGGTTCTTTGGGTAAATGTGATATCTTTCATTAGACTAACTAAAAAGTTGCAAAAATTGCTCTTTGCAAGCTTTCAGGCACAAACATCCTTCTTCAGGCATACAGTGTGAAGAAGGGGGTTTCTGGTGTTGTTTGTGTGCTCTCCTGGGTGGAATTAGAAGCCAATATGCAAAACGCGGGTCTGTGAAAATGCAAATGAATGGTAGTGAAGATCAGAGGGGATGTGAGACAATAGTTGTGAGACAGGTAGGTTGGTGGAGAGGAAAGGGGAATGTTGACCTGGTGATAGGATGTACCATGTAAAATGTAGAGAGGTTATCAGATGGTAGGCAGGTAGGTTATAATGTGCCATAAATCCAATGTCTATATTCAGTCCATGATTTTTTCTATCTAGTAGATTTATGAAATGAAGTTTGGAGGCTTGTCTTTGAAAGGTGTTTTATAAATTCCCTTTGAGAATTAGAACTGAGAGACTGGAGGGAGTGGTTGTGTTATGAGAAGTGTGCACTCACAGGTAATTGGGTATTTTTTTCTTTCACAGATTTTCAGTGTGCTTTCATTCTGGTATACAGTTCCTGCTTGGTTTCTCCTATATATTTTCCATCAGGGCATTCAGTGTACTGGATAAGATATATTACATTTCTGGAAGTGCAGGTGTAAGATCCAGTTATGGTGCTGATTCTATAGGCGATTTTGGAGCTTTTTAACTGAAGGGGAGTGTTTTGCTATGATTAGTTGTCCTGGATTGAGAAGGGGGCTTATTTGCAAAGAAGATAGTGAAG
>NW_017728918.1:47580883-47624306 GCF_001723895.1 Crocodylus porosus | reverse complement strand
GGGATGTGAGTGGGTATGGGGTTTGCAGGGGGAGGGTGGCTGGGGTGTGTGAGGAGGTGTGGGTGTGGGGGTCTGTGTATATGGCAATGCAAAGGGGGGTGCATGTGTATGGTGGGGTGTGCATGTGGGACTTGCCCTATGAACACACATGCTCTGCCCCTGCCTGTACACACACACACACACACACACTCTGCCCTTGCCTGCATACATGCACACTGTGCCCCCACCTACACATGCACACACACATTCTCTGCCCCTGCCTGCAGACAAACACATACTGCCTTTGCCTGTGCATACACACACACACTCTGAGCCTGTCTGAGTATGCACACACACACTCATACCACAGGGCAGGGGGAGGAAGTATGCAAATAGATGGGGGGTGGAATGGGCTCCTGCCTCCTGCTGCCAACTCCCTCTGGGTCCTACTGCCCCTGTGTCCTGTCATCTTTGACAGGCAGCCAGGAACAAATAACTATTAATTTACTACATTTTTTAGGGGTCCTGCTGGCCAGATAGAATGGCCTGGGGGGCTGGAACTGGCCCACAGGCCATATTTTGCCTACTCTGATCTAGTATGTAAAACACTCTATTATGTAAGATAGTTGAGCCCAAACCCTAGAGCCCATCTAGTATGTAAGACACTCTTTTAGGTTGCAGGAGAATGGGATTTGAATTCCATTAGGTTCAGAATCCTGTAAGGTCTTCTGCAAAAGTTGTGTGGTTCTAACACCAGCAAAATCAACTGCTCAGAAATAAAAGTTGCCATTTTTGTTGCAATTTGCATGGAACTAAATGTTTTTTTTGGTGTGAGTTAGACACATCACAGCTAGGCACTGGATGCTGACACGCTTAATAGACAGCTTTGAGTCAGGCATCTAACCTTCAAGGAGTGGGACTACAGATACATATTTTGGTATAGCATTTCTGGTTAGCTTACCATAGCTGGCTTCTGGGAGGAAGCTAATTCTCTCCACTGATTGTACTTGGATATTGTACACTCATCTCTCTCCATTTTGGATCACTCCAAAATGATTTGGGTATCACAGTGCGTAGGTGTCAAAAAGCATGATTTTGATATTTTTGTACCAACATTATTTCATTTCAAAACTTTTGTTTTAATATGTTTAGATTTTAATGGTGGAGAACCACACATGATACAATTATTGGCACAGTTATGAAGCAGTGAAAATTGTCATTGCTCTCAAATGGAGCTCTTTATTTTATAGAGCTGTGAGATTAAGCCGTATGTTCCAACATGATGGTTCACGTAATGCTGGATGTGCTGGATCCATTTGCAAAATTTGTCCTGTAATATGCAATAGAAAAACAACAAATTGTGTTCTCATACTGTAGTGCAGTTTAGGCTACATACAGCTGTTTAATTCATGTACTAGTTTCTTTTATATCTTTCATTACAGATCTATAATGTCCTAATGTGATGCTAGGGTCTGATGAAGTGAACTATATTCGATTCTAATGTATTCTGTTCAGAAAAGTGTTCTGTGTTCCCATATGGGCTCCAAATGGAACTAATTTCCTGTTTTTTCATTAAAAGTATGTGGCTTTTTGGTGTGAAATTTCACACGATTAATTCTAACATTCCTTGAATTTCCTAAATATTATCTCTTTTGTCGCTGGTTCTGTGTTTTAAATACAAAGACACTGAATGTGTATTTAAACTGAATGTTGACCATCTCAAATACACTGTTGATAATATCTTGTACATGTGGTCTATCATCACAAAACTTGGCAGAGAGGTGGATACTTTAACCTTTTAGGGTAAAAGCAATATTTATTTATTAAATATTTATTAAATATTTACATTTTTTTTTTTAAGTTGCATTTGCGGCTGCGTGGGACTATTATCTACACTATCAGTGAAAAATGATTTGTGCACAAATAATTGGCAGAGACGGGCACACACTCACATTTGATATATGTGTACAAATGTGTGATCAATAGGACTGGATAAATATTAGCCCAATTCATGGAGTGGGAGAGGGGAAAAGGAATTGGGGACCCATGTGAAACTGATAGGTGAAGCCAGGCATACCCTGATTGGGGGTGAAGATTAGGGTGGCTGATTTACACAGCAGATGGGGTTGACATCATCCAAAGCCTAAAAATATCTACAGTTCAGTCCTTGCCATTCCTTCATCTTTTTGTCCTGGGTTTGTTGTATATGCATTTATTTGTTTGTGTCATTAAAAATCAGTGACACACAACAAAACATGGAACCCAAAGACTAACAGCTGTACAAAACTAGTAGCCTTCCTCTGCACAAGTAAGGCAACCTATAAAACTGAAAAGGTTTTAGCTAAAATCCTATGAGCCCTATATGCCTTACCCTCATCTGAGCCTCACACCTCACAAAATAACTTTCTAAATAGATGGGTTTTGTAGTATGTCCCTGAGGCCATCAAAAATTAGGATTATATCTGACCAAGAGAAATAGTGGATTTCAAAATCAAGGCCCTCTCAGTTAATACAGGATTCCATTCCATGGCAGTGCCAGTTTAACTACCTCTCGTCTGTGGAAGAAGATTTATGAGAAGAGAATCAGGCTTTCAAGTTGAAGTATTGTGGTTTGCTAGTGAAAGAGCTATACAATACCAAATACACAACCACTCTGTATTCACATCATGTACATAAAAAATGAGCAGCACCTAATGTGGAATACTTGGCATCAAATTTTCCACAGTGACTAATAATAGACAAAAAATCCAAATCCATCTTTTTAGTATAACAACAAATACACTAACAAATGAACAATAAACTACAAATGAAGATGTTATAAAGGAAAATGTTAAAAGTCAAAATATATGCATATATTCATTCTAACGCTCTCTGGTAGTGAATAAGCTGCTAATCACCTTGACTGTCCAGTCACGTTACATTCAGAAGGCATACTCTGAGGACACCGGATAGTTGTTAAGTGAAGAGTGTGGTTTTCCTATAAGTTGGCCACGTCTACACAAGACGCTGACCACGCAGTAGCTCAATACTACTAAACAGCAGCATCATGTGGCAAAAACTGTGACATGATGCTACTGCACAGTAGTATTAGGCTACTGCACACTAGCATAAAAGACATTTGTCAGTGCTACTGCACAGCAACTTGGGTTACTGTGTAGTCATTTAGCACTTGTTTATACAAGTACTAAATGACTGCACAGTAACAACTGCGCAGTCAGCATCTCATGTAGAAGTGGCCATTATGTGGTAGTTCTCTGAGGGGAAATGCAATGTAAGTATGACTTCAGCAAGAGAACAAATTCTACTTCCACCTAAACCTGTGCAACCTGTCTGAATCATGTTTCTCTAGCTATAGAGGAGGCAAGAATATTTCCCTACCTCAGACATGTTTGTGATACTAAATATTACCAGTTACTCCGAACTCTTTAAAGTACAGGATATGATAAATTGTGTCCTATTAAGTCATTCAGTAGTCTTCTGAATTACAGCATAACTTGCATAATGTGTTTAGAAATCAGAAAATTGCATAACACAGGTTGTTAATACTTTGGGCCATCTCAGCTGCTGTCAGTGCTACACTGAAGCTGACATTGAATTTTCCTCAGTGAATAATAATAAACAGAAAAATCCAATATCCTGAAACTAACTAAGTCCAATTTAAGGTTGCCCATGGAGGTAAGGTATTCTGAGTAACAAAGTAAAGAGTTTCAAGGAGGTATGAACAGCTGAGAACAGGCCATTCATGCATGAATTAATCAGCATGTTTAGATTGGGTGGACTTCCTTTAAGAGATCAATAAGAAATGGCAAAGGACCGGTACAATTTTTACAACTTAAATGGCTGTTGACCTTACTCACGGATATCTTACGTAGCTTATTCTGTACCTTATCATATGCTTAGGGTGCAAACAGATGCCATTTTTTAAATGCTTCAAAAGCCCTTTAAATGTGTACATACCCTTTGCAGCACTCCAAAAGCAGCTGCATCTCTTAAAGATGGGGCCTGCAAAGCAGCACTGAGAATCTAATCAACTCTCCCTTTTCTCTGGGGAGAGAGGGGAAGCGGGGTGGAGCCTCAGGTTGCTGCAGCCCCCTGTTCAAACAGCAAATGTTGAGGAAATTATACTAATAGCCATGATGTATATAGTAGAAATGTTGTGTATAGTTATTTCTTTCTGCATGTAGTTTTAGTCTTTATTGAAACACAGGTTACATCTCCTTTGCAGGACATTTCAGAAGGAATACATGAATATAAGGGTCATGGCTATTTTATGTTAGTACCTTATACATGTTAATGGTACTAAGCTGGCTTTCAATGGGAGCACCATAAAGCCTCTTAATAAAATAATAATTGAATGCTCTCAGAAAACAATATGGGAAATAACAAAACATAGTAGTACTATATTTACACACATACTACATACTACAAAAATATAGCCTTCCAAAATTGAGGTTCATGTCTTAAGCACAGCCGATTTTTATGTCCAGAATAGAAGCATGGAGATGTTGGAAGATAGCCACTGCTGCTTTTCTTTCTCTTCTTTGCAGCATGTGCATGGAGGGAGGGACAGAACTGAGGAGCACCAGTTCTGACATGGAGGATGCAATGATGCAGTTGCACCCACCTTATTTCATGCCCCACCCAAAGTTTAAAACCCTCCTGGCCATTGTCACATTTGTGTTCAAGCACTGCTGAGGGAGCCAACTGATTCATGCCCCAGCTTTGCAGCTTAGCTTGTTTGAAAATTCTAAATTTGCCCATGGAGTCTAGTAGCAAAAGCTACGGTTTCAGCTTTTTGGCTAAGCAGTCAAGAACTACTGTTAAGTCAGCTGTGAAGGGGTTAAAACTAATAGCTTCTGCCTGATCAGGAAATGAAGGATGAGTGATTTGAAAATTAGGCTGCTCTATGCAGCCATAAATCTGGAGAAAAAAATGTTTTCTTCTTTCTGTCTTCACGGAAACAATGTGTATGTCTTATTTGGGAGTATGTGATATCCAAGAAAATATGGTATAAATTCCAAAATGACAGCATAACATTTGCACATCTCTACTTTTCCACACATAAAAACAAGTGTCCCTCTTTCATTTAGAGATGGTGCATCAGTCTTTATTAAAAAAAAGTCAAAGTCCTCTCATATCTAGAACATTGCTACTCCTTATTGCATAGTGGAATGATATGACTTGCATCATGGTCGAGTGCATTTGACCTTGCTGCCTGCGTTCAGCAGTCCAGATTGAGTCCAATTCTATTTTTTCAAAGGATAAGGTCTACTCTGCCAGTTTGTAAAAGATCCATGCAGTGCTGTCTGGGAGATAGGGAAAAAGAAAAATGAAAATCAGTTCACCTTATCCATAATTACAGAGGCCCAGCCTTTTTCTGCCTACTAACTAACACTGGAGGAAAAAAGGAATCATGAATGTTTCTTCACCTTTGCTCCTATAACAGAGGTGACCTAAACCCTGCAACAGATATAGATGGATCCCTGTGCACAGCCTGTTTACTAATCAGTAGATAGTGGTCAGAACGAAAACGTAAAATAACGTAGAAATGTGTATTGGCTAAAGTCTAATCTTTTTTCCTCTCATTTGCTGTTAACAAACTTAGAGTTGTTTTACTTCCAGAAAAAAATATCATTTTTTTTGTTTAAAACAAATGCTTTATTCACTTTCCAGTTCAATTTTGTTGGGAAATTGCTTGGACCACGAGGAAACTCCTTGAAGAGGTTGCAAGAAGAGACAGGTGCAAAAATGTCTATCCTGGGCAAAGGCTCTATGAGGGACAAAGCTAAGGTATTGTATTCTCAATTCTGACCTTAAGTAGTGTTTAATGTAGACACAGTGTCTAGCTTGAGTCCTAATTGGTAATTTTATGTTCAAAAAGCACTCATTAAATTTTACAAGAAAACTGTTCTTATTTTCTACAAGCAAGATTTTGTTGACACAGACATATATAAATACATGTGGTGAATTTTATTTTTGACCCTTGTGCTATGTAACATTTCCTTGGGAATGTTGTATTTCAATATTTATTAATGAGACTGATTCAAGACAAAGAGTTTCAATATCGTAGAATAAATATTTTAAACAGTACTACAAAGGATGTTTTATGGATATGAATATCCATACCAATGATGTGGTAGATGTTCTATCCTTGATATTTAGAATTTCTACTTGGTCATACCAATACTTCTTAAGGGCCATATTTATAAAAATAAGGCAATTTGTACTTAAATTTGAATGAAAGAATGTCTTTTTACCTTGTCTTTTTACCTCACTGCAAGTTATGATCTAACCTTGACATGTAATAATAACTATTAATTTTACTGATCTATATTTTACATTATTTCATTAACGACTTGCATGATTCAGTGGCTTTCTTTGTCAGCACTTCCATTTGTCTCAGCAGTTAAAACAGAAGAAAAATATAGCTGAGGACCAGAATGAAATGAACTTATCAGCATTTTGCCATTTTTATGAGTAACATTACTTGGTTTGGGTGATATGCTCTCTTCATATTGCCAATCACATTTGCACTAAGAGACCTCCATTTACAGAATTAAATAAATGAACAAACATCACAGCCAAGATGTTGCTACTTATGTGAACAATATTATTTGTTTACAATTTAAAATCTTCCTGTTCATTGTGTCTCCAATCCAATCTTTCTATATGGTCTGTTCCCAGAAATCTGCACACCCCACTGCTTCTGGTGCTGATGTTGCCAGATCTTGTGGGGTGCATTGTGGTGCAATTTAAAATAAATTTCCCATATAGACTGTTTTCATATTTTGCACAGACTTTTGTAAAGCATTGATCAGAGAAACAATTTAATAATCTATGTAGCAACCTTGATTTTTATGACATTGAAAGTTGATTACATCAAATATTTATGACCGTTGACACTTTTGGAACTATATAAATAACTCCCCATAGCAGTGAATGTATATGCTGCCACATAGCACTAACATGCATCTCAGTTGAATCTACCAGCTCTCTTCCCAACCACCACACAAACTGTAAAAGAATTGTATGGAGAGGTCATACAAAAAACTAGAACTCTTGGTTCCAAAATGATACCTTTTATTAGACCAACTGGGAAATTGCAAGAAAATTGTCCTTTTCTGCAAGCTTTCGGGAATCAAAGTCCCTTTGTCAGGCTCTGGGAAAAGTATAGATGGTACAAGATAGTAAAAAGTCCCCATAGGTAGGAAATAAATATCATTTTTGCACTGAGGGTACTGAAGATGGAAGGCTGTTCCTCTGGGTCCATGCAAGTGCCTTTGTGAACTGTGCTGAGTATCTCTTCGATGTGTAGATCAGGTAGAATTCCTTCCCTGGAGGTGTGAATGGCAGGCAGGGAAGTAAAAAATCTTTCTTGTTCTGCAATGAAGTTCAAAATCCAAAATTGGCTAGCATTCAGCATCTTCCATGTGTCAGGGGTGTACTTGGTAGCTGTGGTGGTCTGAGACAAAAAGACATACAAAAAGCTAGAGCTCTTAGTTCCAAAATGATATTTTTTATTAGATCAACTGGGAAATCACAAGACAACTGTCCTTTTCTGCAAGCTTTTGGGATAGTTTCATAGTAGGTACAGTTGGAAGAGAACTGAGCAGATCATCAAGTCCGACACCCTGCCATGGGCAGGAAAGGAAGCTGGGGTCAAATGACCCCAGCTAGGTGGCTGTCTAGCCTCCTTTTGAAGTCCCCCAGGGTAGGGGCAAGCACCACTTCCCTTGGAAGTTGGTTCCAGATCCTAGCCGCCCTGACTGTGAAGTAGTGCCTCCTGTTATCTAGCCTGAATCTACTCTCAGTCAACTTATGGCCGTTATTGCTTATTACTCCTGGTAGTGCTAGGGGGAACAGGGACTCTCCCATAGCCTGCTGGCTGGTCCTCCTTGGCCAGTTTGTAGACAGCCACCAAATCCCCTCTCAGCCTTCTCTTGTGGAGGCTGAACAGGTTCAGGTCCCATAGCCTCTGCTCGTAGGGCCTGCCTTGCTGTCCCCTGATCATGTCAGTGGCCCTCCTCTGGACCCTCTCGATGCTGTCCACATCCCGCCTGAAGTGCAGCACCCAGAACTGGGCACAGTACTCCAACTGTGGCCTGACCAGTGTCAGCTAGAGGAGGATCACCTCCCTGGACCTGCTCATGATGCATCTGTGGATGCATGACAAGGTGCGGTTAGCCTTCCTGACTATGTCCCCACATTGGTGGCCCATGTTCATTTTGGAATCAGTAATGACACCAAGATCCTTTCAGCCTCTGTGCTGACTAGAAGGGAGTTCCTCACCTGTAAGTATGGTGCTGGTTCTTCCTCCCGAGGTGCAGTACCTTGCACTTGTCAGTATTGAATCCCATCTGTTCTCATCTGCATACCCCTGTAACCTAGATCTAGCTGTAGTCTGTCCCTATCCTCCAGTGTGTCCACTTCTCCCCACATTTTAGTGTCATCCACGAATCTGAACAAGGTGTTTTTCACCCCCTTGTCCAAGTCACTGATGAAGATGTTGAACAGTGCAGGCCCGAGCCCTGGGGGACCCCACTGCCCACATCCCTCCTGGTCGAAAAAGACCCATCTACCACCACTCTCTGGGTGTGGCCCTCCAGCCAATTTGTGACCCATCTGACTGTGTAGGCATAGATACCACAGTCGCCTAATTTCTGAATGAGAATGGAGTGAGAGACAGTATCAAAGACCTTCCTAAAGTCCAGAAAGGCTACGTCCATGGCAACACCTGTGTCCAAGGATTTTGTGACCTGGTCATAGAAGGCCACCACGTTGGTCTGACAGGACCTGCCTTGAATGAACCCGTGTTAGTTGCCCTTAAGCACGATCTCCCTTGCTAGTCCCTCACGGATGTGCTCCTGGATAATTTTCTCAAAGAGCTTCCCCAGGATTGAGGTAAAACTAACAGGCCTGTAGTTTCCTGGGTCCTCCTTCCTCCCTTTTTTGTAAATGGGGATCACATTGGCCATTTTCCAGGCCTCCGGCACCTCACCAGACCATCATGAGTAAAGAAGCTGTGCCAGGGGTCCCGCAATGACCTCTGCTAATTCCCTCAGCACTCTGGGGTGGAGATCGTCAGGAAGTGCTGACTTGAACACATCTAGACCCACCAGAAGTTCCCTTACTAGGTCCTCACAGACCCTGGGCCTGGCAGCACCTCCCCTGGGTCTGTTTGAGATCCCAGTGGGAGGGGAGATCCCAGTGGGGGGGGATGTCCCAGTCCCTGATCAAAAAGATGGAGGCAAAGAAATTGTTAAAGAGGTTAGCTTTGTCATCTGGTGTGACCACCAGATTTCCTAGCATATGCTGCAGAGGCCCTACATTGCCTGGTACCTTCTTTTTACCCCCTATGTATTTAAAAAAGGACTTCTTGTTATCCTTAATCTGGGTTGCTAGTCCCAGTTCCATCTCCACCTTAGCTTTCCTAATAGCCCCCCTACAATCTTGGGCAATGGAGGTGTAATCCTCCTTGGTGATGTCCCCTCCCTTCCATTGGGTGTACACTTCCTTTTTAGCTTTGAGATGTTCATGGATGCTTTTGGTGAGCCATGGAGGCTTTTGAGCACTCTTGCCCCCTTTGATCCACGTGGTGATTGTTACCCTTTGGGCTTGGAGGATCATCTCCTTATGGAATGACCACTCTTCCTGGACTCCCAACTCCCCTCCCCTCCGGAACCTCAGTACCTCCCCAACTAGTCTCTTTACCTCATTGAAATCTGCCTTCCTGAAGTCTAGGGCTGTTGCCTTGCTGCAGGCCTTTGACACACTGCGCTGGATGGTGAATTCCAGTAGGCAATGATTACTATCGCCCAGGTGGTCAAAAACCCACAGTCTACTCACCAGGTCATTGCCCATGGCCAGAACCAGGTCCAACAAGACATTTCCTGTGGTGGGACTGTGCACCTCCTGGGTTAAATGGAGGTCCTATAACTTGGCTAGGAACCTACGTGAATGGTCAGACCTGGCTTGGGATAAAAGTCCCGAAAACTTGCATGGAGTGGGGCATGTTAGGGGCCTGTATTAACATAAGGGGGAATATTTACAACAGAGAGACAAAGTCCTCTCATCTTTAGATCAGTTTCCCCACCTATTATAACTCTTCAGTGGGTGAGTTTACACAAGAAAACTAACTGCACAGCTGCATGCTGGGAAGAAACCATGCTAATACACTGCTGAGCAGTAGTATTAGGCTACTGTGCAGTAACTGTCACTAAAAACCTTTGCACTGGCATTACCATGCAGTAGCACAAGTTACTGTGGGAGGCACAACTTGCCACCCCCATGGTTGCTGGACAGGCAGGAAATTGTGGCCACTGCAGGGCCCCTGGGGCAAAGGCAGAGCAGAGAGCCCTGAGCATACAGCAAGCAGCCTGCATCCACCCTCTGCACAAATATAGGGGGACACATGGCCCCCCATGCCACCCTTGGAGGTGCACACAGTGACAGGGAGCCACCCCTTCCTCCCCACCCCCTGGATGAGCTGCCCACGGCTCTGTCCTACTCCCTGCCCTGGCCCTGGGTCCCATGCACTGCGCTCACTAGGTAGCCCCAGCCAAATCCCCTGCTCCACTCCCTCCCTCACCATGGTGGTCTTGATCTGCCCCCCCCACACCCCTTCTCCTCCATACACTTACCTGCAGAGAACTTCTCCACATGCTGCCCAGCTGTGTTCCAAGTCATGTGCATAGGTTACGCTGCACACAGGCACACAGAACCCCTTGCATCTTGCTCCTGGCAGCCCCTTGCAGGCTACAACACTGCCCACCCGCAAGGGGAAAACTGCTGTTTCCCATGGGAACTCAGGCATCTGGGGGCCCCTGAATGGCAAGGGCCCCGGCCCTGCCAGTCCATGCATTAGTCTTAAGATCAGCAACCATCAGTATACCGCCATCATTAGCAGGGATCCTAGATTTCTGTTAACTGCAGAAAAGCCTGGACTTCATGATTATCAGTGATCTACACATCCCACAGCAAGCAGCACCATTTCTGCTCTCTGTTTTGGCTGAGAGGCAAAAACCATGGCAAAAATAAGAGAATCAGCTATGAGATAAAAGCCCCCCGTGAAATGTATGAGCTATACAGAAGCTAGGGAAGCCGAGCCAAACTGACATGATTCCACTTTTGATAAAGCATTGTTTTTTGTTTCTTTTGGGGTTGTTGTTTTCTTGTTTTTTTTGGGGGGGGGGGAGGGTTCCCATGTTTGTCAGCTTCCATAGTGATCACTGTGAATAGTGCCCATAAGAGAACAGCTGGTTTCAAATGAGATTTATGACAGGTTTAAAATAACTAGCTTTCCATCTTGAGATTCTCATTATCATTCTGACTTATATGATGCCATTAAAGCTTGTCACTTCTGTAGTGCTACAGTATTATAAACATGCTAAACCATTCATCAGAAGAGATAGTGATGAGATTTAGCCTAGTCATTTTAAATTGCTTAACTTCCAATACTTTCTTACCCACCCCCACTTCTTCATCCAAAGTGCATGGAAGACAGTTGTGAAAGTAAAGAATTAAGATCAGTAAACAAAAAACCTTAATTATAAGCAGAATCAGTTGCTGGAAATTGCGTAAAATGTGACTCAAATTAGACCCCTTCCTTCCATGTATTGCATCTCCCTCTGTTGAGTAGTTATGTACCCCATAGGGCTAGGTTATCTATTTTATGTGGCCAGGAGTTTTCTTCAAGTCAGACAAACTGCCAAATGGTTTATGTTTGGAGTGGTTATAATGGGGGAGCCTTCTTTTGCCACCACATTCTGTAGAAGGCAAAAGATGAAAATGCAATCTTTGGATGACCTCTCCATATCCCTGTTATCTGTTGTTTCTTTATAAGAATTATGCCCTCTAATAATGATCTTAATGTAAATTTTAAATATTTTTATTGTTTAACTAATTCAGAATATGTCTTAAGAATACAGATTGGGGCTTCAAGCCAGCTGTGAATTAATCTTCTCAGGGAAATAAAGCACATGTCATATGCTACTACATTCATGTCTAGCATATCATGGATGCCTGCAACATGCCCTCTGTTTCACTGGCATACATGCTGCTTTCATTGAAGGTTGTATGTTGGTAGGGTAATTCTGACCCTTGTAACTGTGCAGTATTAGGGCCCTAGAATTTTGCCCATTTCCTCCACCATGTTGAGCTTTGGCATCATCACACTTATACACCAAATAAAGAGCTGAATCCAAATGCTAAAGCACTGTGACAGAAGGTCCACTTTGAGTCCCTGAGATTTTAACATAAGTTAATGTATTTCATGCCAAAACTGAAAGGGAAGAGAAATACTTTTTATCCCATCCTTCTATCATAAGGACTCCAGATTAGGAGCCATTTTACCAATCTGGACTGTCATCTTTAGCCATGGACTGGCATTAGATTTGTGTTGGAGAACAAAACCTTTCTCCCAGCACAAAAAGAGAGCATCAAGACATTCAACAGGTTTCTTGTGGAAGAGAACTGAGTCTTCCATAAGAAAGTTCTCCCTCTTCTGACCAGGAAGATCTTTCCCCTTTCCCAGACTAACTTAAGTGACCATATACTTCTCTTGGGTATTGAGAACACTCAGTATCCCACAGTTCTCTGCTTCCACTCCCTCCTTCCAAGGGAAAAGGCAAGAGGGAGGGAGAGCACTGGCTCCTTGATAGCCCAGCCAGGGGCAAGCTGTCAGGGTGCCCTGTGAGGAACCAGTTGTGGATACCAGTGTCCCCACAGACACTAAACGGAGCCTGAATTTAATTCTGTGAAATTCTTAGTGCTATAAATGAGGCCTATGACCTCTATTTTAAACTCATGCACTTTCTGCAGGTTCTGTTTTAGATAGCTGCACTTTTTCAGAAATGAAAGAATGAATTCAAGTAACTTGCTAAGATAGAGCAACTGTACAGCAAGGAATGCACTAAGGGAAGCCAGAGATATGGCATTTTAAATTGTGTACAGCATGGTTAGTAGAATGCATTGGGGTCTTGCTTGGTGCAATACTGACCAAAGTTGTTTAAGTTATTTACACTACTTGGGGTGGGGGGAGTGGGAGGGGAGAGTCAGTAACTAAGCATAAATGTGATAGTTCAGAATACAGGAAGCTATCATTTAATACTTTTGTAATTCATGTTCTATGTTCACCTTCTTTGTCAAGGGTAATTAAAAAGGGCTTTATGAGCCAAACCTTACTTGTTAGGCTTTATCTTGATAGAAAGGGACAACTGGACAGTCACCAGAACCAGGGGGGGAAATATCCCTCATGATATCTATTATTTTTGTTATTAATGAGAATATGTAAGATTACCTGCTATGAGTATTGTCACAATTCTCATTGAAGGTGGCATGTTGTATATTATTAATGGTGGAAATAGATTTGTGAGAAAAGGCAGGTGATACCAGGATCCCAGTTAACAGTAAAAGTGATGAACATGGGATAGTAACATTAAAAAAATGTGTAGGGGAAGAATATATAAAATTGAGGTAGCGGGTAGTTAGTTTTCATGGGCAAGACAGCAGAAGGACAAAATCCTTTTCTAGCTATATCTTTTTTATTTTATATGTATATCTATGTCAAGGATGGTTTGAGCAGAGGTGGACAACTTTTTTTTAATAAATTATAAGTTTGCTGAAGAATTGAAATTCAAAGAAATCGAAGCTTTGTGTGATATGGTTTTGAATTCAGATAATATTTTTTATCTAAGGAAAAAAGAGGTAAACTTTGTTTTTTAAACATCAAAACATTGTGTTTGGGATATTTTCAAAACAAAACTTTTATTTCTTCCGTTACAGAAAGGTATTATTTCCATTAAAGTTGAGTTATGTTTAAGAGAAAAAAGTTTCAAAATATTTTTTTGACCTTGTCAAATGAAATGCTTGAGGTTGACCAAAATAAAATTGCATTTTTTTTTTTTTTTTTTTGCCTATTTTGAGTTTAAATGGAAATTACAGTACTTGGTTAGAACCTCCCAATATTGATGGTCAACTGGTACCTCAATCTAAAGTCTTACATTTTATGTAGAGAGAACCTGTCAACCTTTGTTTAATACACCAATTTGTGTTTAATACAGTTTTTAATTCATTTAATCTAATTCTGAAATTTTGAATTTATTCTTTTCTCTGAGTTGTTTCCCAAAGACCTTGCAAATGTCGTCTGATTTTTATTTCATGTCTGCATCCTTCTCCATTGCTCAACTGAGCTGTTAGTTAGAGCTGAGACTTCATTTGTGCTTCTTACAATTCTCGTTTTTAAAAAACCCTATTTTGTCCCTATATGCAATTATGTTAAATTACAGAATAAACTTGCAGTTCAAGTTAGAAAGTCACATTAGAAGCTGTTTGCTCATCAGTGTTGTCTTTGTTAGTTACTGAACTGACTTAAATTGTTTCCCCTTGTCAAGTCTCAGGTACTAGAACAAAAATCCAAGCAACTGCTTCAAACTTGAACACTCCCCCTTGGGGTCATTATATTGCTGTCAAGCCAGCTTCCTGCTCTCTGGCTCTCTCAGCTTCCTGAGCGCCTGCCATGGCTTCCAGCTGGCATTCCCTATCAACCTAAGCTGGCAGGAGCTCCTTTTCCAGCAGAGTTCATGGCTACACTGCCCCTGTGCCTCAGGTTCCAGGCTTATATCCTCTGGCTCCTTCCCTTCTGTTCAGGTGCTCCCCTGATTGGCTGCAGGTATTCCCCATCAGCCTCTAGGATGGCTTGCTTCCAGCTCCCTGCTACCTTATCAGGGTTGTGCCCTACTTCCCTACTGCTAAGTAGCTAGTTGCAAAACAGGCACTTGCAGCCTATAGGCGCCTGACTGCCTACTCCCCTGCAGGTAGCCCATAATTTGCAGTCTTCCGCTATATGGTGGACATTCCTGCTGCATCTTCTCCTGTAAAGTAACAGGAGCCCCTTGGCTCCCTGTACAGTCATGTCATTTGAAAATGTTGTACAGACATAAACATAACCCTTAAGCCCAGTACAGGGTATTAAGGTTTTCCAGGCCCCATTTTATACGCTGCTCAAAAGAACTTCATGTTTACATTTCCTAGTTCTCACCAATTACTAAAACATCTTTAGATGACAATATCCATATCCTACTTCTTGACTATTAGGGCACCCTTCCTACCAAATAAGGACAAATGGTTGCTAGGTCACTTTGATCTTTGTTGTGGTGTTCTTTACTGGTCTTATCAATTAATTTCCTATCTGTTGGCTTTGGAGGCAACTCTGAAACTAACATGCTACTTTTCCAGCAGTTTGGTGTAAGCCATGTATAGTATTCCTAGTTTTGTATTCACTGGGGCCTACTTCGGTTTATGCTGTTAGCAGGGCCACTGTGTGATTTGTATATGCACTGATCAATGGTTGCATTAATCCATACTCCAGGGGGCCTACAATTATAATGGCTTAATTACCAACTGCTGTAGGCCTTTGCAATGTCTGTTTACAACAGTACAGTGTGAGTAGAAAGTGTGAAACTACTAAATCTAAATGGGAATAGTTTGAACAGGTGCATTACACAAGGTGCAAATTAATAGAGAGCTCTACGAAACACTGAGCACTTTTCTCAGCATTTTGTTTCTCCTCACACATTCATTTTTCCCTGCATAATTCCATTCTTTTCAGTAGACTTGCTTCACATGTATACCTGTGTGAGAAGTCAGTCAAGCTAAATGTATTATTCTGAGATATTATCTGCTGTCATATTTGTGTTGATAAATTTGGAGGTTTTGGAAAAAACAATTTTTAGTTCTAAAAACAAGGAATTTATGACTTATTTTGTGACCCTTGGGACTTTTGATCTGGATGTTATGCAATAATCTCATAGTTTGTTTCTCAGACTAGGTGTTTCTGCTCCACTGAAATACATTATCTATCATCGTTGGTTGAAGGTCTGTGCTGCTGGGTTTAGAGTTTTGGCTTACATCCAGAATCTTCAATAGCTTCGTTAGAGCATTTTGTCTACCTAACACATTACAGTGCTTTTTTATAGATACCTGAGCTAATTCTAATCAAGCTAGATACAGAACTGGTACCAGTATAGGATTTTGCCTTGGCTAATTATTCCTACTGAGAGCTCTCTGCAACTTCTAATTAACTTGCGCCCAAGCTAGTATCTCAGCTCAGCAATCTAATGTGCTGTAGACACAGTGGCTTATTTAGACCTAGCAAAGGTATTTCTTCACCTACTTAATCCTTCTCTGTTGCCTTTTTTTATAAATGTGATTGCTTTGTGGTATATAGAGGTAATACTGATATTCTATTATCATCTCATGGTACCCTAACCACTGGTTTATGACTAAAGACATTATTATGCCCTCTTTACAGTTTTAAGGTATGAATTAATAGAAAGTAATATCCCTAATCCAGTTCTTCACTGCTTAAAATCAACCACAATTCTGGGCCAGTGCTTTAACACCTGTAAGAACAAATCACCAAAAACCACTGGCCTCATTAAAATTTAGATTCCAATCTACAAATCAACAAAGGAGTATTTAATCATCCATTATCATCTCAATGGAATAAAAATATGTACTATTGACACTATCTCTCAAACCTTTCTTCCAAGGCAACAAAGTGGATTCCCTAAGCAAGATGGCAGTTTTGCTTCTGATTTCTTATTTTTCTCATCTAGATTTAGTCATCACCACAAAGGTTGCTATGTGTCAAACTTTCTGGTTTCTAATCTGACTTTTGTTTAAGCACAAGCCAAATGTTCATGAAAAAAAAAAGTTAACTTCAAGGCCTACACTTAACACACACAAGTTGATGGCACCACCAACCTTTGTTTTCAGCCAGTTTTTCAAAACTGCTTTCTTTTTTATAATATTGTACATGGAATTACACATTTACAGTGCTTTCCTTAAAGTTATATCACTGTGCTCAAACCAGAGTTTTAATGTATATATTTAAATCCCATATATCTATGGGGTTTCATATAATATAATACACACACACACACACATATATGTGTATATATATATATATATGGAGAGAGAGAGAGAGAGAGATTGGATTTCACAGATTTCATAAAATATTAGGGTCAGAAGGGACCTCAGTAGATCATAGAGTCCAACCCCCTGCCCTGGGCAGGAAAGAATGCTAGGGTCAGATCTTGGAACCCCATTCCAGATTTTGGCAACCCTCACTGTAAATTATTTTTTCCTAGTTCTAATGTAAATCTGCTCTCCGTCAGTTTATGGCCGTTGTTCCTTGTAACCCCAAGGGACGCCCTGGTAAACTGAGTATCCCCTATTCCTTGCTGCCTCCTCCACCCCCACAATGAATTTGTAGGTGGCCACAAGATCACCTCTCAGTCTTCTTTTGTGGAGGCTGAAGAGATTCAGGTCCTTCAATCTCTTCTCATAGGATCTTACCTATAGCCCCATAACCATACAAGTAGCCCTCTTCTGAACCCTCACAAGGTTATCCACATCTCTCTTGCAGTGTGTTGCCCAGAACTGGATTCAGTAGTCCATGTGCAGTCTTACCAATGCCACATAGAGGGGAAGTATCACCTCCTTAGACCTGCTCATGATACACCTTCTAATGCATGAAAGAGTGCAGTACGCTTTACTTACCACTTCAACACATTGACAACTCATATTCATTTTTGGAGTCAGCTATGACTCCTTCTTGAAGTGCAGCACCCAAAACTCGAATGCAGTACTCCAACTGTGACCTTACCAGCGCCGCATAGAGGGGAAGTATCGCCTCCTTAGACCTGCTCATGATACACCTTCTAATGCATGAAAGAGTGCAGTACGCTTTACTTACCACTTTGTCACACACACACACACACACACACACACAAATATATATATATATGAAATTTGCACATTAAATTCTCCTTAAATTCTCAGCTGCATCAAGCATCCACTAATTTTATTTTGAAGGGGTAAAAGGATTAAATAGATGAGGCTAAAAAGGATGGTTTCTTTACTTTAGTATAGGGTATTTTTACACTGGACCACTTTATGTTAAAGTAGTCAAACTGGTACTATAAGTAGGGTGGTTATGATGACACTCAGAACTAAAAACTACCGAAGCACAGCAGCACCATGTTTATTCCCTCCTCCTACTCCAAAATTATTTTAGCATATGGAAAGGTGGTGGAAGGAAAGATGCTTATGCTGGCACTATGCCAGCTGAGCACTGTGGCACCCCACAGAAATCCTTGATTTAGTTGCTTTGCCTTGATGGATCTATAAAAAAGGAACTGTGTGCTTGGAAAAGAATCTAGCCCTGTCATTCCATTGTCATTCCATTGTACACACATGCATACAATATCTTGCAAAAAAATTGCCCCTGCATACGTAAAATTTAATGCCAAACTATGGAACGTCAGGTGGAGCCCCTGAACATTTTTAATGCTTTTTTTCCAAATAGAGAAATCTAGTATCACATCATATACTTGATATAGGTATCTGTGAAATAGTGCAACTGAAATATTTGCTAAAGTTAAATTTAAAAAAAAGGAATGTCTTTCATAAACCTTATCTTCTGAAACAGCTGGTATTAGTGAGAACTGTTTTTTTTTTTTTTTTACTGATGACACATTTTAATGCATAATAGCAAAATTCAAAAATAGGAAAAAGAAGGTACTTCTGTGTATCTAGATTAGTGGCCATTTTGTTGCAATTTAAGGTTGTTTAGTTTCTAACCCACCTCTGACACCTGTGGAAATCTTTTATACAGTATTCGTTCAGAAGCAGAGAGGGGTAGAATTCTGGCACTGCTGAAGCTGATGGAATTTTCCATTGACTTTAATTCAGGCTTGATTTCATTCATAGCCTTTTACTATTTGGAGCAATGCAGTTCAAGAACAATAGTAGATTTTTGCCTAGTAACTTGAGAGGCTGAAGTCCCAGTCATAGAGTGTTTACCCTAAAATGAGACGCGAGATTTGTCATCAGAATTTAGCCATCTGCATCTCTTTAAATATTTCCTGATAAATGGATTCATGAAGTGGTATAATATTTCCGTGTAATTAGTGGTGGCATTTTCAAATCTGAATAACCAAGAGGGCAATTTAACCTTCTGTTAAGAATTACATACTCTAGGGCTGGTACTTTAGAAAATTACATTGTTCTAAGAGAATACTCACCAAAGAATTACATCAGACTCTGAACAGATGCTGAAAGATCCCTGTTTTATTACTGGTGCAACACAGTGGTGATATTAAAAGTCTTCATCTCCTCCCTCGCATCTGATGTTAGAACAGATTTATATATTTTTCAGTTTTGATAGTGCAGTTGTAAAATTCATATTGTTGTTTCCAAAAACGCCTGGTAGATACCTGCTTTCTTGTAGTGCAAAATCACATTATTTTCATGGGTCAAAACCCTGAGGTCATTCTCCACTTTTTTTGCCTCCATTCTGAATTAAAAGATGGTAAAGGACTTCAGGATTTAAATTGTTAGGGTTTTATTGGAGCTAGAAGGAGATTCCAGTGTACCTCGGTATTGTTTATTTTATCAGTGAATATATTCTTCCTTTACTGTTAAGCACTTCTTCCCTCACACTGTTTTTCCTTTATTTTGTTATTGTGATACTAAATGTGGATGATGCAATATTTTTATAGCTCATATCAGCACTTTCAGAAAGTAAGCCTGGTGAACAAGTTTCAGAATTCATTCTTCAATAGCAAACCCTTCCATAACTATGGCATTCAATCTTTTCCACTTAAAAGATATTGCTACAGGTTGAAGATTTTTTAAAGATTTGGAAATGCATTGGATACCTGTTTTACTAGTGCTATAAACTTTTTTTTGTGTGTTAATTTTGTTAGAATCTAGGAGCAATGTTGTCACCTATAACGGGGAATGTTTTATTAAAGGCATGGAAAACTGCCTTCAGTTGTTTATATTCATGAAAAAGATATTTCTAGCAACTCTTGATCAAAGAAAGCTTATGATTACAATGATGTCAGACATAAAACTAGTTTTACTGAAAAGAGGGAATTAAATGAAAATATGCTCCTTCTGCATTGCTGTGGCCAAAGTGTTTACTTCCCTGATTTTACTAACAAATGTGGTTGTAGGAATGGAATGATAAATGATAATTTTTTCTAAGGGAGAATCTAAGCTAGGGGTTTTCAGATTTCTTTTGATTGAATGTAGGAAGGGGCAGGATTTCCTTTTCAGAGAGTAAGTGGCATTTTTCTTTAGGTAGTAAAATAACATACATTTCACTTATCTTTAATTATATACAACAGAGTAAGGCTTTGGACTCAAAAAAATGTCATGAGATTTTTTTCTGTTAGATATCCTAAATTTGTTTTATAGCATCAGCTATGCCAAGCAAGCAGTATTTCTCTAGTGGAATGTTGTATATGTTCCAAATTAGAGATGAACAGTGCCTAGCTATGATCTTTGTCTATCTTTAACAGGGCAAACTAAAACATCATATCAGTCCCTAAGCTTTTGAGTTTAAAATCCATTTTGATATTTCTAACAAAAAAATTACAGATTTCAAGTTCCAAGAACTGGTGAGCCACAGTCTCAGCTGGTAGGAATCAGTTGCCCAATATCTAGTGTAATCAGGTTGGCACCTTTTACTAATGTTAAGGGCTTGATCCTGAAACCATTGAAACAAATGGAAATTTTCATATTTACATAAATAGAAGCAAATTCAGTCACTTAAGTACCCAACCTATGTAAGTCTTTTCATTGCCTTCACTGGAGTTTCGAAAAAGCCAGAAGTTCTGGTGAAATAAAAGGTGTTGAAGTCTAAACCAGAAAAATAAATCACTGCAATCAAAAAGAAATTAGAGACAAGTAAAGAAGAGGTATGTGAAGTTAATGGCTTGGAGCAATTCTGAGGACTATAGATATTTTGCACTGATGGCTTTTCCAATCTGTACTTCTGCAGAATAGTGATTTATATTCTCAAATATTTTATTTATCACCATGGGGAACTATAAAAACTAGTTTTGATCTTGCTGGGTTTTGTTTTATGATTATTGTTCTTGCTGTTTTACATATAGAGAAATGCAGAAAAGACTGTTTTGAATTATTTGCAGCAATTATGTTAAATCCCAATTTTCCATGCATAATGTTATCTGCACTCCTGAGGACCATGATAAATACTTTCAATATTCTTTAATGGGTTACTGTTACAAGGAATTTTGCATTGCCACAATAGACAATATTACAGTAAATTAAATTACAGTGCACACAATTAAGTAGAATAATGAAAAAAATCAGACTTGGAACAACAGCTCTTAGGAGCCCTCTGAAATTCAATTCCTTGATAAACATAATAAGAGAAGATGGTGAGTGGAATTTAGATAGCTAAGCGAGATATTATTGTGTTTGTAATATCTCTATCAGGGATTAATGTTCTCTTATTCAGAGACATTGATTAGACTCTAGATTATTTTTCTGATTGATTACTGTTTTACTGTAGCTTTCCTCCTTCATATATCTAACCAGAATCAATATAACTTCATAACTATAACTTCATCCTGGCACACTTCTGGTGCAATCTGCAGTTATTTGTCGTTTCTCAATAACAGTTTTAAAGAAAATCAGCACAGACTGTTACTTCAGCTTGTAGCCATACATTACCAACAAAAAAATAACTTGTATCTCCCCTGAAAAAGAGAAGTGTTAATTTTACATATGCTCTGATGTGAGATTCTTTTCAAGGAAATTTGAGAATGGGCTATAATTTTACTTCATAGGATATAGTTTAAAAATATAATGACTATGTAGCTTTGGACAGCCGTTGTTTTGAATGTGAGTGTATCATCAACTGGAATGAAAAAGAACCATGCTTTTTTGTTTGAACAGATTTCAAAATATTATTTTTCTCTTAATTTTATTTTTCTTGGAGATGGGCCTGAATTGAATTCTTGTGTCCAGGATGATTTCAGAAGTGGGAGTGAGAAGGAATCGTATAGTCTGTTTCTAGACAACCTACAGATTGTTTATGTCTCGGGACAGTGATTTCACGAAACTAGGCTTTAGTTCCCTATCAATAAAATGATGATAATACATATTATTTACCGTTTTCAATAGGTGTAATGAAAATTAATTAATTAATAATAGAAAACTATTTTATGTGTGCAGTGTCTTATCACTGGTAAGTCTAAATCTTTCTGAATCCAGATCCAGAAAGAAATGCTGCCTTGGGTCCCATTCTATATAATGAAATAATCTAACATCTGGGCTAGAAAATGCCTGATGTCTAATGACATTTTCATGCCTTAGGAATATCTTTTTTTCGGGGGTTTTTTCTAGCTGCACTTTTGTACCTACTTAAATATAATATTACCTATATAAGATATTATTCCAAAGCCAAAAAGGCTCATGATTTACCATATAGTTTCAAGGCACGATGACCCCACAGCTCAGCACTGCTCAGTGTGTGTGTGTGTGTGTGTGTGTGTGTGTGTGTGTGTGTGTGTGTGTGTACTCCAGCTATCTCCCCTACTCATGATTGGAAATGGGTGTTCTTGTCACAAGTCCTAGGATCTCCAAAAAATGTAATGCAGATGATGTACATGTAAGCTAGTTTTACTTAATTTGCTGAAGCTAGGTAAATAAACATAGGGTTACCATGTTTCCTGTATCGAAAAAGAGGACACTTGTGAGTAGGAGAAGGAAGGTGGGGCATATGATTGTGGGAAGGCAGTGATATACCCATGTCCTACCTCTGCCATTCACTCCTAAGCCCCTGCCCCTCCAGCCCTGCTGGTGCCTCTCACCCCTGACCCACAGCCCCCTAGTTGCTGGTGCCTCTCACCCCTGACCCACAGCCCCCTGCCCTCCCAGCCCCTCTGCCCAAGCAGCTCCCTTGTTGCATGAACAGACACACACGTGCACGCATGCAGGCATGCACACACAGAGTGTCTCTTTACCTGGGAGTTTGCCAGGCCCATGACTGGAGCATGTGACCACCAACAACCAGTCACCTTGCCCACTGCTCTCAGCCCTAAGCTGCCAGCCCAGGAGAGCAGAGGAAGAACAAAAAACTGAACATTTGCTCTTATTTTAAGAACCTGTGTGGACACAAAGACAGGGGCCAAAAAAGAGGACATTTGCAGGAAAACCCAGACATGTGGTAACCCAAATTAACATATGTGGAGCTCCATACCGCTGCAGTTAGACTGCTAATAATAACCAATCCAGTTTTGAACATGAAAATTCGATGTCTCTATACTACACTAAAGTCTGAAGTGTAGACATACCCTTTCTTAGCTCAGCCTGTCTTCAGTCCCATTCTCTGGAAACATCTTTTTGCCATTTTTTAAAGTCCTCCCCACTCCACCCCCCACAGGACCCAAACCCTGTTAACAGACAAAGAGAGAAGCAAAGAGAAGCAGGGATAGAAGGAATAGATGACTGCCAATGAAGATGGAACAGTGCAGAGTGAGCAATGAAAAGAAGATGTTACAATGGAGAGACAGAGGCAGAACTGTGCTTTTGAATAATGATAGGGAACAGTCTGCCAGCGGAGGTGGTTCAAGCGCCTACATTGAACACCTTCAAGAGCAAATTGGATGCTTATCTTGCTGGGATCCTATGACTTGGGCAGGGGGCTGGACTCGATGATCTTCCGAGGTCCCTTCCAGCCCTAATGTCTATGAAATCTACTTGTATCGACAAGTAGAATATACAGTAAATTCATTAAATTATTCATTCAGTTTGACTGTTTCAAATATTTACAAGGCCAACCCAATGGTTCCAGCTGTTTGTGAACAAAATTAATATTTTAGTTTATTCCTTGTAAAATCTTTGCTTTAATTGTTAAAAACTCTCCATGGAGAAGAATATCTTGTATTCTGTGTGGTATGGAGTAGGAAGCACAATGTAACAGACCTTTTCCTTACCAGTTACAGGCAGAGGGCTTTAGCTGAAGTGTATAAGCTTTGATAAATAGTTTAGGATGAAAGTATATCCACAAAAAATCTGTTCAAATTCATTGTTGCATCCATAAATTGTGGCTCAACAAGGAGTATGGACATCTGTTTACTTTGCCTTTTTATGGTGGCACAAAGGCAACAAAAAGCAATATCTGTTTCTTCCCTGAGGTGTCAGGTATGAGACCTCACTCCTTGCCTTGACAGCCTGTGTGTTTAGGATCTGATCTAATCCCCAATTAAATCAATACCTGCTTAAAAGTGGGAGTATTCAAAACTTCCATCTTGCTCAATGACAATCAGTATTTCCCTGAAATAGTCTCTGAATATGAAATAAAAAAATGCCTTAGAATACATATTAGAATAGATTTAATCTTCACCTTAAAGTATACTTGCTTTGTTGTTTCTGTATTTCTTAACATTATATAGTATATTGTTTCTGTCATTTAGTTGTTATGATTCATTTGAAGCATTCCTATAAACATGATCCAAAACATGGGATGTCACTCCTGTGAACATTTAAAATAAGGCTGTTACATGTTTCACTGTACCACATTTGTCCTTACTACCACAGAACAGCCCTTATATTAATTCCTTGCTGAAACCTGCATATTATTTTTGGTATGGTTATCTTGACAATTCCAGTAATTCTTTCTTTAGGATTGGGGCTCCATTGTACTCAGCATTGCACAATCACCCAAGCAAACTGTGTTCTGAATCATTTCCAATGTAATTTGAAGGAAGACACAACAGGTCAGCCTGACAAATGAAGAAATAGGCAAATAGAATAGGATAATGTTGCTTAGCTGTGTGCATAACATGAAGCTTTGAAATCAAATGTCTTAAATTAAACACACAATAGCAGCTACTCCAGTGCCATGTGACCTTGCCTTTATTGGCTGTTTAATGTATTGTATGGCAGAAGTGGGCGTCGATAGAAGTTAGCAATCTTAATTTAACTCATGTGGAAGGGATCCTACAGGCATGTAAGAGGAAGTAGATATATGACCACCTGAGAATTTTCAAATATCTCTCTGAGACGCAGACAAAAATCTCTGCTTTTAACAGCAGAATTTGAATTATTCCATAAAAACTGATATTTCCCCTATATATTTTACAGCACCAAACATTCAGTTTTGCTGATGGCATCATGTCAGCAGCAGAAGTACTAGATGGAGATGCTTTATTTGTGCCCACAGAAATATCTAAGACACCCCAGATACAGCCCTCGCTAAAAGTAAGGTTATATGTGGTATCTCAAATAAGACTGCATGGTTATTGTGGGTATTTTTGACTTTTTTCATTATAATGGCCAGAGTAGCGATGCCAATCTAAATGTTAATGTCTACTGGTTTCCAAGTTATATAGTAAGCACAATACTACTGTTATAGCTGTTATATCAGTTAAAAATAATTTAAAACATTTGGCTTATTTTACTATTTAATATTAATAATTTAGTATTCAATTAATAAACTATTTAAATAAATTTAAACAGAGATTTACTTTAGGTCATTACTAATTTGGACTTGATTTCAAGGGATTTTAGCATTTTTCACTTAACTCTTTGGTTTCAGACAAAAGGTTCACTGAAGTGTATAAGATTTATGAAACCAAGTTGACTAGATTGGCAGAGTCTGGAGGGCCTGGCTAGGATCCAGAATGACCCGAATACACTGGATAATTGTCCTTAATCAATTAAATAAGATACAACAAGGGCAAGTTGCAAATCCCTGCACTTGGGACAGATTGACTGCATGTACAAATACGGGCTAGGGAAAGGTTAACTAGGTTGCAGTGAAAGACCTGGGGTTTACAGTAGACTGTAAACTGATTGTTATTGCAAAAAAAAGCCAAAAGCATACTGGGTTGCACCAACAGGAGCATCACTTTCAAATCAAGGGAAGTGATTCTTTCACTGTATTCAGTACTGGTGAATATTGTGTCCAGTTTTGGGCCCCACAATTCCAGGGTGATGTGGACTTTCAGAATATGTGGGCAGATTAGGAAGAATTTAGTGTAAAGAGACAAAAAGTCCTGGGAAATAAGACTTATGAGGAAAGGCTGAAAAAACTAGGGCTATTTAGTCTGGAGAAGAGAAGACTAAAGCAGGATTTGATAACAGTCTTCAAAACCCTGAAAGGCAGTTATAGAGATCATGAGGGTGGAGCTTTTCTCAAGAGTTTCAAGAGTAGGTTTGTCAGGCACTTGGCCATGAACAGGGGGTTGGACTAGGTGACCTTATGATAGGGGTAGGCTGAGTCCAACCCACGGGCTAGGTTGGGCTTACGGTAGACTCCATTTTTCAGCAGCCCTGCCTGCATCACTGCAGCCAGTTTCCATGGAGACCTCAGTAGCAGCAGCACCGTGACAGTGTGGAGCCAGGGCTTTCATGGAGACTGATCCTACCAGTGCTGGCAGAGCATGCAGTGGCGCTGGGAGCTACTCCAGGGCTGAGATCATGCAGGAAAGCATGGTCCAGAGCTGGAGGCAGAGCTGTGATCCACTGCCTGCACGCCTCAAGCAGGGGCATGCAGGCATTGAACCTCAGCTCTGCCCCAGCTCCAGACCATGTTGTCACCACTGCAAGATCTCCTCCACAGCCCTGCTCAGTCTCGCACCCTGCCAGCACGGGTGGGGCGGATCTCCATGGAAACCCTGATCCCACTCTGTCACTGCGCCACAGCTACCAGGGCCTTTGTGGAAACCAGCTGTAGTGACGCCGGCAGGGGCTGCTGGGAAATGGAGTCTTGCCTGACTTTGGGTATAAGATTCATTTTAGCTCAGAGGAAGGAGTCACACTTAAATAACTGGAATATTGTGCTATGCATGTAGATTATCACTGTGTACTACAAAATAGGAAAGCAAATAACCCTTCAAAATATATTAGCTAACATAGATAGATACATTCTGCTTCTTCACTCATCATACCGTATCTCTTCTAAACTTCTTGAAGGGAGGATGTCTTGTAGACTTGTGCCTGAATATTTTAACAATCTTTTGTCTGTGTTAAATAGATTATTTGTTATATACTATCAAAACTATGATAAGGATATTGAAGACAACTGTGAGAAAAAGATGCCTGCTCCTAGAAGTAACAGTTTTGAAAGACCCTCTTTCAGTTGTAAGATGCAACATAATTCAAGTGACTGAGTAGCGGATCTAGTTTTGCCAGTTCCATGTCTTTAGTTTGATTTATTGCATCCATTTTCTTTGAGGTAAGGTCTGGGGTTTATAAGCCTCAAGGAAGCATGATTGCTTTGAGTGTCTAAGACTCAAATGTTATGGGACATGGTAAATTGGAGCTCTTTCTGATAGACTATGATATGCTCTGTAATCCCATCTTCTTCTCTTCTTCTAGTTGATTTTTGACATGTACTTAAATTTTCACTTTAAAAACAGAAAATTCATTCATTGTATTTTTGGATAACACTGCAAGTTAGTGACATTAGAAAGATGAATGTGTCTTTGGTCTGATAGAGTAAATGACCAATTTGAGTTGTTTAGTCATTCTCCAATCAGCATTTGGCCCCTCAATGGATAGAAAAGCATGTGCTGTGGCTACACCATTAGTGGATCTTTTTATAGTATGTTTGCTTATATTTTAAGATACACTTTAACTACTGTATTCATCAGTTTGGGTTTTTTATTATTTATTGACATTATTTACAAGTTTTATTTTAATGTTTCTGTTTCTGTTCTTCATCTTTATCAAATGGTTAACATTTATCTTTAGGCAAATTGTTTTTTGGAACTTTCCTTCTGTAAACCCTAATTTTTATACAGATTACAACATCTGAACACAATATAAATTCCTACTTTCTGTGGCTTTGGATCAAGCTCAGTGAGGGTTATGATAACACTTACACTACATAACTGATGATACATTACACTTAGACCACATTAAATTTGTGGAGTGTTGGACATTGTGTAAAGTCAGAAAGTGATGTGAGCAGTCTCACTTAAAGGGTTAATACTTTTTTTTTTTTTGCCTTTACAGACCTGAAATACAAACAGAGGGCTTGTGAGCAGATGTGTGGCTAGAAGCCAGGACACCTGGGCTTTATTCCTGTTATGGGGGGAGAAGAAGGACTGCAAGCAGTCCTCCTGGGATGCCAGAGGTCTGAAAATTGCTCATTTTATCTCCATGAAGCAGACTGAAGTTACCCTAACATGAACTAGGTAGCATGGCCCAGAATTAATCCTCACCTTAAGAAGTATAACCTTGAGATGCTATAAGGGGACTTACCACAAATTAACAAGCTTTAATGCGTGGACATTCATGTTTAAGTGCTCTTAGTATGAAAAAGTGCACTATATAATTTCACCCTGACAGAAGGCTGGAATATCACATTTCCAGATCCCATCATCAGTGCCCTGAGAAACTGTTCAAGAGAAAATGATGTGAGGTGGCCTCTGTTTCCTCCAGTTTTACAGATGGGAACTGATGCTTGTCTGAAGGGGAGCATACTCTACAACATCATCAGTTTACTGGAGCTCAGTGATTGAGATGAGGGTGGTCTTGGTTTTGGCTTGGAGTCATCTGAGATTAAACAGCTTGCCATCCTTTTTGTAGTTTAGCTCCACTCTGGCTGGAAGTTTGTTGGTGGTCAGATATAGTATCATGGTAAGGAATATCAAGAAGAGTGTTGGAGTGTTGATTCAGCCTTGCTTAACTAACATCTTAATGTCAAACAAATCTGTGATAGAACCATTACTGCGAACCACTGCTCACATACCCTCATGAAGCAGGCAAAGAATGGTGATGAATTTCAGTGGGCATCTGTAGTTCAGAAGGATCCTCCACAGTGCCCTTTGTTTGAGAGAATGGAAGGATTTTTTGACATCAAAGAAAGCCACGTAGAGAAGCTTATGCTGTTCCTGGCATTTTTCTTGCAGCTGGTGAGCTGTGAAGATTATGTCAATTGTTCCTCTTGATGCCCTAAGCCCACACTGACGTTCCGGGAGTACCTCTTCAGCAAGTGGAAGGAAACGGTTCAGGAGGGTTCTCAAAATGATCTTTCCTATGGTGGACAGCAAGGTGATCCCTATATAATTTCCACATTTGGACTTGTCTCCTTTCTTGAAGATTGTCACAGTCATGGCACCTGGGGCACCTTGGATTTCCTCATCATTCCAAATCCTTAAAATGAGGACAAGGAGCTGTGATGTGAGCTTCTCTCCCTGCTTGAAGATTTAATAGAATCATAGAAAATTAGAGTTGAAGAGACCTCAAGAGGTCAACTATTCCAACTCCCTACTCAAAGCAGGAATATCCCCAACTTGATTATTCCAGCCAAGGCTTTGTCTAGCCAGGTCTTAAAAACCTCCAAGGATAGAGAGTCCAAAACCTCTCTGAGTATCCTCTTCCAGTGTTTTACTATTTTCTTAGTGAGAAAATTCTTCCTAATATCTAACATAAACTTCCCTTACTGCACCTTGAAACTGTTGCTCCTTGTTCTGTCATCTGTAACTACTGAGAACAGTCTAGCTCCATCTTTTTTCAACCCCCCTTCAGGTAGTGGAAGGCTACTATTAAATGCCCTCTCAGTCTCCTCTTCTCTAGACTAAATAAGCCCAGTTCCCTCAGCTTTTCCTCTTAAGTCATGTCCACATCACCCTCACCATTTTTGTTGCTCGCTGCTGGACTCACTCCATTTTGTCCATATCCTCTCTGTAGTGTGTGGCCCAAAGCTGGACACAGTACTCCAGATGTGGACTCACCAGTGCTAAATAGAGGGGAATAATCACTTCCCTTGTACTACTGGCAACACACCTACCAATTCAGCTCAGTATGCCATTAGCTTTCTTGGCAACAAGTGCGCATTGTTGGCTCATATTCAGCTTATTGTCCACTGTAACCCCAGGTCCTTTTCTGCAGATCTCCTTCCCAGCCAGGCAGCCCCTGGTCTGTACTACTACCTACGATTGTTCTGTCTTAAGTTCAGGACTTTGTACTTGTCCTTGTTGAACCTCATGAGATTCCTTTTGGCCCAATTCTCCAACTTGTCTGAATCCTAGCCCTACTCTCCAGCATACCTACTACTCCCCACAAGCTTAGTGTCATCTGAAAACTTGCTGAGGGTGCATTCTATGCTATCTTACAGGTTGTTGATATGATATTGAACAAACTGGCCCCAAGACTGACCCCTGGGACCCTCCACTTTATACTGGTTGCCAACTAGACATTGACCCATTGATTACTACTCTCTAAACCTGATGCTCCAGCCAGTTTTCTATCCATCTTACGGTCTCATACTTCCTTAGCTTGCCTGGGAGAATATAGTGGGAGACTATATCAAAAGTGTTACTAAGATCAAGGTATAGCACATCCATTGGTCTTCCCGCATCCACAGAGTCAGTCATCTCAGTCAGGGGTCAAGCATGACTTGCCCCAGTGAATCCATGCTGACTATCCCTAATCACCTTCTTCTCATCCAAATGCTTAGAAATGAATTCCTTGAGGATCTGCTCCATAATTTTTCCAGGGACTGAAGTGAGGTTGACTGGTCTGTATTTCCCTGGATCCTCTTTCTTTCCTTTCTTAAATATGGGCACTATGATTGCCCATTTCCAGTCATCCAGTACCTCAGCTGATTGCCATGAGTTTTCAAAGATGATGGCCAGCAGCTCTGCCATCACATCAGCCAACTCCCTCAGCACCCTTGGGTGCCTCCCATCTGTCCCCATGGACTTCTGTATGTACAGCTTTTTTAAACAGTCCCTAATGTGTTCTTTTACCACTGTTGGCTGCTCATTTTCTCTCCAAACTGTGCTGCCAGGTACAGTAGTCTGGAAGCTGATCTTGCCTGTGAAGACTAAGATGAAAAAGGCATTGGGTGTGTCTACACGTGCACATTTACTGTGCAGTCATTAAGTTACTGCACAGTAACCAAAAAATACTGTGCAGCATAAGCACGCATGTACATGTGTGTGTCCTGCGCAGTAACTATGACACTTTACGCTGACTTGGGCATAAATTTGTTACCTGCATAATGCAGGTATCAAATTTATCCCTGATTAGTTACTGCACAGTAACACATATGTAGACACTTTACTGCACAGTAACACTGTGCATGTGGACTGACATGCAACTAACTTTAGTCCCAAGTAAGTCCATACACAGCGTTCCTGTGCTTTAACAACTACATGTGTAGATACTGGCCTAAAAACTGCTTACTGGGCACATGTAAGCATGCCTGTTGAGTGCTTCAGCCTTTTCTGCATCCTCTGTCAGTTGGTTGCCTCCCCCATTCAGTAAGGGTCACACACTTTCCCATATCATCCTCTTGTTATTGACATACTAGTAAAAACCCTTCTTGTTACCTTCACATCCTGTGCTAGCTCCAACTCCAATTATGCTTTGACCTTCCTGACTTGATCCCTGCATGCCCGAGCATGTTATACTCTTCCCTAGTTGTTTGTCTAAGTTTCTACTTCTTATAATCTTGGGTTTTGTGATTTAGTTTACTGAAGATTTCCTTGCTAAGCCAAGCCGGTATTGTACCATACTTGCTAGTCTTCCTGCATATCAGGATGGTTTGTTTTTGCACTCTCAGTAAGGCTTCCTTAAATACAGTGGGGATTCCATCAGCTCCAGGTGCCTTATCATTCTTCATCCACTTGATAACTTCCCTTACCTCATCAAGGTTTGGAGGGATTCAGAGATCATCTCTGACTGGGTGTTGTGGGATGGAGTTGAGAACACTCTAATCAGCAACAGAATCTCGATTGAGAAGGTCAAAATGCTCCTTCCAACAGGTGTTGATGGCTCTGCCTTCCTTGATCAGGTCTTTTCCATCCTTAGGTCTGAAGGGATTTGGTCCTTGAGTGTTTAGACCAATAGTGTAGATGGCTTTTGTGGCATTGAAAAAACTATGCATATCATAGACATCAGAAAGACGCTGAAACTTCTTCACCTTGTCTTCCCAACATCAGTTCTTCATATTGTGGGTCCTCCTTTCAACCTCTTTCTTGGCCTAGTGAGATTCAGCTTCTTTTTCTTGGAGCTAATGTCATTCTGCCAAGCACAAAAGGCCTTGTACTTCCAATAAATCAACTCATGGAACTGCTGGTCATTTTCATCAAACTGGTCTTAGTGTTTTCTGGTAGAGAATCCAAGCGTCTCTTCACAGGCACTAATGACAGTGGACTTAAATGCACCCCAAGTGCTGCTAACATTCTGCCATTGTTGTTGATTGGAATTCTCCAGTTTTATGTTGAGGCACTGGTTGAAGATGTCTTGCTTACTTGGGTCCTTTAATGTTGCTCCCCCATTGGCATTGCTTCTGCTGCAGCCATTGTTTGGGATCCAGTTTAACATAACTGGGTGGATGACTCAGTGATCAACCTAGCAATAGTCAGCTCCTAAAATAGCTTGGGTGAAATGGACAACTTTGCAATCCCAGAAATGGACAATGACATAGGCAGGTGCCTGTGCTTAGATTGTGGGTATTGCCATGCGGTTTTGTGCTTGTTCTGCTGGTGGAACAAGGTGTTGGTGATGGTGAGTCCGTGTTCCATGCATTTGGTTAAGAGGGGAAAGCTGTTGGATTTGACCTTTCCCACTCCTTCCTTGCCAATGGTCCCATTCCAGAGGTGTGATTCCATTCCAACCCTAGCATTTTATGCTGTATTGTGACAAGCTCCATCAGTGTTGCTAACCATATAAAGGAAAGAGTTTCTTTCATGAGGGGAAAAGAAAGGTGTTCAGAAGAATAAACATAAGAAAAAATCATGTATTTGCACTTATGACAGCTAGACACAAAAGTGTTTTTATTTTAAAGAAACGGATTCACTAAAGTGAATAATAAATAATAGCTTGCAAAGGGTTGGTTCTTAATTATAATTTTTTCAGATTGTTCTCCAAAAATGTAAGAAAGCAGAATACTTAAATATAATTAATTATGTTCCTATGCAAAAGAAAATGACAGTACCTAATGATGTTCATTGTTGTTTTCTGCCCATATTGCTAACTGTTCTGGGTCCTTTTCTGTTCTTCCTCTGTTCTCTGAATGCCTTATAAACATGAATATCATATTTAAAGAATAATACAGTGGAGTTTTATTTTTAGACAGCTTCCCCTGAATTTTTCTGGCAGAATATCAGTTCAGGCAAACATAATTTAAATACAGTACCTTCAATAGCTTGGGTTTGACACGGATAACAAAAGATGTTTGATATGTCTTTCTTAAAATGACAGTGTCAAGAAATGTTGAACAATCCAGGAGAACACTGAAAAATAAATTGAGACAGGCACCTTTCTGCAGGGTATGGTGATGGTAAGATTGTGTAAAACAGTTTGAGACTTATATTCTTGTGCATTTCCATGTAAATTGTGAAACTGAAATGGCTCTTTAGAAATCTGAATTGTATAACCAGGTTTTGAATTTTGTAAAAATAGCAGTATAAAAACAAAACAGTAAAAATCAGCATTGTTCCTGACAACAGATTTAAAAAGAATAAACAGTAGCCAAAAGACTGATTGACAAAATTCAACATTATCAGTGACATGGTCTAGCACAGAATTTATGGTAAAAAGTAATTGAAAAATAGAAGTTCTTCTTGTAATGTAATTTAATCAGGTGTCTTCTAGATATACTTTGTGACAGATGACCAAAGAAAGCTTCTATCTAGTAGAGACTGAATAGGGCCATGAGATTTGCATCCAAATCCAAGGTGCCCCAAAATTGGGGGAGTTTTGATTAAGAATGTTGGTTCAAGCACTTCTCTACTATTTCAAAGAACTTCCATACTATCAGGTGACCACATACTTTTTAAAACTTTCTCAGCTATATTGCACAAGCTGGTTAGTTGCACCAACTATGTTAATGCAAATGAAGAATCCACTAGTATTGACTGATATCCTGTGACCCAACGTGTTCTTCAAATTCTCTGGATGCTTTTCATAGATTCAGAGATTTTCAGAGATTTTCACCCTCAGCTGACCTGACTGCATACTTACACACAGAAGGTGCTGACAGTGCATACTCTTTCCATATAGTTTAGCCTATTTTTTCATTGTTTGCAAGAGTGTTTGTTTGATTGTTTTGGTAACAGATAAACCTAAATGCCCTAGGTACTAGTGTTGGGTATAATTTTAACCCTTGGTAACTTCTAGTTTTCAACCCAAACTTCTGTCTTGGAGGGGGCTCAGCTGTCAAAGCAACATAAGATTCATAAAAGCTTTCTTATGCTACTGTCTCTTGATGTTAATGTCCCTTGAAAATTTTCATAACATGTATGTAAGCTTTACTGTATGTTTTAATTTGTGTTGTTTGAATAGCTAATATTTATTTCTCCCTTTTTTTCAGTCTTTGTAGTTTTTGCAAGCTTTTTTTCATTTTCCTACTGTTATGTGGCTTACCAGTCTTTGAAACCTGAATAAATAAATATTAAATAAATATTTTGCCAAATGGTAGTATGTATTCAAAAATCTTAACAGGGTACACATCATACATGGTAGTAATCTAGGAAACTGCCTTTCTGGTGTGTTTGAATACCCCTGGCTGTTCTTTAATCACTTGGCTCTGGCAGGCTACTTCTTTAAAAGAGCAAGCATTGTGCCAAGTTCTTATAAGTTGTCAGTCTTTATTTTGAGAATAAGAACTATAAGAGGGAAATGTGGGTAACACAGCCAGTGTTAAGAAGCTGTGCTAAATGCTTCTTCCATGCACACAGTGTTCTTGTTAGTGACACCCAATAAATGTAAGTGACATGTCAATTAAAGCCAACACAACAGTCACTCAGGATTCATAGCATCTACTGAGTCATTCTTCTGTGATCTCCTCTATCACACGATAGACTGTCTGCCAAATTGTGTAAGAAGTGCAGTCCAGTTTAATTCACACAACTTGTAGTTCCATTGAGGAAGTTGAAATAAACACGACTGCTATTTAGGACAGTTTCACATAGGAACACAACATCACATTGATCATTTTTTAAAAAGCCAGAGAAGATGATACAGAAGGTGGCTGAGTTTATCATATGTCACCTGGTTGGGTGGATTAACTAAAGTGACAAACAAGACAAGTCTAAGAAGGCTCATCTTCTGATTTGACCTGTGCCTGTCTACTGGGCCACAATGCTAACCAAGCAGACTTTTAAATATTCTGAGTCTCAGTTTCCATAGGTAGCTAGAAAACAACATTTTCAATATGGGTGTGTACTAATGTTTGCTGCACTTGCTCTACAATCATACAACTGACTTTAAACTGTGTGATTATAGTCTGGGACCAGCACACATAGATTTTTGCTGATGCCAGAAGCCATACAGGGAACCCAAGTTAAGTAACTCACGGTGAAGGAGAGGTGAGAGAGTTACGGTGGGAAACTGGCTGGTACATGAAGGTGGGGTTGATAGGACTGAGAGGGCTAGTGGGTCTAGGGAGTGGTTTTCCATCTAGGGATAAGGGTTTTGGGAGGAGCTAAAAATTGCTCAGTCAGGGTTGGTGGGGGAAGGTAGAGGAAAGGAAGGATGAAGCCTCAGTGCTGAGGCAAGTAGTTGGGCTTTCCCAGCCCCAGGGCTGTGCTCCAAACCTGTTCAGGTGTTCGCTGGGTCAACCCATTCCCAATCTAAGTTAATTCACCCATTCAGGTGAACTAATTTAGATGTAGCCCACCATTTTAGACCTAATGTAAATCCCCTGAACATCTGCGTAGATGGCCTTTTAGATTGACCTGACCTTAGTTAGGTTGATCTAAATGTAACATCAGCATGTACCCTGTGCACATAATTGAGTATGTACAGGAAAAAAATGTCCCCAGATTACCCGCATTTTGTAGATGAGAAATTGTGGTGTTTAGAAAGGCTGCTTTTGAAGAAAAATGATCCCAAATATAGGGATAGGTGAGGGAACTAGACCATTTGCATTCAAATCTTGACAACAGCTTTCTTAGTGATTGGGGGCACTTAGTCACTATTTTCCTTGTGTTCCTTGTGGGTAAAAAATTGAGGTAATAATGAACAACTTCATAATAATATAATATTTTAATGTTATAATAATATTAAATAAAAGGGTCAGTCTTTGGCAAAAATGATAATTGAATTCAGTACTTCACACAGTCTCTAAACCATCTGTCACCTTTTTTAGCTTTAAATTTATGTTTTCTTTTTATAAAATGTTTCATTGTGTATATTTTACATAGATTAATGCCGGAAAAAAAATAAAATCACAATCAGCTGGCAGACAAATGCTTTACTAGGTACTTAGCTCTGAGTTCAAATGGTTAAGATTTCATGATGACTGTGAAAACAACCAGCATTATTCTATCCACTTCAGTTCTGACCCATTTCCCTCCCTCACTTAAGATAAAATATACAGCAAAAGCCCTGTTATCCTGAATTTTACTAACTGAAATACTCTATTAACTGGAATTTCCAGCTGGCTGGCCATGAGGTGGGGTTGGGGGAAGGAAGCTCGCATGCAACGGTGGTGGCTGCTGCTGCTACCACTCACCACCCAGCATTGCTTCTGCTCTGTGGCCAGCCGCCCCCCACCACCCCCCACCCCACTCTGTCAGGCTGAAAACAGCCAGCCCTAGGTAACTGGAATTTTTAGATAGCACCCCCCATTCCCGTTCCCCCCTTGTGCCAGATAATAGGGCTTTTACTGTAACTGGATAGACTCAACATGTTTCTAAATATACCATGTCTTCCACTTATATATTCAGTCATATTGTTTTCTCTCCTTTCCCCTCAAAAGAGGAGAAATATGTTAATTTTCACTGATAAATACTAAACTGTGTTGCTCTGTAAGAAAAAGTATTATGTTAAGATATTCAGTTGTTATAGTACAGGCCATATCATAGTCACTCTTAATAAAGGTGTCACTTCTTTAAGATATTCTCCCTGAGGCATCAACTCAGACTGTGAATTGCTGACATACTAAGTCACAATGATACGGTACCCAGAAGTTTCCCAACATTTACATCAATCCCAATGTGACATTAAAGTTATAAAAAGAATTAAATATGGGGACAAAGCAGCGCATGAAAGCTGTAATTTATAATCAATTTCAGTAATTTTTTGTTCTATTAGATCATAGTTAAATTTAAGTTATTTACATGAATAAAAGCAACAGATATTTCAGTGTCCCAATTAAGGTGCTTGAACTTTTTTTTGCAGATTATAACTATGATTTGATAGCCCTTGAAAGTTTTGCTTTATGTTTTTCTTAAATAAGTTATATATTATGACTATGGGGAAAATGTTGGCTTGTCACATATGTATATTCCGCCACGTTGTCATACATGCAATTTCTCTATGGTGTAGTTCATTTACTGATTAGGATGATAGATACTCATACTGACCATACTGTCATGGTTCAATCCATTTATGGTTCTCTGAGATTCCTTCCATGAAAAAGGTAGAGTGATCTCACCTTAGAGTCTATGGAGAGATAAATGTTAAGGTAAAAAGTGTCTGTTCCTTGCTTTCCATCTATCCATATATATTTCCTACATGTATTTGTGAACACTTGCAATCCAAAAGGTAGTTCCATTACACCACATACTTTCACCAGTTTCATCATTATAGCATACCACCTTTTTAGTATTATTATTATTATCATCAGCATTTAACTTGTACCTATTTTTACACCCTGGGAGCCTCTAACTTTAAGTCATCTTTGCAATCTCAGAAGAGAAGCACACAGTGTGAGAACTGGTTGGTTCAAGGCTTTGTAATCAATATGCTAAAGATACATAAATGTGATAAGAAGAGAAGTTCACAGAATAAGCTTTTAAAAATTACTCTTGCTTTCAAAATAGTAAATAAATATATCTTTATTTTCCAAAAAATAGTTATTCCATACTCAGTTGAACAGTGAGACAATGGGTAAAAGAGATTCAGATTTGCCTTGCAGAACTTTTCTCTTATGATAAATGGTTAGAGAGCTGTGGAGTGAGAGAGAGAGCAGCGTGCACTAGAAATCCTAAAAATAAAAATGAAAAATGAGTTAATACTAACTCTGCACATGCCCTCTTGTATTAGCTTTGTAATAGTTTTTGAGTAATCATGTTTTGCCAGCAAGAAATGATTAGAGAATGCAACTTTCAGAGTTACATGCAGGCATATTTGTAGAAACCCATTTTTAATTAAGCTCACATTTCCACCAAATTTTCATCCCTTGTCAGGGAGGTGAAACAATACTGCATGGCTAAGTAATGCAACTCAAATATGTATACAGGCTGGAGGCAAGGGCAGGGGAAACCTCGCATTCTGTACCCCTGCCACCTGACTCCTGCTCCTGGCTTCCACCTTCAGCTCTGCTTCTGGTTCCTACCCTGACCTGGCCAGGCCCAAAGATGCTACCACTGCATTTCCCTGGCTGAGTTGGTCCTAGAGCCAGCCCCACTGTTGCTGCTGATTGCTCCAAAGCCACACATGCTACCCAGAAGATAAGAGGTGTAGAGTACAGATGGTGAAGTGGCAGGCACCAGGGACAGGCACAACCATGGGAGAAAGGAGTGAAGAGGGGGCAAGCAGCAGGGAGGCAGGCACAGGCACTGGGGAAGAGACAGAAGGGATAGGTGGCAGGGTGCTAGAGGGAAAGTAGTACAGGAGGCAGGCACAGTGGAATAAGGGGTTAGGGGCAGGCAGGGGGAAAAGCAGTGGGTTTATCTATCCCCCCCTCCCGCTTCTGCTTTGGGGGAAAAATTTAAGGTGATCCTCCAATAATTAGATCCTATATATGAAAAATTATTAAGAACTGTATTGAAGGGGCTGGATATGGAGCTGGAGCGGGGTGGGCGTGGGGCTGGACTCGGAACATGAGTGCGTGGCGCGGGGTGAGACAGAGAGTGGGGGGTGGCATGCGGCTGGATGCAGAGCAGTGGCAGCACAGGGTGATGGCAACCACTGCTGCATTCAAACTCCCTACCCCACACTCCTTGGAGGCAGTGGCAGCATGGGATGGTGATGCTCCATCCCCCCCGCCATCATTCTTGATGGGCAATTCACTACTATATATATAATTATCAGAATGACTTCCATGAATATTGTGGGTTCATTTTTAGGTAGCAAAGGTAATGCCTCAATAATGACAGTCCTGGATTGGCCAGGACATTCCTGAGTTTGGAGGCTGGTCCTGGCCTGGATGAAAATTAAAATGAAAGTCCTAGGCCCAGGGTGTGGGTGGTGGAGGCAGAGTAGCAGTAGCTGTGAAATAGGAAGCCCTATTAACACTAACTGTTAACACCTGTGAAGTATAGAGCAATGTGTCATTAACTGGCCATAGACTCCCTGAAGCAGCAGAGGGCGGGGGCGGGCAGGCATCCTGCATCCTGGATTTCATTGTTGTATATAGGCTAAGTACTGACAGTCAAAAAGCCTGAGGCTGAATCAACTCAATCTTCTTAGGTTAGTCTAAATGGTAAAGGTTGAACTGATAAGCAAGTGAACAGACATTTACTTTTGATTCCAGTAATGCAGCCATATACCTGCAGTGGCCCAAGCCAGAAACTGGGGTTCCCTTTAGCATGTCTCCTTGCTCTGCTGGGCCAAGGCTAGCCTGCCTCCCCTGCAAAGGGAGGGTTTGTGGAGATGTGGAAAGCATCCTGGGATGCTGAGGGACTGTGAGTTAATAAGAATCTGCAGGGGATCTGAGACAGAAGTTTAATAAACTGATTTAACTTAAATCAGTTAAGTCTGATACTACATCCATCCAGGTTTATCTTAACTGATTTTGGCAACTTTGAAAGCAGTTTACGTGCACTGAACTTCTGTTGTGTTACAAATTTGAACCAGTTTCTGATCACTTATACCGTATGTGTAATTTCTGAGCCTAGCTGTAGTCACCCTACATATATATATATATGTAGGGTGACTGGTATATGTATTACACAAGAGCAACCTTGACATACCAAGTTTAAAAAAATGGTGGGGCTTTTCATCTTCACTTACTAATTATGTAGAAGGGTTTGGGATGTTTGGGATGAGGAATAGTGGCTATTTACACCATGAACTCCTCTACGGAATGCGTTTCTTAGGCTCCTTCTACAAGTATTGCACAATTAACTGGATAATTGTCGAATTACCTTGATGTCAGCTATACATGCAAAGTAGCTATCGTGCTGTTAACAGCTCCAACCAGCTATAAAGTTAGAGCTAAAAAACATGTACTAACTTTATAGCTGGCTGCTGTCAAGTTTTAATTTGCACATGTGGCAGGGTCTCCCCTGCAGGGTTCACCATGCTGGGACCCAGCTGGATCCTTAGAAGCCAGAGGTCATGGCTGCCCCAGGGGTGTGTGAAACCAGCAATAAGGTGCAATGGGATCTAATGCACGATCCCACAATTAAGCCTCCTAACATGCATGTGTGGTGTGGCAGGAGGCCCAATTGTGTTGATCGCACATTAGATCCCATTGCACCTTTACCTGCACATGCAGAGGGGCTCTTAAAGCCTGTTGGGATTAGTGCTGTGTATATGCAAAGACCTGGTTTCTTCTGCTAAATCCCCCATTTTTTATGCAGCTGTGCTCTAAAGAGGTGACCTGCACCAAACTATCTGGGTTTGGTAGGATCTGTTGTGACAGTGCAGGGTTTGGAAGTGGATGAAGTACAGTATTAGGATCCAATTGATCCTAAGGAATGTCTCTTGCAAACCAAGGGAAATGACTTATGAGAGAAGGCTGGAAGAATTAGGATTGTTTATTCTGGAGAAGAGAAGACTGAGGCAGGATTTGATAATAGTCTTCAAATACCTGAAGGGTGACCATGAAAAGGATTAAGACAGACTTTTCTCTGTGACTGTAGAGGACAGGACTGGAACAATGGCTTCAAACCTCAGCAGAGGAAATTTAGGTTAGGAAGAAGTTTTTATCTATGAGGGTGTTTAAATATTGGAACAGGCTTCCTAGAGAAATAGTAGGATATCCATTTCTGGAAATTTTCAAGGTCAGGTTAAAAAGGTACTTGACTGGGTTGCTTTAGTTAGGGACAATCCTGCTTTGAGCAGGAGACTGGACTAGATGACCTTGTGAGGTCCCTTTCAGCCCTATCACCCTATGATCCTGTGATCCTATACATTATTCTATTAAGATCATAAAAAGAGGTGACTGAGGAGAATAAAAGAGATGTTTATAAAATATGGTAAAGAAAAAAGTAGATAACAAACTGTTATCCACTCTGTCATAATACAAGAACTCTGTTCAGCCTGTGAAATTGTTTGCATCAGTTTTAAAACAAATGTCAGAAAGTACTGTTTTATATAATACATAATTAATTTGGAGAGGTTATTACTGCAGGATGTTTCAGAGTTCAATAATATAACCAGGCTCAAAAAGGGATTAGACAAATTTATGAAAGACAGGTCTATCAGTGGTGACATTAAAAACAGTAGTCAGGGGTATAATCTGAGGTCCAGGGCATCCCTAAATTTATGACTTCTGTTGACAGCGTGGCAAGAAATAAATTGCCCTACATGTCTTTTTTTTCTTACACTCTTCCTCCACCATATCTGCTACTTGCCACTGTTGGAGGAAAGATTCTGGGCCAAGGAGACCTTCTGTCTGAATCAGTATGATTTTTCTTATGTTCTAAACTAGATAGGATGGCACAAATAATTATTAATCATTTAACTTATTAGCTAAAATATTTAATTGTCTGTCTAATTGCTAATTTTGCATATAGCTTTATGCTCCTTATGGATCCATCAACTTTATGATTGATCACCCTTGCTTTATAAACACTGAAATATTGTAGGGTGAAAGGACTGCCTCCTTGCTCTGCCAGGCATGAGAAGCCCCAGCCTCATTCCCCAGTTTCTTTAGTAGGTGACCTGCATTGTTTTCTATTTCCACAGTGTCAGAGAAAGTCCTTGTTCACTAAAAGTTTCCACTAAACTTCTGTCATCTTCTTTGTTGAGATAACTTGAACTCCATCATGTTCCTCAGGAAATTGTAGTGTGACAATGAGGGACAAATCCTAGATGCAAAAAGGGCATCTAGCATGATCCCTACAGGACACTCAGACTGTGGCCTTATGTATCCACCTTTCATGTTATGGGAGTTGTTTTATATTTGGCATTTGTTTCATTGGGAAACATTGGCGTCGTGAGCTTAGAGACACATGGTAGTGAATTCATAGAAAGGTTTCAATTCTAAATTGGCTTTAAAATGTAACATAAATTTCTGGGGTTTTTTCTCATCTAAAAGTAGATGACCCATCAATATAATATTTCATGGATAATAAGTTCTTATGTTCCTTGAATTTTCTGTCTAGTTTTAGTTTGGCTTCTCTTTGTAAAATGTTAATAGGAAATTATTGAATTGGGCTCTGGGTAATTTTTTTTCTTGGCAGTCCTACTTCCATTGTTAACTAATACCCTTTAAAAGAACAGTCTAGCTTGTTTTAAACTTGGAATAGAGGTACAATAATATTAGATTTGTAAATAAAAGTAAATAAAGTAATCTCTAGGTGCTGCTTTCATTCTGCTCTTCATGCAGCCTGATTGTTCAAACCCTTACCTAACTTAAATGTCAAAATAACCTCCAGAATTATTACACAGAATGTGTCTGGTGAAGCAGCTGGAATTGCTACATTCACAATGTACCTCACTCAGTAGCAAAAAAGTGAGACTAGTGCATATGCTCTACTCTTCTAATCATAAACACAAAGTTTTATCCTTACCACAGTTGCCATATATTAAAGGTCAGACTATATAGCCGTGATTCTTCATCCCTATAGATCCAAATTTTTCATTAACCACTTTTCCACTCAGTCCTTGGTCCACCCATGTCCATACACAAGCAACTGTTACTATAAAAGTAATAGTCTTGGGGTGGGGGAAGTAATTTAACACCTCTCTAGCACAGGGAGGTGAAAGAGAATAGTATTACAGTTATATGGCATGACCTACACATCTTCTGTATTTCTCCTTCTTCTTTGCTTTTTTTTCTTTTTCTAAATTTCCTGATATTTTCCTAACTAAATGTAAGTTAGTAAAAACTAATGTCAAAGAGGTTTTTTTAGGGGTGGCTCTGATCCTGGAAAGACGTATATGCATGACATAACTGTACTTCTCTTTGAAGTCCAAATGGCAGTTACCTAGCTGTGTGATTGCTATTTTTGTCACTTAGGCACAGTTTGTGATCCTACCTCCTATGCAGTGTGGAAATACAAATATCCACATAGCTACTGAGAATATGCAGTAGGCTATACTGACCAAACAGGTACATGCCTCCATATGTGCCTGTAATTGGAGCGTGAAAGTACCTTGCATGAAAATATGACTATTGGGTATTAGAGTAGGGGAGCCTCCTGTGTTCTGGCCCAACTAGCTCATAGCGGGGCACTCACACAGGAAACAGGAGGGTTTTGACCCTACATCACTCTAAGCAGTGGTCTAACTCCTGATTCACAACTTCCAGCCACCTCTCTGATCCTTCTTTCAGTGATGGTCTTTGGGCAGCCAAAAAAGGGAAAGACATGGATCCAAGAGGAAAAAACAAGGGGGTATGTGACTCAATGAGAGGGCTGTTCTAGAATCTAGGGATTCAACACAGACAAGTGCAAGGTGATGCACCTGGGGAGGAACAACCGGCACCATACCTACACCATACCTACAGGTTGGGGAACTCCCCTCTTGTCAGCAC
>NW_017728918.1:47565965-47580304 GCF_001723895.1 Crocodylus porosus | reverse complement strand
TTCAGGATACATCTACATGAGGTGTTTCCTGCAGAATTGCCTAATTAGATCTGCAGTAAACATCTTGGTGTCATCACATGTGGCCCTATTAGCCTACAGGAAACTAATATACTTCACAGAATATTAGTCCTTGTAAATACAAGTTTTATCCTGATACTGATTTTATTTTTTGTGTACAATGGCCCATGCACAGATGCTGACAGGGCTGGCTGGGTGGTCATGAGAGTGCTTCAGTGTCGATGCTGACCCCCCAGGTCCCCTGCCAGCTGGGGCTGCTCTGAGTTGGATCAGCTTGCTGCACCCAAGAGTAATAAACTCTGGTGTGATATGCACAAGAGTTTATTTCTGTGTATTAATATGCATGTGTAGATGCACCCTCAGTGTTCTCCATCAACATTAAATGCAAGACGTTGCAGTGGCACAACTTCAAGAGGAGGCCAGAAAAGGAGGCTAGGTAATACCTAATCTGTGGCCTGGTGGTTGGAGTAGTATGCTGACAAGTCAGAGAGATGTGGGTTCCCCCTGGGTCTCCTTCATAGATGAAATTCCTAAACTATTGGGCTAAACCATGGGAAGGCCTTTTTTTCTTTTTGCTAGGCCAAAATTCCTGGCCTTACACATGTATGGAGCCACATATAAGCCTGGCAAGAGTGCATCCTGTTACATCTGCTCGGTAACTTAAACACCTAAACATCCACAGTGCACATGGAATAAGATGGTAAACTGTTTAAGTGCCAAAACATGCAGTTACATACCCTTTGTATATATAAAGTAGAACAGGAATCTGCCATTAGGCTAACATATGAAGATACTCTCGTTAACTTCAAAGATACTGCTCATATGTATATATAGCATGTGGAATTATAGTTGTTCAGCACCCATAACAATGGTTTCTGGCCCATATAAGAACTCTGGGTATTATCAAATAAAAAGAATAGTGAATAATGGTGTTCATTTTGATTTTATCGTAGAATAGTTTTCATTATGCTAAAGATTTAAATTACTTTCACATGGGAACAATGTTGATTATGGTTGTTCACAACATGTTCTTGGTTCAGTAAAGGATTTGCATAGCAATTTTATTTTATTGCATAAAGGACAATTCATGCTTCAATACTGGTGCTAATATTAACATTTTTTGGTTAACTTTGAATTTAAAAATAAAAAAAAGAAAATCACAAGGATTTTTTTTTAACAGTATGTGGACTATAAAAACCAGTAGCTGCATCCAGTATTCCAGTCCAAGTTCTTCTAGCTACCTTTCAGCTGTCTTTCTCCTCATTATTGTACAATGCACTCTGGGTAGGTTACTCACCAAGTTAAAAAAATACTATATGACTGGCTTCTTGATCTTGATTTCCATATGATGAAATTCAATTCAATAACAATATTCACAAGTGAGAGCAGAGAACACTGTTGAAAGTGTCACTCTCAAGTAATAAGTTGTTGGTGTTCTAGAGAGTTGGAGAGTCATTGTTCTTCAATTCCAGGTTGAGGCAGCCCCTTGTTATAAACTTTGGCTTAACTTTTGAAAGTATAACAATCCAATTAGATCGGTTTGTGATACTTCAGGCTTGAAATACATTCAATCCCGTCTAAGTGTTCAAAAGAACTTTCCTCTTATTTATAAGTTCTTGATGATATTTCAAAATCAATAACATTTAACAGCGCAGTATTCTCTAAAATAAGAGGCCTTGAAATGATGGATATAAGGTGCAAGTGTAACTTTGTTTCCTGAAACTGTACTCTTCTTTTTTTCAGTGTATGTGGAGTTTTATATTCTTCTTCTCTCACTCTCCCCCCAGCATAAAGTATTTTCCACAATGGACTTGAATATCATTCAGCAGTTGTCACTGAAGTAGAATGCTACAGACCATCTTGGTTAGCAGGGATGGCCATAAAGACCATAGTGTACCAGAGCTTCAGTGACTGCATTGATCTAGTTTCTGTGATATTCTCCTGTTATGAAGGTTATAGTACTGTTAAGAGTGGTGTTGTAGCTGTGATGGTCCAGAAATTATGCTAGAGGAAAGGATTTCTTAGGGTGATATTTCTTTTTGGACTAACTGCATAGTTGTTGGGAGGACACAGAACCAGTCCAAAGCACTGGGTTCCTTTTACACCAGTCTGCTCATGGATCCTGTACGGTACATCCCCTTCAGAGAAAAGGGGACCAGACCCCTCCATGGATTTTCTGTGTGTGTGTGCATGTGCATATGCACATACATGCTAATTTGGATTACATTATCTAACATTATGCAAGAAATATGTCAATAAAAGTTTAGTTGTCCGTAAATGTTTGCAGTTTGTCAGTGAAAAAAAAAAGTCTTGAGTTGGCAACCTTGAGCCCATTCTATTTCTAAGCACATTTACATATTTTGTTTACTTGGAGATAGAGGTCTAGCTTATGCATTTCAATATGTCATTTAGATGTTTAGCCATAAACTGTGGTATCCTGTAAGAGTGTTTTGGTCTTCCTGTCTGCATCTGCATGTCTTAATATGGTTGGCAACTGGCACATATTAATTTAAAGGTGCAATGGGATCACAGGTGCATGGCAGAAGGTATGATTTTAGGACTAGGAATCAGATCTCAATAAAGCCCTTTCTATTTGCCAGTGCCAGGGGGAGCCCAAAATGATTGTAGGCTCCACCCTACACTGGTAAGTCAAAAGCTGAGTGCCTGCAGCCAATTATGACCTGCATAGGCTGCAGAATGGGGTGGGCCACCCAGGCCATGGCCTGGCCAACTTCTATCAAATTAATTTAGCTAGCTATGCAGTTAAAAAATAGCTATACAATTTTAACTAGAATGACAATTGTGTGTTTGTGGGTTATATAAATTAACGTGATAAAAGTTGGTTGGGCCATGGCTTGGGTGGCCCACCCCATTCCAAGGCCTATGATGACTTGGTGTGGTCTTGGGGCTAGGACCACACCGCGGCTGGTCAGAGATTTCAGACTGCCTCAAGGGTAGGGCCAACAACTAGCTGATTGTCAGCACCAGCGTCAAGGCAGCCCCAGGCATGCCATACTTTCAATTTAAGGCACCATACAAACCTGCCATAAAAATGTTCTGTATTATAAGTGAAGATGTTAATGGCTGGTTTTCCATTTTAAGGCACCTTAAATTGGATTCCTATGAAGCACAATTAGCATGTTAATTGCTGTATACATGTAGCATGTAGAGGCACCCATTATAATAGTCTAATCCATCTATTTTTTAAAATCTACACTAAATTCCACAGTAAACATATTGGGGTGTTTCATTTTATTTTGTTTCATTTGAAACAGTCTTTCCTAGTATCACTTGAAATATCAGTTCCTGGTGTTTGCTTCTTGGTATATCTATTTATTTTTTTCAAAGAAAGAAAATTTCACTTTTGAAGAAAGTATATGCTAATACAAAACTATAGTTATTCAACAACTGTATTTATGTTTTCTGATTTCCTTACTTCCAGAGAACCACAGTATGGGTGTTTCATGCATTATACCCAAGGGAACAGTGTCTTTTGGAGTACCATTTTTATTACATGTTCCAGATAGTCAGTGTGGCTTATAAATCTGTTTAAGGTTAAGCAGTTGCTTAAGTACCACCTTGTATAGGTGGATTTGAGAAAGTAATTGGTTTCTTGAATCCTAGGAACATAAGTTTGGAGTTCCTTTATAGATAAGCAGTAAGCTATAGTTAAACATTATACATCCCACTGAGTCCATGACACAGCATGACATCAAATTTATTTAATAAATTAATCATGTCCCATCTTAAACTCAGTTTGTTTTTTTGTCCACACTACTGCAGTTGAAAAGCTGGTCCAGAACATCATGATTTTGCTACAAAACTCATTCTAACTTCCAGTTTAAATATTGCATTAATATTTTTTCTTGTGCCAAAATTGTCCTTAAGTTTAAATAGTTTTTTTCCCTCTTCATTGTTCATGCTCCCTAATTCATTTAAGAAGGTTACATGATATCCACTTTCACTCTTAATTTTACTAAACTAAATAAGACAAGATCTTCTAGTTTCATTTTGTCAGACAACCTGTCCCTTTCCCTTATCATCTCAGTGCCCCTTTTCTGCACTTGTTCCAGGTTGAATTAATAAGGTTGCAATAGCTATTTAAAATGGATAAATTTAGTTTAATAAGTCTCTAAATCTACAAGGAGATCATGTAGGAACACAGTCCAGTAAAGAAGCTGTTTAATTCCTAGTTTGGATTACAAATACAAGGGCAGATTATGCAAACATTTATGAATTACTTAAGTAATTTTCCTAAGGACAAAAGGGTCGAGGAGTTAGTGCTTACACCAACAAAAAGTGACATGGATCATCAGCATTAAAAATAAACTACATATTTTTGCTGTTCAACACGGTATACATTTTACAGAGACCACAGCAGTATTCAGACATCCAGATTAGAATCTGAAAAGATTAATTTTAAAAACATAAATCATCTTTACTGAACTTCATGAGTTCAAAGCCACAAAAATATGATTTTTAATATTCCTAATAAAGTATTATGTTATTTCTTTTCATTTTAGTCATGAGACTTTGATTTTCCTATATAATATCAAATGTAACTGAGAGTTAAGTTTCCAAAAGCAGCTTCTAAATTGTACCTGAAGTTTTATATATCCTGTGTCCCTATTACAGGTTTATCTTACAGATATCTTGTCAGAGACACCATGTTTGTCAAATGAAAAACATATTTTTAGGGTATTTTTTTTTAAATTGCAATTCTGTCTCTCCATCTATATGTCTATTTACTATGGCTGCATGAAGCTTTGGTAGCTGATCTGATTTGGTAGAGATTCGGCCCAATTCGGTGGCTAAATCTCTGAATCCAAATCAAATCAGGAGACCCGCTAATCTCTCCAAATCAAATTGCAAACCTCTGAATTGACTCGGATACATTCGATGTTTCAGACATACACACAGTGATAAATGTTTTTTCTATATACCTCACGGTACCAGGCAGCTCATGAATGCTAAGATGGTGGGACAGATGGAATGTCCAATGGGAGCATGGGGGGAGTCTCCTGCGCACTTGGCAGTGGACCCAGAAGGGGACCAGAAGCACTTCTGGTCCAGTTCCAGGTCTGCCAGGGAGCGTGCGTGTCCCCTACTCCTCCTACTGCCCTTCCCCCTGGCTTGGCAAGTAGTGCCTCCTGGGTCTGGGAGGGCACCTAGGGTCCCCCAGTGGCAAATCACTGAGCCAAGGGGGCACAGGAGGAGGGGCATTCCCCTCACACTTGGCAGCAGACCTGGAATCAGACTGGAAGTACTTCTGGTCCACTTCTAGGTCCATCACCGAGCATGTGAGTGCCCTCCCCCATGCTCCTGTGGGACGCTACATCCACCCCAGCATTGCAGCATTCACAAGCTGCACCTGGTACCTTGAGGTATGTAGAGAAAATATTTAAAACTGTGTCTATGGCCGAATCACTGATTCTCCAAATCAGCATCAAATCCTCAGATTCAGATTCAACCGAATCAAATCGGGACAGTGATCCAAATCAATTAATTGAATCACTGTTCCTGATTTGAGTCGAATCCAAATCAAATATTGCACACCCCTACTGTCTTCTCTCTTCTGAGTGCTTCTACATGAGATGTTTACTTCAGAGATGCCTAATTATCTCTGCAGTAAACACCTCTGCATTTACACATGTGCCCCTTTTAGGGTATACAACACTAATAAACTCTGCAGCAGGGCAGTACTTATGAATATAAGTACTAGCTTGCTATGGAGTTTTTTCATGTGCAGCAGAGCACATGTAGACACTAGCTGGTTGGCTGGCTGGGCCACAAGGCTGCTTCACTGTGGGTACTGCCTGCTGGCTAGTCCCATGCAGATGCACCCTCTTGTCCCAGCCAGCCCCTCTGCAGCACATTGAGCCCAGCTGGAGCAGACTTGGGCTCAATGCATTGTGCATTAATAAACTCCAAAGCAATATAATCCAGTTATTTGTTCTCAGGGGCACATTCAAACAGTGTTTCCGGGAGCAAAAAACTCTGGACCAATAAGCTACAGAGTTTATTCTATGTTTGTTAGTTGGTTGGTTGCTTGGTTGGTTGGTTGAGGGGGAGGGAGAGAGTTTACAAACTATTAATTACAACATTAATTAAGGCTTAGTTTGTTTGGTATTCTCAAACATGGAAGCATATCAGGTTGCTCCAAATTCTGATATGTAGTTCTCTTATAAATTTTTAATTGGTATATGTTATTGTTTCATATACCAAAATATCAGTCATAATCTGTCACAAAATAACCATTGTCAATTTTCTGAATGTAAGTCCATCAAACTAATTTAGGCCTTTCATCTTTCATCATCTCTGCAAAATGGACCAAGTCAGCAGTAAAGAAATTTTACTTTCCTGGTAGTGACAAATTTAGGACTTTGTTGCACATTTGGGCTGCTCTTGAAGCTCTTAACCTTTGCCCCTGTGTGAGATAGGATGCTGGGCAAGATGGACCTATAGTCTGACTCAGTAAATGGCAGTTCTTATTGAAGTCTCAAAGTAGTAGAAACAATTGTTCCAGCAAGCAATCTTGCAATTTTCTACTAACGCTTCCAGTATTGTCTTATCGGCTCATATTTATGTATTGATAAGAATGTTTTCAGTGTTTATCTGAAGTGGACCCACTATTTTTTCATGTTTTTAAATTGCTGTTTATTAAGCTCAGCTTTTTAAGCTGATCCTAGCAATAACTATACTAGCAATGCTTTCCTAGTTCTACTATTTTCTCTTGATCTTAGAAGTTAGCCAATATTTAAGGCCTTGCTACATTGTTTCTGTTAAAGATAAATGATGAATGACTCAATATTTCTTATTGCTATGTTGTTCTCTTGTTTACTTATAAAAAAAAGTCAATCTGTCCTGTGCAAAGTCCTGTTTCACTGAACACAGTAGGCAATTTCCTTGTTCATAAATCCAGAAATTTGCTTTCCAGCCTCTCTTGTTCCCTTATAGTTCATTTTTGGCTTCCTCTTAATGCCACAAACACTACCTCTCTTGCTACTTGCTATCTTCTCATTCTTTCTGCTCTGATATTTACAGGTTATTAGTTAACTAAATCAGTGCCATAGACCCTATGTGTGTCATCAGTCTTCAGGGAAATCCCTTGAGCTACATAGCTCAACTTATATTCAGGCCTGGTAGGATTCTGAGCAGAGGATTTTATTTTCAGTATCCAGTACACAAAGAGACATTTAAATTGCTTTCTCATGTATGCGAATGAAAGCCCATCAGCTTCAACAAGATCTTTGAGTTGTTTGTCCATAGATCAAAGACATGTTTGATGGTAGCTACTAGCCTAGTTAGTACAGGAAAGTTTTACAATCTAAACCTGTGATCTGTCTGCACAGCCACAGTTAATTTTAGGTCTTACTGACTTATTGAGTCTATTGAATTCTGTCCAGTAATGTTAAACCAATTCTATGAGAGAATCAATATATTTTCTCTGTTTACAAAAACATCTTTATTCCTGACGTGTATTCAGCACCACTATCCCCTACCCTCCTTCCACTTCTGTGGGCTGAGAAAATCCAGGTAGCAGCTTGAGGTACAACTGGAATTTTAGTTCTACATGTACTCACCAAGGATGCCTAGGTGGAAAGGGAGTAAGAAGCAAGGTTGGTTTCGTTTATTTTTTTAAATGATATTTTATTGGACCACTTGTGTAACTGGGAGAGATGTTAGATAGACTTTCAGGCAAAGTGCCGTCATTCAAGTCTGGGTTATTTGTAAAAATAAATAAATAAATACATACATGCTTCAGTGAACTGATGAATTGGAATTTCCAACAAAAAATGCATTGTTGAAAAAATACTGACCAGCTCTTTTTTCAGAAGGTATATTTTCCATGGAAAAAAACCTGAAATAGAATAAAACAATCCAACCAAGGACAGAACAATCCCCATTGATTACAATTCAAAAGAATGCAAACAATGCTGTAACTGAACATTCAGATTACATTATTTTGAAGAAAAAATATTGCACCCACATTGGCCACAGATCTTAAAGCCCATGGCAGAGTTTTGGTTTCTACTACAAAAGAACAAGTCCAAAACAAATAACTTTTATATTATGTTTCATTTCAGGAAACAGGTAGCAATAGTGTCACATGGGCAGGCTTAGAAAACTGGTCAAATAACATAATTCTCCTACATTTGCAAAAGGTGTTGGTTTATGTTGCCAGAAGCATAGACATCTTTTTTATTCTTGTTGGACATATTGGAATGGGATGATTCGCAGAATGCCTAGGACTTTCTACTTTATTTTTTACTACTTTGATGTTTATTATAGTATGTAAAACTATATCTTGTCTCAATCATGAGTATTTCTAGTTACAATAGATTCAACCATCCTAAACAATAGCTTTCCTCACCAGACAAATGCAAAATGGTCAAAAGCAATTCATAACCTGGCTAAATATTATATATTTACAAATTAACACAACACAAAAATGTAAGTACCTGGACTAGAACAAAGAGATAAGGAACAGCCAGTGGGGATTGATCAAAAGGAAGTCATGCCTCACCAGTTTGATTTCCTTCTTTGACAAAGTGCCAGGCTCTGTGGATGGAGGCAGAGCAGGAGATTTTATACCTTAATTTTATCTTTTGACACTGTCTCCCATGACATTCTCATTAATAATCTAAAGAAATAAGAAGACATTAAAGTATTGTAATACGGATGTATAACTGATTGGTTCATTGTGCTCAAAAGAGTATTGAACAATGGTTTGGTGCCTCATTGGGAGGAGGTATTGAGTAAGGTTTTCTAGGGGTTTGACCTAGGTTTGGTGTTGTTGGGTATTTTCATTAATGATCTGGAGGATGGGATTGAGTACACATTTAACACTTTTGTAGATGTCACCAAGTTGGGTGAATGTAGACATTTTGGAAGTATGGTAGAGCTAAAATTTAGAAAGACCTGGGTAAACTGGAGAAAGTCTCAAAAACCAATCAAATGAAATCAGTAAGGATGAGGGCAGGGTCCTCTATTTAAGATGGAAAAATCGCACACACACATAAACTGGAAAATGACTGGCTAAGCTGCAGTCCTGTAGAAAAGGACATTGGGAGTACAATGGACCACACACTGAGTATGCAACAGTGTGCTCTTGTCGCAAAAAAAGGCCAATAGTTGAAGCCTTCTGGCAGCTGTATTAATTGGAGCATTGTTTGCAAATAGAGGGAAGTAATTCTCCCACTCCCTCTCCTGACCCTTGTAGTGACAGGGGACAGAAAAATGAGCAATAGTCTTAAATTGCAGCAAGGGAAATTTGTGTTGGAGATTAGGAGGAACTTTCCACCTTGAGGGTGGTTAAGAACTGAAATAGGCCACTTAAGTTATGGAATCCCCATGCTTAGAAGCTTTTAAGAGCAAGTGAGACATTGTCTGGGGTGTTTTAGGCAGCAGTGATCCTTCTTTGCACTGAACTAGATAACCTCTTCTGTTTTTTTCCAACCCTACTTTTCTATAAGTCTACCACAAAGGAACTGAAAAACACTCAATATGTGCTCCTAAGTGTTCCACCATCAACATAACATCGCAATGGCCTCTAGTACTTGACCTTATATTAAAATGCTCAGAGGAGACATGCTGCCTACTGTTTTCTCTCTCTTGCTGATAGTATTCCCCCCTTGGCCTCACAGGTATAATGAATAGCACAAAACTACCCTTCAACAGTAACATTAGAAGTATTTTGATACCTGGGATTGTGAAGGCTTGCTGCAATGGCAAAGACAGCCGAATGTGAACTTTGCCAAAATAGCTATGCAATTGTTTACTGGCAAAAGTTCTCTTTGAGCAGACAAAGATAACTAGCTGTGTTAGTCTGAAGTCAGACAGATGGTAGGGTAGATTTGCACCTTATAGACTAACTTAATTCTTAATGCCCAAGCTTTCATTAGCAGTGGCTTATTCGATCAAATGATATGAAAGGACTACAGGAATTTCTAAATAGAAACAGCGATTAGATTATAAAAGGTAGGGAAGGGGACAGAAAAAAGGAGGGGGGCACTGCTGAAAGGGGTAAGGTGGGTTAAACAAAGAAAAACAAATCAGTTAACCTCCTGAGAGAAAAGCTAATCTAATAGGATAAGAATCTGGTTTAGTAGACCATACTTAACAAAATCCAAAATCTGTGGATGATTTTTTGTTCTGCAGCTTCCTGTTCAAGTGGGTTTTTAAAGTTTTGCTGCCTAAGAACAGCTACTCTGAGGTCAGCAAAAGAATGTCCAGGGAGCTTGAAGTGATCTGCCACAGACTGTGCATCTTTCTGGAACTGATAACAGATCACTGTTCATTTATTCTGACATGTAGGGATCCCCCCCATCTGTCTAATGTAGACAGCAGAGGACACTGCAGGCAGATAGTAGCAGGTATAATGTTGGTAGAAGAGCAAATAAATGATCCTCAAATGTTATAATCCATGTTATTTAGCCCAGTGGTCATGATATGGTCTATGTTGATGAGAGATCACAGCTGGCATCTGGGTCCAGAGCAAGGTCTGATACACAGACAATGCATAAGTGCTGAAAGTGTTGGGGACACAAGTCTGTGTTGCTGCTGTTGCCCCAACTGCTGCTGGGCATTGGGCCAGTCAAATTGCAGCCCCTCTCCCTACCGTTGGTACAGAAATCGCACTGCCACCCCCACTGCTACCTGAACCTCGCCCTGGAGCCCTGTGCCCACTCTCGGGGCAGAAATCTGGGGGGGGGGCACATGATACCCCAATGCATTGCCACTGGTCTGGTATTAAGAGAAAAAAGTTCTCTCATTTTATATTCTCATAAATATATATATATAAACACTATGGCAGAAACAGATTCAGGGAGCAATTCTGAAATAATAATAATAGCATATGCAATTTATTTAAAATCCAGGTAAAGACGCCCTTTACAACCAGATATACTCTTATCCTGCATCTCTTACACAATTAAAAATAATGCTGAAAGTACATAGCCACCTTCTAAACTTCCAGGTCACTGGAAATTTTAATTAGGTGACTGATTTTAACATAATATATCCCCAAAGACAGAAGAGGAAAACAAAATCATGTATCTGATTTTTCTTTCTGTCTGTAAACTGGATCATTAGTATATTATGTTAAAAAAAAGATAAAAAGTTGCATAATTTAGACCTACCATTCTTCCTAAATCATATAATTACCTGTCACCCAACATTGCCTTTGAAGTCACTAACTACTTTTTAGTGTAACAAAAGTTTAGGTGATATTATATAATAGAAAAGCATATCTGAGGCTGGTAGTGTTATGATCTCAACAACAGCAAGTCTGATTGCTTAGCTTTTCTCCTTCTCTGCTTTCTATGGCACCAACAGTGCAACATCTAGGTCACTTATAAAATGGTATGTTTTTTATCAAGATTGCCTAAATAAAAGCAGTTAGATAAGTATTTGGAAGAGACAATTGACACGTGCTGTATATCAGATTCATGCTGGTGCTATTACCTTGATTCAGAGTACCTAAAATGATAGCTATAATCCTTTATTCACTTTCAGAAGTGATGCCTAGCAATCTTTAAATTTGTCAAGCATGGCTTCAATCTCTCTTCCTCAGTGTTGGAAATGTTGAATCCCAACTGTATTAGGGCCCCACAATATTATTCGGGTGGGGGGTTGTTTGTTTGGGGGGGTTGATTTTTTTTTTGTTTTATGTCTTTTCAGGGATGTGTTTATAAAATAATAACTAAAACGATGCCCCCAAATAGAAAATCAATTTTGGTTATTTCTACTTGATACAGTTCTTGTTTCATGTCTAGTAAGTAACCAAATCAGTTTTGCAGTTAAAATCAGCTAGTTACAAGCATGTAAGCAAAGAAAGTTGAATGCCAAAATATAAAGATAGCAGACTGATGCTGAAATGAATTAGTGGAAAGCACTGTATTTTCTTTTTCAATATTATGATGGAGAGCTAAATCTGTACTTTTAGTAACTCAGCCTGTTTGCGTAATTTTGGTGGACAGGGTTATAACAAAATGTGCTACCTTGAAGTCAGTGGGATTGTTCATTCCCTGGGAGTTATCCTTGAGAAATATATCTATTTCAGGATCAAATTACAAAGGGCAAAACAATATGTTTTTAGTTGTAGATTTTATACATTCCAGATACTTTTTCCAGGCTTGTGTTTCTTTTGTCTTACTTATTATTACTACAGTTGTCAACTAAATTACTTTAACTTTTCCTTCCTTGCATACATTCAAGGGAAGACATGTAAGGCCAGAGCCAAATCATTCTTACAACGGTGCATGTACATGAGTCATTTACAGTTGTCTCATCTCCCTGAGTTAAAAATCACAGAGAAGGCTGCTATTCAGGTTTGTTTTATGCCATTTATACTGGCATTGAAAATGAGCAACAAGGGATGACACAGGTGCCAAAGTAGTAAAGAACTAGAAAACAAATGCATCATTCTATTTTCAGCTAGCAGCAGGTCAAAATCCTTATAGGAAAAATCATGTTAATGAAAGAAAAAATTATGATAAACTGTTGGTGACATTAAGCAGACTTGACTATAATTGATTAATGTAATCTGCATATTTTATGATTTGTCTGAAATACAACTGCCAACTAATGAAAGTTTTGCAATGCTCAAAAACTGTGTACAAGGTTATGTCTTTTTGCATAAATCTAGGAGCATAAATGGCTTGGAGGAGTGCTTTAAATTACCAAGGATGATTTGGATGATAAAACTTAAGTGCAAAATGAATATTAATTCAAAGTGCAGTAAAATTAGCTGATTCTTTGAAGATTACCGATACTTATCCCTTCCTCTGTATTCAGTTCTGTGTTTTGAACTAATCAAATTATTTTACTATTCTAAGTTTAAATGTTGTGATTTGTAATTTCTGCTTCTTCAACAGTGGAATATTTCTCCTGGAACAGAAACACATCCTGGTCACCCCATCACATGAATGTTTTGGGTGTATTTAAAGTTACTCCTTTTCTTCCTCCATATTAATGTCAGTTTCTTCACACCCAGGATTTGGCAGCAGAAATGTAGCCTGCAGGCACATCTACATGAGACATTTGCTGCAGAGTTGACTAATTAGCTCTGCAGTTAAGTCTCAGCATCTACATGTGCGGCCTTTTAGGCACTGAGAAAAGCCAAGGCTGTGGTGGGCGGAGATGTATGACTGGGAGCGGAACTGCGGCAATATTTGAGGTGGATGCGGCCTCCTCCCAGCAATGCCAAAGCCCTCTCTGAGCCCAGCCCCCAGCAAGAAATGCCTTGTGCAGTGCCGGCTCTAGCTCACCATGCCCTGTGCCAATCTGGAGGCACATGCTCCCCGCCCCCCACCACCCCGGGGTGCAAGCAGTGGTAGGAACTTCTCCACGAGCTGCACCTCCATCCCATGCCCTCCCCCCTCACTGCCACAGCTGGGCAGCACCTGCCTCCCCCCCTTCCCTCACCATGGGGGGTGTTGATCTGCTCCCCCCATGTCCCTTCCCTACTCCCTCCCCTTCTGACTTACCAGCTGGAGGCAGCTGTCCACACTGCTGGCTATGCTCTGTGTTGCACTGCAGCTGGGCACAGCTCAGATATTTATCAGCCAAATTATCACCCCCATCGGTCCGATATCCAATATATACAGAAAATTGTCTGTTGGTACCAATCCGATATTGGACCAATGTATCAGTGCACCTTTAGTATTTACATATTTCTTGTGTAGATTTAGATTTATAACCCTCCCTCTCCAGAAAGGGTCACAGCAGCTTTGAATAAATGGCAAACAGTTCACAGATAAGAAACAACAGGAGATGACACAAACAACACTCCCAAAACTTGAAAACTCCAAACTCAAACTCCCACTCCAAACTCTCACTCCTCCTATCACACATAGGAGCAAACCCTCTGGGCAATCCCAATGGTGTTTTCTAAATGTCCCAACCTCTTCATTTTCAGCCTGCTCACCCACTCCCACTACTCTGCCTGAGATCCAGGGGACATCTCACCCCCACCCTGAATGTCACTCCAAAGCTCCTCTCATACATAGAGTCTTTAGCTGTTCAAAAAAATGTATACAACATACTTCCACCTCCCCAAAAAACAACACTAAATTCAAAAGAACCACAATAGGGAAGTGACAGAAAGACAATGTATCCCTGTCTCCATCCCTACCAAAGGGAAATGCCAAAGACAGCCATTGAGCGTAGCCTTTCAATGGCATCCCAAGGTGGTGCCCACCTATACACATGGGTGCCAGAATTTTAAATTAATCAAAGCATGAAAAAAGTCCTGTGTTTTTGATCGGCAAAGAGGTGGGTGAGAGATAGTGAGTGTATTGAACCTTGTTGTCAAATGC
>NW_017728918.1:47552394-47565072 GCF_001723895.1 Crocodylus porosus | reverse complement strand
GAAGTGGTGCAGACTCCTAGCCTGGGGATTTTTAAAAGGAAGTTAGATGAGCACCTTGCCGGGGTCATCTGACCCCGGTGCTCTTTCCTGCTAAGGCAGGGGGTCGGACTAGATGATCTACCTAGGTCCCTTCCGACTCTAGCTACTATGAAACTATAAAACTTTTCTTTTCCCCATCCTTACCTATGCATGATAAGTCAAAAGCTAAGGATGAGAAAATGCCTAATTGGCATTCCTGCATCTTCCATGGCAAAGTAGGAGACATGGGTCTCTGAACATTCCCATATAATTATACCTATGGAACTTATTTAACTCACATTTTTGCAAAGTGCTAACTTTAGAAATAAATGGAGGGACATAGCTTGTGTTGTTCAGGTTTCTTTCAGAGTCAAAACATTTGAATGCTTGGCCAAATTATGTGAGACAACTAAGGCTTGGAAATTTCATGAGAGTGAGCCTTCTAGCAAACTGGCATTATAATTGGTATAAATATAACTCATTAATCATTTCAGAGTTTATAGTGAGCCTCATTTACAGTCTATATTGAACTAATACACTGACAACTTTCAGTTATGAACAAATTACAAAATGTGTTCTTCCCTCATTGCAAAGTAGAGTAACCAATTTATTTCAAGTTTTTGTGAATCTGTTTTGTAGGCATTTTTATTTGAATTTCATAATTGGAAATCAGATACCAAATTATGATTTATGATAAATAAATCCAAAACCCTGTTAGTGTGTTAAACTGATGCTTTATGAAGTTTATGCAAATCTACTCAGGAATTTGCACTATTCTTTATTCATATTTAAATTACATTTTCTGGATTCGTATTTAGTAGAAAAATCTTTTTTTTTTCTGTGCTATGGGAAATCCTGCTCTTCAGAACTGATATAAAAACTTATCAGATAGAAAAAACATGGGTATGACTGCCCTTGTTCAATATGATCCCTAGGGCAGTAAAACTCCACCCCAGGAATATAGTCTTTTATATACCTTTTATACGGGTTCTCACTCTTAGTGCACATGTGATGCATTTAACTTACCTTTGATCACCTGAAAGTTCACACATTCTGATGATATGATATTTCCTTGCACACAACACACACTTTCTGCCCAAAACACAGCTGCTAGAAATTTTAGTATTATATGTGATAAATATGGTAGGAACAATTTCTGCTGATTATAAGCAAAAGTGAAAGTTGACTCTCTACACAACTCACTGCTCACTAGCTGTTGTTGTTCATTTTTTTATTCCAAGGAATGATCTTTTTTCTCTACATGTTGTATTTCAAAAACAAGGTGCCTATTATAATTCTGGGGTGTGGTGTATTCAAGAAAATATAGTATTGTATTAGCAGTGGCTTCCATTTGACATCATCTCCCAAGCTGGTGTGGTCAAGTAGATAGTGCCATCATTACTCTGCTGAGACAAGTAATGCATAATTATTACACATTGTTAAGTCTTATGTCAACCCAAGTTTAAGGACTGACATTTTGATGAGTTAGATATAAATTAATCAGCATCAGCAAGATGTGGCAACATTATCTTAGACTCCACAAGAAGAAAGACAAGACACCAGGAATATGGTTTAAGTAGGCCACAACATTATTAAATAATTCATCTGGGACCTTGCCATCAATAACAAGGAGCCTACCAAAATTGTAATTTCATGATGTGCATGGAAATTGTGATTTCAGATGGGCTCCCTGCTTTCAGTGGGCTCCCTGGAAAAAAAAAAAGCTTACCAAAAAGAAAATACTGGCTCCCTCTGGGGAGCCAGCAGTCCTTGTTGCTGCTTCTGTTGGACCACACAGCCTGCCAGGGGTGTGAAGGAGAAAGTGGGGCTGCCAGCACAGAAGATGTTGCTGCCCCCACTCCTCACTGCTGATTGGCTTCAAAGGTTGTTTGTCATCTGGCTCAGCCCCTTCACCAATTGGTGGCAAGGGGTGGGGCCAGGTGACAGGCAGCCCCCACAGCCAATCAACAGTGAGGAATGGGGCTGCTGGGATCCCTTGGCCAATTTGAGGTATGGGAGGCTGGCCATTCCTAGCCCACAAGAATGACTGCCGGCCCCATGATCTGCATGCAAAATAGGCCAGCAGCTACCTCAAGTTCAGTAGATCCCTATCAATAACTCAGTGTTGGTCATTATTCCTGTAAAATCCCACATCTCTTCCCCTTGGTAGAGAACTGCTGTCACCTTCATGCCCTCTTGTTAATCTTGTATGAGGATAAGACGGTATGGAAAGGGTATTTTCTTTTTACTGTAGAAGACATTAGGAGCTTTAAACCCAATTCCTACCGTCTCCATGTCTCCCTCTAATTGTGACAGGCATGCAATCCTTAAAGAGCTTTTTTCCCCCAATCTTGGCCAAGAAAATACTCTCCCTGCCCCACACAAAGACACACACACACAAACACACTACAAGCACATGCACACCTCTCTGGCTGCAGGAAATTCTAATCAATGAATGATAGGTCATTTGGAACGATAAAAAGGATGACTGGGTCCAGATTATGCATCGCTTATCAGTCCTGATCCTTGATTTAAGGACTTTTAACTTTCACATGGATCACTCAAAGTACAACATGTTCATTCAGATAGTTCAATCATAAATGAAGATAATAGCAACTGGCATAGAAGGGTGAGAGGTAGGCCTGTGCACAGCAACTAGAATTGCTTCGGATTCTAATTTCGGTTGATTCGGGGACAGTGATTCAATTTGGAGATTCAAATCACTGTGCCAATTGAATCACTGTCCCAAATGGATTAGGCTGAATCTGATTTGGAGATTCAGCCGCCACCAAATTGGCTGAATCTCTGAATCGAACAGGCCCCTTCCCCACAACTCATCAATGGCTGTCCCACCTGGCCCCAGCCTCTTGGCTCTTTAAAAAAAAGAAGCCCAGCATTCACCAGCTGCCAAAGGGGGTACGATCCCCACTGCCCCCCACTGTCTTGAGTTGCAAGGGAGGCTCTGTCATGAGCCCCTGTCCCCCACCAGCTCTCTCAGCCCCAGCTACTGGCTCTTAAAAAAAAACAACAAAAAACGCCTCCACTCACCAGCTGCTGCCTCCACTACCCCATGCTGCTGTGCCATGAGCCCCCAGAAGCCCCAATGGCTGCTACAGCAGCCAGTGAGTGCAAGGTTTTTTATTTTTTTTAAAGAACTGGGAGCTGGGGCCGCCCAGGACAGCCATGCGGGGCGGGGACTGGGAGAGTGGGTGGGGGATGGGGGTTCATTGCAAAGCCCCCCACACAGCACAGGGCAGTGGGGAGCAGTGGCTATCTCCGCCCATCCCTTTGCCTAGAAGCAGCCAGTGAATGGGGGGACTTTTATTTTTTTTTTTGAAGTACCAGGAGCTAGGGCTGGGCAGGGCAGCCATTGACAGGGCTGGGAGAGTGGGAGAATGGACGAGGGTCAGGGTGTGCTCAGGGGGACTGGGGGAGCAGGCAGGGGATGGGGCCTGGTGTGGGTCCACCCATGGTCCCCTCCCCCCTCCTCCAGCCCACCCCTTACTTACCAGCATGGAGTCCGGGTCCAGCTCCCTGCGGCCATGAGTGGGGCTGCTCGAATCTCTGAAGCTCTCTGAATCTTCCAAATTGAAAAACTTCAAATTGATTTGGAACTTTTTATTGGTCTCCTGATTCGATTTGGATTCAGAGACTTGGTCACCGAATTGGGCTGAATCTCCTCTGAATCGAATCAGCACCTGAAGCTTCACACAGCCCTAGTGAAACGCAAAAAACCCAGGCCTAGGCTGTGTTCTATCCTCAGCTATTTCCATATCTTGCAGCAGTTGCAACTATCTGGTTTAAAAGAGGAAACAATTCTTTGGAGATTTTTTTAAATATAATGAGCAAATTGGTGTTGCTACAGTGATGCATTGCTTTATAAGTGAACCCCTAATGCTATATATAAACCATTTGAATACTAATGTGAAAAAACACTTTTTAAACAAAAGTGTAGCGTAGCAAGAAACATTATTAAAGTGAGCCCTGTGTGTGAAAGAGAACTGCCTTAAATTTATATACCCATACTATGCAGTACCATAATAGAAGTACTGCAAATGAATCAATAGATGATTACAAATACCAATCTTTTAAGGGAAAAACACTGTGTTGTGCATTAAAGTAAGTATACATCACTGAGTATTTCTATCTGTACAAGTAACTAATCCTAATCTAGAAACTTAATTCAATTTTTCAAACATTTTAAACTATATAAAATTAAAATCTTGACTATCTCAAAGAACAACACTAATTTTAATACCTGCATATTTAATTATTAACTAACATGTGGGGCAAATCAATTAAAATCTCTCCTCCTCCTTACCTCCTTCCCTCTTGTTAAATTCTGCTTGAAAGCAGCATTTTCTTCCCTGAAAGAAAGATTTCGAATATATCAATCCCTTGTAAATTACAGTTAAAAGCGTGTCCTTAAAGATTGCTTTTCCACTTCCATTTTCCTTGGGTTTTCATAAGTACATTAACTAATGTTTAATATTGTATGTTAGCTTTTCAACAATAAATCTTTGTATTTAAGGATATCACCAACAGTTCATTTTATAGTAGATTAAAAGCTGGCTCAACAAACAATGTAGAATTAATAATTTTTCCTACTGAGTTATATCTTTCTTTTTTATCTGCCCTCCCCACCACACCCCACCCCCTGCCCCACCCATCCACAAAAAGTTTTTAGTCACAGGACAAGGAATCTGAAGCTAGAACTGCCTTCTGAGAAGCGACTCCCCTTACCACTAGGTTAAGGACTTTTTTTTACGTATTATCTCCATTTTATCTAATGCATATTTAATTGTTCCATACAAAGAAGAACAACTAGAAACACTATAAAGATTCCTCATTTTCATCTCCAGAACATCTTTTAGCCTGGTGGTGAGAACATTTGTAAGAGGTGAGAAGATAGATTCAGATCCTCTCATGTAGTAACCATGGGCGAGAACTCCAATTGTTGTAATATTGCATATTATTAGCATGTCATAGACTGACAACAACAGAAGATTCTTTTAACGTACTGATAATTCTTTCCTGTTGAGAACGCAGACAACATATTGGAAGAAGAATAGACTCATACTAACTGAAACAGTTTTCCCAAATACAGATTTAACTAAACATAACACAAATGTAATAAAATGCTCCACCTACAAATAAAGGAACAATATTCTGAAAGTCAGTTTTCCTTTTCAACTTTTAGTAGTTTCTTCACTATTCACTAGTGTGCGTTACAAGCATGATATAATTTTCTCCAGAGGGATTTTAAAGTTAAAATGTTTATACATTTGTACATGCACAAACAGAAATGTTCATAATCAGAATTTTGTGTTGTTTCTGAGTATAATGTTTACAAGGGGCATTAGGATTTGAAGTACATTGACTTGAAAGAAAATGTTTTGAAGCTCTCATTAAAGCCTGAATGAAAGTTTTTCCCGTGCTTTACATCTCAGCCTCATGGCCAGGCCACATTAGGCTGTGTTGGGGACACTCCAGCAGGGCACAGCATGCAGTGCACACCCCATGTCAGCCACACATGCAATGCCTGAGGCACCAGGACCAACCCCTGTTCTGCATCCAGCACAACGCCCTGTAATGTGACTGTAATGTGTCTATCAGCAAGAGGAACCATGGGGCAGTCTGTAGAGCTGTGCTGACTGTTAATTTGGACTGATGCTGTCAGAAATCTCCAGGGGAGAGGGGCAAAGGAAAAGGGAAGAGGAAGCTTGAGGCTGGAGTATGGGGAAAAGAGAGCAGTGCACATGTGGAACCTGGCAGCCTAGGGTTGCCGACTGACCGAAGCTGTTCCAGGAGATTTTGATGTAATATCATTAATTGTACTGTTCAATGCATTCACAATATCAATCTCCCAGACTGCTTTCAATAGTCACTGGGAGACTGATGCCAGTTCTGGTAGACTCCTGGCCAATCTAGGAGGGTTGCTAACCCTAGGCCCTACACAGAGCAGTACACAGTGGAGCTGGAGATCTCACTGACTTGGCCAGACACAGACTTGCGGACAGCTACAGGTTGCTGTTTGAGTGCTGTAGGGTCTAAAGTCTTGTTTGGGGACACTTTCAGGGGTGCAGGGGGGGCGGGGAGATTAAGGTGCTGAGTATATGTTACCATTGATGTTTCTTTACCTTTTACCTGTTCCCTCCCTTTGGCCTGCTGGCTTTGTAACCTGACCGCTATGATTTTCTATATAAAAGTGGGAATTCCTCCTTATTTCTTGTGCCACTTTCTAGGGCTGAAGGGCCAGAAGACCCAAAAGTGATGCTGGTATATGCTGCAACTGGCACATCATGCATAGTGCACACAGCCCAGGGGCTGGCATGGGGCATGCACTGCATATGGGACCCCACTATATACAGACTCCATCTAGCACTCCCAATCTGGACCAGCCCCAGAGCCTGCACGCAGGACCAGCCCTGTGGGGCACAAGATGCAGCATGCACCCCATCCTGGTCTTTTGAACCACATGCAGCACCCAGAGCACCAGGTCAAGCCCACATGCCAGACTGGCGCTGCATACTGCCTGCAGTGTGTGGGGTTGGCCCAAGACCCATGGGCTGGATCATATGGGCCATATGTTTGACACACCTGCTTTACATTATCAATGTTAGATATATTACAAGTCTGAATGTACAATAGTCCTTTATTTTAAGCAGCCTAATTTTTGGCACTTAGGTTAAGCAAGTTGCACAACTTCAGAAGAAGTTCCAGAACATACAATCCCTGCTGAGGTTCCTCTAAATTGAAAGCATACCAGCTAACCTAATCCTGTTCCATTAAGGTAGATTATGCTCCCCAGGCCTAGTACAACAGTGCACATATGGGTTAAATGACTAAAGAATGTTAAAAGAACCTTCTGTTGTCAATCTACAGGACCTCCTAATATCTCTAATGTAAAATGCAATCTAGCTGTTGTTTACTACTCTAAAGCCAATTTTTATTGTATATAATGTTATTAAATGCCTTAGGACTGTATTACCTAGCTGTTAGCAAGACCATCCAGCCTTTGGTAGCATTTTTATGGCAAACTGGAGACTGTTTGGTTTTTAAGTGTCTGAGAAAAGTATTAAAATTTGTTAAGACCAAGAAAACATATCACAAATACACAATGAAGTAAATAGAGTTGGAGAGACATGAATGCATTTAGTACAAATTTGGAGTCAGGTTGCATAGTAACTGATGGGATAATGATTTGAATTGTATTATGGATAAAACTTTTATCTAAGAAGAATGATTATAGGTTGGATGATTAGAATATTTGTTCTGAGGAAATGCCTATTCTTCCAAACTGTTTTAATTAAAACTACCTCATCTGTTGTTTTTCAGACAGCTCTTCAGAGAAACTTAAAAATACTCTGTATGCACATGGTTGCAGAGATGTAAGGTTGTTACAAAAAGAATCTATCCTTTTTTTTTTTACTATATACACCTAAATTATTTTAATTACAGGTGCAAGGCCTCAGCCATTGCATTTTTTTTTACATCCGTTTTCCTCCTACACTTAATTTTCCCCTACAGCATTTACATAGTATTTTTTAAGGATTTATAAATAATTTAGGGGCTGATCCAATTTCAGTTAAGCCAATAGAAATGTTTCTACTGAATTCAAAGGACAGTAGATCCAATTCTGATTGCATTTTTATGCTGCTTTCATCTGTGGATCCCACATTTTAATATTAAAACCAGAGAATCTTTAAGCAGCATAATCTAGGAGAAGCCTATCTTGTCAAAGAAGAACGCTTTCAAGTAGATTGTTTTAAGAAGTTATTTTTTGCTTCTTCCTTTCGTATCTTTTCTTAGATTTTATTTGTTTGTTTGTTTGTTTTTGTATTGAGCTTATAATAACCTATTTGGGACTAGGTGGTAATGATGCTAGAGGAAATAATTTGGAGATGGCTTTGTATCTCTGTGGGGATGTCTACATGAAATGTTTACTGCACAGTAGACATGTGCACCCCTATTAGGCTGGAGTAGATCAATTTACTCTGCAGCAGGATAGTACTTGTAAATACTACTCCATCCCAGCTGCTTTGTCCTGGATCAATATGATGCGATCCCGGGCAAATGTACAGATGCACACCTGGCAGCAATAAGCTCCAGAGTTTATTGCTGCTCATTAATAGGCATGTGTAGATGCACCCTGTAAGCAGCTCTCTTGGTAAAGACCACAATTTTGGAAACATGGGGATCATCTACACAAGATGTTTACTGTGCAGTAGACTAATTAGCTGTGCAGTAAACTCTTGGTGTCTACAGTTTACTAGGCTGGAGTAAATTAATTTACTCCACAGCAGGATAATATTTGTATTCACAAGTACTATCCTGCTGCGGAGTAAAAGACTTCACAGCAGCACACGTGTAGAGGCTTCCCTGACTGGCTGGGGCACAAGGGTGCTTCAGAGTGAGGGCTGTCTTCTGTACTAAAGCACCCTCATGCTCCAGCCAGCCCATCAACAGCACACTGAGCTGAGCAGAGCTGCCCTAGGCTGTCAGGCTGACCCCCTTGCCCCTTTGCCATCTGCACCCTGGCAAAATGTGCTAAAATCCTGGGCACACATGCAGACATGTGCCCAGAAGCAATAAATGCTGGAGTGATAAGCTCCAGAGCTTATTGCTGTGTATTAATAGGCACATGTAGACATATCCACAGAGTCCTTTCAGGTTACTGCACAGAATGCAGGATATAAAAGATAACTGACGTGCATTGATTTGAATACACTTTGGCTCATCTGTGGGTTAGAAAAGAAATCACATTCACTTTATATGTGGTGGATATAAAAGAAATCAACACCCACATGTTCAGGAAAGGACTTAGCTCAAAATATAAAATAGATTATACTTTATGTAAGTCAGGGGTCATCAACATACCTGGGCCAGATCTGGCCTGTGGAGCCACTGAATCTGGCTGGGCAGAGAGGAGCTGCTTTAGGGCCAGCTGTGCCCCCATTGTTGCCATTTCTCTGGTTCCCTCCTGTCTCCTCGATTGTCCCAGGTACAGCGTGGGCAACCTTCCAGCTACCCAGCATAAGCACAGCTCCTTGCAGTCCAGGCCCAGAACGGAGGGGAAACTGAGCCAGGGCTGGGCATCTTCCAGCTGCACCCACACTGCAGCTGGACAGAAATGGCAGGCAGCAACAATGCAGATGCAGCTCCCCAGCACTGCATTGGGGAGAAGTGGCAACAGTATGGTTACAACTCCCAGGTACAACTCCCTGGCCCTGGAATTATTTAAGATCCCCACCAGCTGAAGGCTTCCTCCCCAGCAAGGGAGTGGGAAGCTGGGGGAAGTAGCAGTAGCAGTGAGTGTAGACATCCCTCTCTGCTGCTGACCTGCTGCCAAAGACACCTGGCCCACGCCTGATTGGGTCTGGGTTCTTCCGCCCCCTAGATTATAAAGGCTGCCAACCTCTGGACTAGGTTATCAGAAAACAGTTAAATTTGCATCAGTAAATGATGCATGAGACTGAGTGTTGATTACATGTGCAAAAAGTAATGGCCTTTTAATTTCTAATATCTAAAGTATCTTTCTTTGGGCCATCTTGTTTCTCCTATAGAACTTAAATACATTTATTTGACAAAATAAGAGATAATCTTATGTTATTCTTGTGTTTATATTTCTCATTCTTTTACACATGATTATAATATACTGAGGGAAGGTAGTATGTTCAGAAATCACTAAAAGACAAAGACTTTGACAGAGATCTGATTTATTCTGTGCATAAATTCTAAAGGTTCAGCATTCTGTAACATTTTGTAGTCTCTTTTCAATACAAGAGCTGGTTGTTATTAGCCTTTGGAAGAGCCTCATAAAAGCATAGTTCCCATATCTTCTCTCTCAGCCAAATATAGGGACACTATTAAATAACAGTTTTACATTAGTATTGGAGGTATTCTATGCTGTCATATGGGCCTGGTGGTCATCTGTGAAACACCAGCATTGTTCTCACCACTTGCATGTGGTCCTGGTTTTGGTGGTGCCATGTTCAAGGGGCACAATATTGCCTGCCTGAGTTCTTCTCAAGTAAAGTGGTATTCATTGCTTTAAAATTGAACACCGTCCTTTTTAGGATTTGGGCAAGGCATTGCACGTACCTCCATTATACATGTGCTATGTGTTTCCCTGGGATGACAACTTCATACCACTAAAGGGTATGGAATTTCTTCTGAAATAACTGATTTTTTAGATCATTGTTTCCATTTATACACATGTACAATGCCTTTTTCTTGAAGTGGTAGTACTTCTATCTCTTCATATACCTACAAGTTGGTTGTTAACTTGATTTAACAAGTAGAAGGCTGCCCAATTCTTGCCACAATGTCAGGGGGTGCTATCCACAGCTCCAAACCTACCCTACACCCATGCCTCATAGATGGCATCCAGATTATGATTACTTCCCCCCAGCCTGAGGCCAGGGTAAATTCAGTCCATAAATGGGCTCCATTCACTCACACTTACTCTGTCCCCACTTCTCTGCACAGTGCACAGGGGCCTCTTGCACTCCACTCCCCTCTCACAGGGGGCCTTTTGCACTCTACCCATCCTGGGCCACACTCCACTACCCTAGCTCCTCTTGAGCAATACCTTGTGGGCTTTCAGACTTAGTTAGTCTTTCACTGGTACTGCCACACAGCAACTTCGGTTCCCATGAATTCCCTTATGTGCCTACCTGGTCTTGTCCCCTTGCCACCTTGGAGCATGTGCCCAGGGTTGGCCACAGCATTTCTTCCTGCCGTCTTGATGAGGGTTCGCGTTCTCCCTGAGGGAAAACCCAAAATTCACCTGCCGTGTCTTGGATCTTCCTTTCAGTGGTGGGGCTCCCTCCTGTAGACCCTTGTGAGTCAGTTGCACTTCCTATCAGGTATTCTTGGGACTCCATCTTACCTACACCCCAGCCATGTGCCAGCCTTTAATACACCCTCGATGTTGCCTCCTGAGCCCTCCTCATCTGCTGGGCTCCTGGTGTCCTCGCTCTGCCCTAGGTGTCTTCAGAACGTTAAACTATCTCTGCTGCTATTGCTGGGTCTTCCTTGCAGCGCTGCTACTCTCAGTGCTGCCCTGGCCACTCCTATTCCCTGAACATCACCTGTATCCCTAATCCTTGCCTTAGGGCCTCTCCGAGTAATTCATGAAAAGGACAAATTTATAAACAAAAGAAAAGGGGACTGGGGTCTTGGCCCTTTCCTACTTACAACTCCAGCGTCTGTGGCTCTACAGTCCCTTGACTCCATCCTCATCTCCTTAATTGCCTGTGGGCCCCTCCAATGGGTCTGCCCTCAGGTCCCCTGGTGGCAGCCAGTGCAGTCCTTGCCCAGCCTGGGAAGCACTCCTGCAGCTTGCTTCCCTCAGTGCCTCCTCAGTTGTTTCCTCACCAACAGCTTTTTTTTTAGCTGGAAATAAAAGCGGCTGGTGAACCACACAGGTGCTTCATCCCAGCATGGCTCATCCACCTCTTCTTCTCCTGAAAAAGGTAAGTTCTCCCTGTCTTCAGGGCCTTCTTTCTTGTGGGGACAGGCTGTATCAGCCCCGGGTCCCGCTGCAGGAGGGGTCTCCCGTTCCTTTGTTTTTGTCTCCCTCAGACAGCCTACGCTACATGGTGTAGCCTTAGCATTCAGCACTAGGATGCATTTACCACAATCCCCTCATGGGGCAACTAATTTCACCAACACGCACTTGGGGTAGGCCCATGTACCACCCTTCAAGCCACTTGAGCAGCCTTCTCAGTACACCCTCTGGTGCAGGCCTTCAGGTCACCCTCAGCAGCCCTACTCTACACCTCCACACACTCAGTCCTTCAGGTGCCCCTTATTGCATCCCTACTCTGAGCAGGCCCTCACCATAACTTTTCCCAACAGCACTACCCTCTCCAGGGCCTCCAGCAGCCTTTGTCCCTGCTGGGCTCAGGTGCCTACTAAGTATAATTAGCACCTGGTATTTAGTTGAGACAGGACTGCCACAGGCAGTCCCACCAGGTCTCCCTACCCTGGCAAGATTCATAGATTATAAAGTCAGAAGGAACCCGATGGATCATCGTGTCCAACCCCCTGCCCCTGGCAGAAAAGAGGACCGAGGTCAGATGACCCCAGCCAGGTGATTGTCAAATCTCCTCTTGAGGACCTCCAAGTTAGGTGACAGGATGCAGTTTTAAGTTATGCCCAGGACCAGGAGTCTTCACGCCATCCCTGTAGCTGATGCCCATATGTCCAGGATGTTCCTGAGCTATAGTTCAGCCATATGATGTTTCTCTCAGGGCCACTGGCAGCAAAGTGCAGCCTCCCCGCTATATAAGCTGGATCCTAAAATCATAGAACCATAGAAGTAAGGTCGGAAAGGACCTTGTAGATCTTCAAGTCCGACCCCCTGCCTGGGCGGGAGAAAAACTGGACTCATATGAGCCCAGCCAGGTAGGCATCAAGCCTCTTCTTAAAGACCCTCAGGGTAGGAGCCAGCACCACTTCCCTTGGAAGTTGGTTCTAGCTCCTAGCTGCCCTAACTGTGAAGTAGTTCTTGTGGATGTCTAATCTAAACCTACTCTGCAATAACTTGTGTCCATTATTTCTTGTTATGCCAGGGGGCACTAGGGGAAACAGTGTCTCTCCCAACCCCTTCTGGTCCCCCCTAGTGAGTTTATAGACAGTCACCAGGTCCCC
>NW_017728918.1:47546293-47551890 GCF_001723895.1 Crocodylus porosus | reverse complement strand
ACTTCCCCCCAGGTCGAATATGACCCATCCACCACCACCCTCTGAGTATGACCCTTGAGCCAATCTGCAATCCATCTGACTGTGTAGGCATCAATGCCACAGTCGCCAGTTTTTTAATGAGGATTGGGTGGGAGACGGTGTCAAAGGCCTTGCTGAAGTCTAGTAAGACTATATCCACAGCGACACCTGCATCCATTGCCTTTGTGACCTAATCATAAAAGGCAATCAGGTTGTTCTGGCATGACCTGCCCCTAATGAAACTGTGCTGGTTGCCCTTGAGCATCATCCCTGAAACCGGCCCATCACAGATGTGCTCCCTGAGGATCTTCTCAAAGAGTTTCCCTAGGATGCCCTAATCAGGCACCTGCCAGCTGCCTGCCTCAGCCCTTAAAGTGGCAAGCACCCAAAGGTGCGCTTCCACACCAGCAACAAAATGTGACAACCCTTGTGTCTTTGGCACTGTTCTGTAATTTAACTCTGTTTTTTTTTCTTAACTCAGGCGAGTGAGTCCAAAGGAGGTCCACATGCATAATTAGAAATCTAGAGATTAGGTCATATGAGGAGAGGCTGAAAGACTTGGGACTGTTCACACTGGAGAAGACTCAGAGGGGACTTCGTAGCAGCTTATAAGTATATTAAGGGCATATATCAGGGCCTGGGGGAGCATCTGTTCACTATGGCCCCTCAGGGGAAGACAAGAAATAATGGGCACAAAGAGTCTGAAGATCATTTCAGGCTAGACATAATGAAAAACTTATTTACAAGTTGAGTACCAAGGGTTTGAAATAGGCTCCCCCCCAGACAGTCACGCAGCCTGGTGTTCTTCAATAAAGTGTCTTGAAGCCCATCTTTCTGGGGTAATCTAATCCCAGTAGTCTTTCCTGCCCAAGTGCAGGGGGGCTGGACTCCATGATCAGTATGGTCCCTTCCAGCCCCTAACAATTATGAAACTGAAAGTCTAACTTCAAAGGAATAATTTTAAGAATGGATTGTTCAGCACATGGGTTACCAGGACTTTCTGGGGAAAAGTTAGCATGACTTTTCTAAAGGGAGGTCATGCCCCACTAATCTATTAGAATTAGAATCTGGACTTGGTGTTAGCTACAGGGGATAACCTTGTGGGAAATCTACAAGTACAAGGTAACCTAGAGCATAGTGACCAACGACTGATTGAATTCACTATCCATCAAAGGGTGGGTAAACTAACCAGCAGGGCTGAAGTGCTAAACTTAAGATAGGCTAACTTCAATGTGCTCAGGAGATTAGTTAGTGAGGCATTAAAGCTCAAGAGCATTGGCAAAATGGGGGTCCAGGTAGGGTGGTCATTCCTCAAGGGAGCTATCATACAGATGCAGAAGGAGAAAATCCCCTTGCACATAAAAAGGGGCCAAGAACCCCTCTTGGCTCAACAGGGAAGTCTAGGAAAGCCTAAGGACACAGGAATGACACCAGCCCAGCAACTGTTAGTGCAGACTTAGTAAAGGGGCACTTGGAGGGGCTGGATGTGTTCAAATCAGCGGGCCTGGATGAACTTCATCCAAGGCTGCTGAAAGAATTGGCCACTGTCATAGCAGAGCCACTGGCACAGCTGGTCAAGCACTCATGGTGCTCTGGTCAGGTCCCAGAGGACTGGAAAAGAACAAACGTGGTACCTATTTTCAAGAAGGGAAGGAGGGAGAACTGGGAAACTGTAGGCCAGTTAGTCTCACCTCTATCCTTGGGAAAACTCTGTAAAAAATCATTAAGGATCACATTTGTGGGAGCCCAGCCGGGTAAATAATGCTAAAAGGAAATCAGCACAGATTCACTGCAGGTAGATCCTGCCTGACTAACCTTGTTTCTTTTTATGATCAGGTTACAAAATGCTTAGACAAAGGAGTCAAAGTAGATGTCATCTACCTAGACTTTAAGAAGGCCTTCGATACGGTATCACATTCCATTCTCATAAATAAACTGACAGGCTGTGATGTAGATGATTACATGGTCAGGTGGGTGGCAAATTGGCTTAAGGGTTGCACTCAGAGAGGAGTGGTGGATAGTCGACATCAACCTGGAAAGATATGGGCAGTGGAGTCCCACAAGGCTCAGTCCTTGGACTGGTGCTATTCAGTGTCTTCATCAGTGACTTGGACAAGGGTGTAGAGTGCACCCTGTCCAAGTTCTCAGATGATACCAAATTACGGGGCAAAATCAACACAGCAGAGGGTAGGAAACAGATCCAGGAAGATCTGGACAGGTTGGAAAAATAGGCAAAATGAAATAGTTTACAGTTCAACAAACACAAGCGCAAAGTGCTCCACTGAGGCAAAAAGAACAGGCTGAGGGAGGACCTTCTCAGCAGCATAGCAGTGGAAATACTTGATAATCGTAGTTGACTCCAAGATGAACATGAGTTGTCAATGTGATGAAGTGTCAACAAAGCTAACCACACTTTATCATGCATTAGCAGATGTATGACGAACAGGTCCAGGGAGGTGATGCTTCCCCTTTATGCAGCACTGGTCAGACCAGAGTTGGAGTACTGCATCCAATTTTGAGCGCCACACTTCAAGAGAGATGCAGAGAATCTTGAGAGGGTTCAGAGGAGGGCCACTCATATGGTCAGAGTCCTGCAGGCACAGCCCTATGAGGAGAGACTGAGAGACCTAGATCTCTTCAGTCTTCACAAGAAAAGGCTGAGCTGTGATCTTGTGGCTCTTGTGGTCCTTCATCAGGGGAGGAAAGTAGGGAATAGGAGATGCTGTATATACTCGGGCACCCCCTGGAATAACCAGGAACAATGGCCACAAATTGACCATTGCAGATTTAGGTTGGACATCAGAAAGTACTTCTTCACAGTAAGGGTTGCCAGAATCTGGAATGGGCTTCCAAAGGGGGTGGTGCTCTCCCCTACCCCGGGGATTTTTAAGAGGAGACTGTACAAGCATCTAGCTGGGGTTGTCTGACCCCAGCACTCTTTCCTGCCCAGGGGAGGGGGTTGGACTCAATAACTTACTGAGGTCCCTTCTGATCCTAACATCTATGAAACTATGAATTCTTTGAGGGTTTCAAGAAAAATGTGAATCAAGACAATCCAGTTGATTTAGCATATACAGACTTTCAAAAAGCCTTCAAGTTCTCCATCCAAAGCTCTTATGAAATTGAATTGTCCCAGGATTACAAGGAAGGTCAACTTGTGGATCAGAAATGGACTTATAGATAGAAAACAAGTGAAATGGAAAGAAGTAAATAGGGATCTTTGTTGGGGTGGGTTCTATTTAATTTTTTCATAAGTGACCTGGAAATAGGGTCAGTACTAGGGTGGCTGTTTCTAGAAAACACAACATTATTTAGAGTGGTAAAAACCAAGGTGGAAAGGGAAGAACAACAGAAAGATCTTGTAAAACAAAATAACAAATGAAAGTACAAATTGATTCATATGGGGAAAAATAACTGAAAATACTCTCACACAGTGGTGGGTTCTACATTATCTGCTGGAGTTATTGAGGACAAGTCACTAGAAACATTGGATCAGTGTTCAGCAAGTCAAAAATGCAAATAAAATATTAGAAATGATAGAGAAGAGAATTGTAAACAAAACAAAAAGAACATTTATGGTGCATCCATACCTTGGACACTCTTCAGTTTCCATTCCTACACATCAAAAAGGATAAAGAACAACCTAAAAAAGGAACAGACAGCCAGCAAAGATGATCAGTGTCAGAGTGTGCATCTACACATATGCTTGACTTTGCAGTTGTTACTGTGCAGTCATTTAGTACTTGCTTTGCTGGGGAGCTGCATCTGCATTGCTGCTCCTTTCTCCCCACCTGGCACTGCATGGGTCATTTCTGACCATACTGCACAGTTATCAATGAACTACAGTTCAGTAATTCATTGCTACTGCGCAATAACAATGGCATCACGGTTCGTGCCTCCTGATGCTTTCACCATAGCTATGAGCTACATCACCATAGCTCACTATGGCAATGTAGTGTCTTGTCTTGATGTGCCCACTTAGACTAAAATAGGCTAGAACTATACACAGATGAACAAACCTAAATTTTACTACAAACTGCTTATACTCATGCTTACTAAATTGTCAGACATCATTTTACTATGTCCAGGGAATAGATAGTCATCTATTTAGTTGTAGTACTGTTTAGTAACCAAAAATCAGGGAAGTAAGAATAGCAATCTATGAGAAGTACCTACCTCTGAACCTCTCAAGCTTTATTTTCTTTGTGCATATAAACAAATGTATTTTTACTTTTCTCTCAAGAATCAATTTTTCTTGTGCCATGCGTTTTAACACTTCATTTTACTTTTTTTTTAACATATGCAACAAGCCTTAATTTTCAATGTTGTTGTTTACCTAAGGCAAGAATAAAACATCTCTTTCACCTCTCTTAGATGTCCAGTCTCTAAATGCCACTTAAGGAATCACTAACCTGTAAATAAAACTCTGTGTAATACTGAGCTTTCTCCTTAATTGGTAACAGGGGACACGTACAAGCCACCCTATGTCTAATTGCCTTCTTACTTTGTGCAAGGTCTCATCAGTAACTCTGCCAGTTCCAGTCTACATTTTATGTCAGTCAAATAGATTGGCATATGCAGAATCTAATTGTGAACTGAATAGTAGGTTTGAAAAAAAGAAAACATACTACCCAGAGTAACTGCATTTGGAACTGAAAGAAATAATTTCTCCATTCTTTGGGGGCATTTGCCTGGTTTGTTTTAACAATGGCAAAATAAGATTTATGGTCTGTTTCAAATAGCAGTGACCTCCCATTAATAAAGACATAATTTTGTTTACATCTGCTCTCTAGGGCTAACATGGCTTCCTGTATTTGAGCACACTGATATTCATTTTTTGTTAGCACTCATAATACATACACTATTGGTTCTAGTTTGGGTTGTACCAATGAAGATGATTGCTGGCATCTTAGTTTTGTGCTTATCATCCTAATACATTGTTATGGCTTCCTTATCTCTATCAGTTTCTCAAACTCTAGTAAGATTTGTGCCTGTGTTCATTGGATATCTTGGCTGTTATCTTTATCTGAGGGCCTTCATAAATAAATGACTCCAGCCACAAGTGTGGGGAAGAGTGCTGCCAGACTGGCAGGTACTTAATATGTTGTAAACTTAAAGCAAAACATTGGTATTAGCATTACATGCGCAGTTTCAACACATTCACTTTTCACATCACTCTTTCCCCTGCCCTTTTGAAATAATAATGACATAATGCATAGACTACAATCCTCTCAGGTGCCTTGCGTTTCCATTCTGGGTAATGCTGATCATCTTCTTGACCCCTTCCCTGAGAGTATAATGTTTTTTCAAGGTTCATGCTTATGTTTCTTTCCTGCGTTAGTGGCCACCACACCCTTGAACAGTCCTGAGGAGGTGCCCCTCCTTTCTCTATGTCAGATTCAGATGTCTCCTTATTGGATCTTGTTAGCTCAACATTATCATCATCATTGCTACTATCTTGCTACTACGTAGCTACATCATTGCAACTATCTAGTTGGCATTGCTACTATCTTGTGTAGCAGTTTCATAGTTTCATCGTTTCTAGGGTCGGAAGGGACCTGAGCAGATCATATAGTCCG